>NC_092173.1:7201886-7557386 GCF_045791955.1 Oncorhynchus clarkii lewisi | reverse complement strand
GGTGATTTAGCTGTGTTTTAATGACATTGTAGCCTAGATAGAAGCATACTCACTACATGTCGTACATGCGAGTATGTAGGCTAGGTGCTGAGTGGCTTTGTGTCTGTGTGTGAGGCCGTCTCTGTGAGAATAAGTGTGTGGGTGTGAAGTGATATAAAGTAGAGCACCTTGTAATGTTCCATATGACCGTTATCGTTGCACACACATCGCCTCAGTCACTGTTATCTATTATCTCTCGTTAGTTTATGCAGCACATAACGAATATACTAATGACTATCCATTTGATCATGATGCAGCGTAAAATACATTATATCAGCGCCCTCCAGCTCTCAAAACCGTGAAGTTTCAAGGATACCGTTTCGGGAGCTGTCCATTGTACTGAGAGTCAGTACATAGAGCCAATCCGTCTAGTGAATTCAACGTTAACGTTTAGAGAGCTGGCCATGGTGCTGAAAAGTATCACCCAGCCACTTCGGCCAGCGGAAAACAGTGCTAGTTCTGATTTCAGTGTAGCCTTACCAACCACATTCCTTGCTGTTTCTTTCGCCCCTAATCAGTATTGTGCAGGACTATATAGCTATTCACTGCAAGAATGTTGATGACACAGAAGCAAATTAAATATCCCTAAAATGCGTCCTCATTACAACAGAGCTAACGCATTCCAGTGTGGTCAGAATTGCAGGCAGCTCTGGCAACCACCAAGCACAAATTTCGTAAATGACACCAACTAGGCCTAAACATGTTTTAGTGTTTCTCTCACTTTTGTATACAATTGAGATTGCATGAAATATGTTGCATTGATAACGTAAATATCCTATACAAAACACACATTAACATACTTATGCGTTATTGGTTAGAGTGGAAAACACTCATTCGTGCACAAATAGGCTATATTTAATCAAATGAATGTCAAATATTAGAATGCATATGTTGGCGCAATGATGGCGTTGCAGACTATCATCAGCAGGGCATGTAGGTAATTCTTCAACTAATAAAAATGCAGCAACGTTCAAGGAGGGCTGTTCTCGTGCGAAATTGCATCCCAAGTCGCAGAAACCAACGTTTAATGGTCGAACACATTTTAAATAGGATTAATGCATGATCGATTAGCCTACCTTTTTGGTTTGAGCCCTCTCTCCGGTCCCTCAAAGTCGAAAGATCCCGCTGTCGTTACGCACGGTGCCTGGCGATCAGCGTCCAACTTTGCGCTTCTGTTCTCACACAGAGGGAACCGCTCTTGCCCAGGGTGAAACTGAGGCGGCGGAGGGTTGCTCTATAGCAGCGCCAGTCGGGCAGCGCAGGGAAATGTCTGAGCTCGAAAAGACGCACACCCAGACAGGAGACAAGCTTCAGGTACCGCCAACGGTCACAGGTATAGCAAACACTTACTGGAAAACACACAGGAATAACAAATCTATAATTGAAATACTGGAAGGCTACTACTATAAGGTGGTTTTAGTCAATCTCTTCGGTTTCATCTGTGCTGGGTAGCAATGCCTCTTCCCACCTTTGTTGCAATGCACAATGTCATTGACTAACATGCTGATCACATTTATCCATTGGTCCCTGGCACGACGTTATTTTGAAACCTGATGTTTTCCGTTCCCCAAAATATCCAAGAAATCATACAATTGTTAGAAACACACTCCAGTGAATTGAAACAGACCGTACGTTTATCCAAAAACAATCACTCGTGCATTTTGGAGAAAGATTATGCAGTAACCTTTAACTTTGTCCAAAATACAAGGTGCAGGCGTGTCCAGCGTTGCTCCAAAATCCATAGCTGGGTTCCTACAACCTCCTACAAACCCAACATTTTTTATCCATCTATTGAAAATAAAACAATAGCCTATCATGTGAAGGAATATCCTTTATCAAGGATTTACAGAGCTGTCGCTTGATATACGTCTCAATTAGGTTATTGGGTGAATGACAAACGACGGTGAATGATTTACTCGACAATTCGCCCGGATGGCTTCTGTGGATCACCTCTAGGTGAGCGAGCGGGTGGAGATGCAATCTCAGCTCGAGACTTGCAGCGGCACGCCCAGTCCGATGTCCTTCTTCCTCAATCCCTCCAGCGAATATTTTCCGCGTCGCTCTATGTAGGCCTACTTTCTGACCAAGTAAGTAGCTTGCAGAGAGAAACTCATTTTATCCACCTCCATGTCTTCATGTGAAAACCTTGAATTTAGTTAAAAGATCTGTTGCATTGTGCCTCGTTGGGAATGTCATGTAATAGGTTTCACTAAAACATCAGATGCAGTGAGGGAGGGAAACGGAGTTGTGCACAGGAGGGAGGGAGCAATGCACTCACTGGTGTCTATGCACTTGTGAATTTAAATGCATTAAATTCAGCTTTTTAATGTGTAGCCTTAATAATGAGCTCAGTCCCGAATGATTATAAATCATGATGTTTCCTTGGTCCTTGTAGGCCCTCCCTAAAACTTGATTCTGATTATTAGGCCCAGGCTACATCACTGTCATCATATATCTCTAATTGTTATTAATACCATTACATTAAGTCTGTAATATTTCATTATTCTATTTATAGGCCTGGCAAGGGGTACCATGTCTCACCCAGGAGAGGTTGGCACAGGAGGCTAGATTATTTCCAAGGTGCAGGATTTGGTGAATAAAGTTGTAGAAAGTAGCTTAATCATGGACTAATGCAGTGCTCAAGACCAAATATGTGCAGATAGAAATACTTCTCAGATCTTTTATTTCATCTCATGAAACATGGGACCAGCACTTCACATGTTGCGTTATATATATGCAATGAACAAAATGATAAACCCAACATGTGAAGTGCTGTTTCATGAGCTGAAATAAACGATCTGGGGAGTATTTCTGTGGGGGAAAACAACGTCTGATTGGTTTGGCCTGGCTCCACAGTGGGTGGGCCTGGCCCCTAAGTTGGTGGGCCCTGCCTGGCCCACACATGGCTGTCTCCCTGCCCAGTCATGTGAAATCCATAGATTAGGGTCTAATACATTTTTTTCAATTGACTGATTTCCTCATATGATCTGTAACTCATCAAAATATTAGAAATTGTTGCATGTTGCATTTATATTTTTGATCAGTGTATATTTATTATATATATATATTTTGCAAGAAAAGACACTTCAGCACAGTGTCACTTTGCACTTAGCGAGTGGTAAGAATAAACTGACTTAAGTCATCCCAAACTTGACATAACATAGCCTACCATATACATGTCTGTTTCCCTACTTCTCATCAGAAAAATTGACTTAAATGCCCAGTGCAGTCAAAAAACAGATTTGCCTTTGTTTTATAAATATTTTCACACTGTGTGGTTGGACTAATACTCTGAAAGTATGATAATGCCCTTTTATTGTTAGAGCTATTTAAAAAGACTGCCTGAAATTTCACCCTGTTTTTGGTGGAATGGAGTTTTGGCCTGCCCGGTGACATCACCAGAAAAAATAATCCATGCGGAAAAGTCTGGTTGCGTGCTCAGTACTGATTTCTGAGAACGATAACAGGTCTACAACTCCATCATCTGCAAGCTGTGAAACTATTGTAAAATAAAGCAACAAGCTACAGGCTGTTTATCACTGCCCAAATCACTTGCTAGCTGGCTCAATTCCAGCTTAATGTTTGTCAATGAAGCTAGCAAGTAGTAGCTAGAAGGCACATTGAGCAGCCAGGCCACAATCAGCTTATCACGTCACTGGCTAGTGGCAGCATTTCGTTTTTTACTATCTGTTACCAGAGTGTGCATCTGTCTGGCAGTGTTTCATAGGGAATCATGTTACAAAACAGGCTGTGAGGCGACACAAGATGCTCCTGAATGGGTTTGGAATATTGACAAGTTGCAGTTGGGACACAAGTGCACTCTGATCATCTCAATTCTAATTTTGCCCAAAAAAGAGGCAGACTCGAGTGATAGACAATATTAAACATATAAGCAAGTGGTCACTCCATAAAGTGCTTCGGGCCAAGAGTTATTTCAATATAACATGTAAACATGTCTGAAGCTCTGCGTAATGGGCAGGTCTGCCTCCATAAAGATTCTGACTTCAAAATTATCTCTAAAACTGTCTGGCTAGCTAGGTAACAAACAGTGCATGTTAATTCTTCAAATTCATTGATTTCAGTTTTGGGAGTATTGAACTAACTGCAGTAAATGTAGTTCAACTAGCAGTTGCTTGGTGGTTGAACTAAATTCAAATCTTGGTAGTGTTTTCAGTAGGTAATAATTTTTTATTTTTTTTGCCATGTTGTGGTGCACCTAAGTATTGGAACTGCACACTACTTTTCAGCAAAAATAAAATAAAATGTGTGAAGTAGGCAAAAATGTCCTTTCTTTTTCAGCATCAAGACCTGCCTTTTTTTTATTTTACCAGGCAAGTCAGTTAAGAACAAATTCTTATTTTCAATGATGGCCTAGGAACAGTGGGTTAACTGCCTGTTCAGGGGCAGAACGACAGATTTGTACCTTGTCAGCTCGAGGATTTGAACTTGCAACCTTTTGGTTACTAGTCCAACACTCTAACCAATAGGCTACCCTGCCGCCTAATTCTCACTTGAAACACATTTTGTGTTCCTAATTCTCACCATTTGTGTTAAATAGGCTAAATCACACATTCTATTAACATCTGACTACAGAGCAATCTGTTCTTCCAATACGTATATTGAGCTTTTAGATTTAGACATGATAACTTTTCACAAAGTAGTTTGTTTCTAGGTATCTTCAGTTAAAGCTGCAATATGTAACTTTTTGGTTGACCTGACATAATTCACATAGAAATGTGAGTTATAGATCTGCCATTCTCATTGAAAGCAAATCTAAGAAGCTGTAGATCTGTTCTATGTGCACTATTTCGATGCTTCACATTTTTTTTGAATCTTTTACTTTGGGTATAGTACACCTTCTTCAAACAGCTGAAAATACAATATTTTTGGTTATGGAAATATATTTCACAGCAGTTTAGATGATACAATGATTCTCTACACCAGGGTGTTAAACTCATTCCACGGAAGTCCGAGAGTCTTAGGGTTTTTGTTTTTTCCTTTCAGTTAAGACCAAGACAACCAGGTGAGGGGAGATCCTTACTAATCTGTGACATCAATTCATCAATCAAGTACAAGAGTGAAGCGAAAATTTGCAGACACAGCCCTCCGTGGAATGAGTTTCACACGTGCTCGACACTATACTTTCTTGTTTTGTCACATAAACTGAAATTAGGCCAACTATTAGAATTTTACCAACCAGAATATAAGGGAGCGATTTCTGCATAGTGCATCTTTAAGTAAACTGTATATTTCTTAAGGGTAGTTTAGTGTAGCTTAACTTCTTCCAGGGTGAAGTAATTGGTACCTTGCTAAAATACTATTATATTTTCAGAATTGCTTCCCCAATACTGATTGTTTTAAACAATATCTTATCACAGCCCTGGCAAACAATGGTTAATAACCAACTCCCTGAGCAAAATGGCTGACCTTTCATCTATGTCTGTCTGGAGGTTCTGGCTGCTATGATTGGACAGAGCGAGCTTAGTCCATAGAGAGCAATCAGCACAGCTGCTTCTCTCATATTAGTGGGCACTGGGCAAGTGGACATGAACGTAATCCATACCCAACTCTCCAGTAGGCTAAGTCGTGACAAACTCACTTACAAATGCAGTTTTGGAAAAGACTGACTTTATGACCAAAAATATCCTATTTACACTTTGAAGTCAATTTTGACACTAAAATTCATGTTTCTGACTCATATCGATGCACTA
Source organism: Oncorhynchus clarkii lewisi (assembly GCF_045791955.1). Classification (NCBI taxonomy): domain Eukaryota; kingdom Metazoa; phylum Chordata; class Actinopteri; order Salmoniformes; family Salmonidae; genus Oncorhynchus; species Oncorhynchus clarkii. The sequence goes on along the minus strand of NC_092173.1, from coordinate 7,551,636 downwards.
GAAGTTGAAGTTGGTTCTAAGGTAACCTAGGCAGCGATACACTACGTACTGGGCACAGATGTCAATTCAACGTCTATTCCATGTTGGTTCAAAGTCATTTCATTGAAACAACATTGATTCAACTAGTGTGTGCCCAGTAAGTATTGGTTGCCTATGTTAGTTCTAAGGGGCAGTTGACTTTTAAAATCTGATTTTAAATCTAACCTTAACCCTAACCTTAACCACACGGCTAGACTTGTGCCTAACCCTAACCTTAAATGAAGACCAAAAAGCTCATTTTTGTTTTCATGAATTTGGACTTTGTGGCTGTGGTAAATAGTAACAACCACTCTCCCTCGCGGCAAGGCCCCCCTGGACCCCTGGAGAACAAGGAAGTGAAACAGTGTGGTAGGAATTCAAATCAACAATGAGGAGAGACAAGGTCAATCACCAATCAGGATATTACTTTATTCAAAACGTATTAATAAGAAAAGCAAAAAGCAAATGCTTCTATAATGATGAGGCTGGTTGGCTCAACACTTCTAAGTGTTGTGGCGAGTAGCTCTGACATACAAATAATACAAATATATTTTATAGAAAAGATACGCCCTTTTAGTCTTCTGACAAACCACTTATGTATGGAATGGGTCACTAGGTGGAACTAGATATATGAGAAATGAGTATCCTGCAGCCAGATTGTATAGCAAATGCTAAGACTGTTCTTTCTGTTTAGTCTGGCCCCTAAGACGAGGGGCTTCGTTCTCTTTCCTGGTACTTCATAGCACATAAACACCAATTAATTCTATGGCATAATTCAATTGTCAACTCCAGATACTTCCATCTCAAGTAAAACCCCTTCTTGACCACACGCCTGGACAAGCTCACTGAGCGGAGTGAGCTTCTAGGTCATACACCAACCCAGGATACAGTGCCTTGCGAAAGTATTCGGCCCCTTGAACTTTGCGACCTTTTGCCACATTTCAGGCTTCAAACATAAAGATATAAAACTGTATTTTTTTGTGAAGAATCAACAACAAGTGGGACAAAATCATGAAGTGGAACGACATTTATTGGATATTTCAAACTTTTTTAACAAATCAAAAACTGAAAAATTGGGCGTGCAAAATTATTCAGCCCCTTTACTTTCAGTGCAGCAAACTCTCTCCAGAAGTTCAGTGAGGATCTCTGAATGATCCAATGTTGACCTAAATGACTAATGATGATAAATACAATCCACCTGTGTGTAATCAAGTCTCCGTATAAATGCACCTGCACTGTGATAGTCTCAGAGGTCCGTCAAAAGCGCAGAGAGCATCATGAAGAACAAGGAACACACCAGGCAGGTCCGAGATACTGTTGTGAAGAAGTTTAAAGCCGGATTTGGATACAAAAAGATTTCCCAAGCTTTAAACATCCCAAGGAGCACTGTGAAAGCGATAATATTGAAATGGAAGGAGTATCAGACCACTGCAAATCTACCAAGACCTGGCCGTCCCTCTAAACTTTCAGCTCATACAAGGAGAAGACTGATCAGAGATGCAGCCAAGAGGCCCATGATCACTCTGGATGAACTGCAGAGATCTACAGCTGAGGTGGGAGACTCTGTCCATAGGACAACAATCAGTCAGTCGCATATGGCACAAATCTGGCCTTTATGGAAGAGTGGCAAGAAGAAAGCCATTTCTTAAAGATATCCATAAAAAGTGTCGTTTAAAGTTTGCCACAAGCAACCTGGGAGACACACCAAACATGTGGAAGAAGGTGCTCTGGTCAGATGAAACCAAAATTGAACTTTTTGGCAACAATGCAAAACGTTATGTTTGGCGTAAAAGCAACACAGCTCATCACCCTGAACACACCCTCCCCACTGTCAAACATGGTGGTGGCAGCATCATGGTTTGGGCCTGCTTTTCTTCAGCAGGGACAGGGAAGATGGTTAAAATTGATGGGAAGATGGATGGAGCCAAATACAGGACCATTCTGGAAGAAAACCTGATGGAGTCTGCAAAAGACCTGAGACTGGGACGGAGATTTGTCTTCCAACAAGACAATGATCCAAAACATAAAGCAAAATCTACAATGGAATGGTTCAAAAATAAACATATCCAGGTGTTAGAATGGCCAAGTCAAAGTCCAGACCTGAATCCAATCGAGAATCTGTGGAAAGAACTGAAAACTGCTGTTCACAAATGCTCTCCATCCAACCTCACTGAGCTCGAGCTGTTTTGCAAGGAGGAATGGGAAAAAATGTCAGTCTCTCAATGTGCAAAACTGATAGGGACATACCCCAAGCGACTTACAGCTGTAATCGCAGCAAAAAGTGGCGCTACAAAGTATTAACTTAAGGGGGCTGAATAATTTTGCACGCCCAATTTTTCAGTTTTTGATTTGTTAAAAAAGTTTGAAATATCCAATAAATGTCGTTCCACTTCATGATTGTGTCCCACTTGTTGTTGATTCTTCACAAAAAAATACAGTTTTATATCTTTATGTTTGAAGCCTGAAATGTGGCAAAAGGTCGCAAAGTTCAAGGGGGCCGAATACTTTCGCAAGGCACTGTACAGTGGATATGGCTGAGACTGACATATTAGTAGCTGTGTTGCCAAATTGAGTCAAACAGTGTTTGCAAAATCAAAGCGACATGTGGGCTAATCAACTAGGCCTACGGTAGCCTAGGCTGTCGATAGTGGGTGCTAGATCTGCACTATCGTCTACAATTCATGTGCATTCCCAGTAATACACTTGTGTCCCCCGTGGACCGGCTCATACATGAAGCATCCTCCATTCAGGCTGCAAGGCATCATTTCCCTCCTTAGCCATTTTTAATGGCGAGCTGGAAAATATAAAAACTGGAGAAATTTATGTGTTCCGTTCGAATTGGACCGATTTTCAAGTTCTCTCTCTGAAAAATGTAATTAATTTAATCTGATTGTCATGAGGTTCCATGACTTTGTCCACACAGGGCATCTGAACAAGCAAAATACATTTGAAGAATTTCATAAAATTGTGGGTGTTTTATTTAACCTTTGTACACCTGTGGTGTTCCCGGTCAAAATGACCGGTCATTAGAAATGAATTGGTGAGACTACAATTAGAGTTTAAGATTGAGTTCAGGCACATGCCCATTCATCAGATTCACACACTTCCTCTCCCAGACCCGCACATGCATGTGTGTTTGAGTGCACACACACACACACCTCACTCTCCTTCTTGCCTTCTATTGCAACCCCCACAAGAACCTTTCCACAATAGAATCTTTCCAAATAGAAGTTCAAAACTTGTAATATTCACAATAACGTAAGTTGATAAAAAAAGATCTAACACAACATTAGGTGATAATGTATGTATTATTATGTATTTATAATCATCTATAAATGGGGGCGGTCATTTTGGACCGGGAACACAGCATGAATTAACATGAAACGAACAGAACAGGAGGGTTAATAAAGCAAGATTTTCCACCTCCATTTCCATATAACTTAGGATGTTGCGCATTCAGCCAAGGGTGAGCAACATCCTAAATTGTCAGGAAATCCCAAAATGGTGGTGAAAATGTTTGTTTTATTAAGACATAACACTTATTTTAGTTAAGGAGGAGAATCATGACTTTTCAGCCTGAATGGAGGATGATGTATGTACTGTACGAGCCAGTCCACAGGGAACAAGTGTGTATTACCAGGCATCCACATCAATCCTAGACCAAAGTGCAGATCTAGCGCTCCAGCGCCCCCTTTGGTTGCCTAGGCTAGGCCTAGACATAAGCAGCAACAAACGCTACAAACTCCAAACAACATGTTTTAAGTGTGGGGAGTAAAGTACCCTATAGTAACCTAGGGCCAACATTTTAATAGTGGATGTCTGACAGTCTTTAGCAAGGTGAGAGAGGTTGTCGCCTATGTAGGGGAATCACGCGCTATCACAACACCTACCTCATCTGCAGGCTAAATGCTCTATGCATACTGTAGCCTGCTGTGTTGAGTGCCTTACTGCTCCATGTAGGAATGTACAGTAGAGTGAGAATAGATTCTATACATAGACTGCTTATCATGTAGACCCACAGTACTATTGGTTAACTAATGCTAAATCCCATCACTTAGAGGGGTTAATTATACACTATTTTAATCTCCCAGTTGATACCCCATTAGCTAGCCCTCCATTGGGTCAATATAATATATAATGAACTTGTATGGCTTTGAATTGAAACACTATTTAGGTTAAAGTTCTCATTATTTATAAGGCTGGCTGATGGCAGAATATCACCTCACTTAAGAACACAGCAAAACTGAAATATGGTATTACACGATTGTGGAGAATAAACTACAGTGGAAAGCACAGCTGTAACCTCATCCATTTTGTATTTAACTCTTCTCTCGATTCCTCTTCTGCAAATGAAGCAGCCAGACACACTTAACGTTTCAAAACCAATCCTTTAAAGAAGTGCCAAGGATCAGCGCGATAGAGAAAGTATTACAGCAAAGATGATGGTTAATTATGCAGTCCGCAGATACGGTTCACTAATCTCCTCTCCCTTTCCCTGAATGTCAGGGTGTACACACAGTATCAGCACATGAATGGTAGCACATTCGCCTGGGAAATCTCATGTGTCTGTATGACTGGGGTAGCCACTTTCTAAGTGAAATCGGACATGAAAGACGGTAAGGGTGAGTAACAGAGCCAAAACCAAACTGCTGACAAGGTTGAATGTGTCAACTCCCCAATATTTACACCCAGCCATGTTGAAACAAAGCTGACTTGGTACATTAACTAGGCCTTCTGACTAGCCTAATACTTTTCTGTGTTTTATATATGAACTCAGCAAAAAAAGAAACGTCCTCTTACTGTCAACTGCGTTTATTTTCAGCAAACTTAACATGTGTAAATAAAACAAGATTCAACAACTGAGACATAAACTGAACAAGTTCCACAGACATGTGTCTAACAGAAATTGAATAATGTGTCCCTGAACAAAGGGGTGGTCAAAATCAAAAGTAACATTCAGTATCTGGTGTGGCCACCAGCTGCATTAAGTACTGCAGTGCATCTCCTCCTCATGGACTGCACCAGATTTGCGAGTTCTTGCTGTGAGATGTTACCCCCCTCTTTCACCAAGGCACCTGCAAGACATTTCTGGGGGGGAATGGCCCTAGCCCTCACCTTCCTATCCAACAGGTCCCAGATGTGCTCAATGGGATTGAGATTCGGGCTATTTGCTGGCCATGGCAGAACACTGACATTCCTGTCTTGTAGAAAATTACGCACAGAACGAGCAGTATGGCTGGTGGCATTGTCATGCTGGAGGGTCATGTCAGGATGACCCTGCAGGAAGGGCACCACATGAGGGAGGAGGATGTTTTCCTTGTAACGCACAACATTAGCGCTGTCTTAGGCATCTCACAGTACAGACATGGCAAATTATTGCCTTGGCCACATCTGCATTCCTCATGTCTCCTTGCAGCATGCCAAAGGCATATTCACGCAGATGAGCAGGGACCCTGGGCATCTTTCTTTTGGTGTTTTTCAGAGTCAGTAGAAAGGCCTATTTAGTGTCCTAAGTTTTCATAATTGTGACCTTAATTGTCTACTGCCTGTAAGCTGTTAGTGTCTCAACGACCGTTCCACAGGTGCATGGTCATTACTTGTATATGGTTCATTAAACAAGCATTGGAAACAGTGTTTAAACCCATTACAATGAAGATCTGTTTAAGTTATTTGGATTTATACGAATTATACGAATTATGAGATATCATTTGAGATTCTTCAAAGCAGCCACGAATTTCCTTTATTACAGCTTTGCACACTCTTGGCATTCTCTCAACCAGCTTCATGAAGTAGCCACCTGGAATGCATTTCAATGAACAGGTGTGCATTTTCAAAAGTTAAATTGTGGATTTTCTTTCCTTCTTAATGCATTTGATACAATCAGTTGTGTTGTGACAAGGTAGGGGTGGTATACAGAAGATAGCCCTATGTGGTAAAAGACCATGTCCATATTATGGCAAGAACAGCTCCAATAAGCAAAGGGAAATGACAATCCATTATTACTTTAAGACTTGGTCAGTCAATCTGGAACATTTTCTTCAAGTGCAATTGAAAAAACCATGAAGCGCTATGATGAAACTTCCTCTCATGAGGACCAACACAGGAAAGGAAGACCCAGAGTTACCTCCACTGCAGAGGATAAATTCATTAGAGTTACCAGTCTCAGAAATTGCAGCACAAATAAATGCTTCACAGATTTCAAATAACAGACACATCTCAACATCAACTGTTCAGATTAAACTGTGTGAATCAGGCCAATCGCCATGTCTTTGTGAGACACGGAATAAGTAAACGGATGATATCCACGTGTGGTTCCCACCGTGAAGCATGGAGGAGGAGGTGTGATGTTGTGGGGGTGCTTTGCTGGTGACACTGTCTGTGATTTATTTAGAATTCAAGGCACACTTAACCAGCATTCTGCAGCGATGCGCCCTCCCATCTTGTTTGCACTTAATGGGATTGTCATTTGTTTTTTAACAGGACAGTGACCCAACACACCTCCAGGCTGTGTAAGGGCTATTTGACCAAGAAGGAGAGTTATGGAGTGCTGCTTCAGATGACCTGGCTTTCGCAATCACCCGACCTCATCCCAATTGTGATGATTTAGGATGAGTTGGACCGCAGAGTGAAGGAAAAGCAGCCAACAAGTGCTCAGCATATGTGGGAACTCCTTCAAGACTGTTGGAAAAGCATTCCAGGTGAAGCTGGTTGAGAGAATGTCAAGCGTGTGCAAAGCTGTCATCAAGGCTGGTGGCTACTTTGATGAATCAAAAAATATAAAATATAATTTGATTTGTTTAACACTGTTTTGGTTACTACGATTCCATATGTGTTATTTCATAGTTTTGATGTCTTCACTATTATTCTACAATGCAGAAAATAGTAAAAAAAAAGAAAGAAAAACACTTGAATGAGTAGATGTGTCCAAACTTTTGACTGGTAGTGTATATTTCGAAACCCAATTGCCCACATGCCTGAGTGGGTTTTCTCTTCATAGCCACAGCAAAATTGAGTTCGTATTTTAAAGGACCCACACTCTCACGAGGTGAGATGAGGGTGAACAAAATAAGAGTGAGACAGAGGGACCATGGCTCACTTTGCTGTGACAAGGCAGAGTTAAGAGTTTTTTTCAAAGGTTAAATGGAGGTTAGCAGAAAGCTGATACCTCCTCAGCTGAAAGCGTCTGAATATTTGTGCCAAGTGACTTTCCTTGGCCTTACAGATGGGGGAGGGCTGGTTGGTAGTGGGCCCAGTCCACTTGTGGTTTGTCTCCTCCCAAATAGATCGGACAGGGTCCACTGATGAGGGGAAGTAGGCCTAGTCAAGTCAGCACCACTAACCACTGACTGGTGTCAATATTTTGTTAACGTCTTGGATGGTACCTACTACCATGCCATAGACATGCCACTCTGCCATGCCACACTGTGAGTGGATGAGTGTGGCCCAGTTCTATTGCGCCGATGGAGGATGTATGGTTGGCGAGGCCAAGTTGCAGAGTAATGCAGGAGCAATATCAAATATTTTAGCTCTATTGTCCTTTGTATATGAAGTTCAATAATTGGTTCTGGTTTCCCAATATATTTGACCTTTAACCTCTCAAAGCTTACTAGGCATTGAGTGATGTTAGTGGAAGCATATAATCTTTATTCAGAGTTATTCTCTATCTTTGGCTCCAAATTAAATAACTTATAGGGCATATACAATGTGACAAGGCTTTGTAAGAACACTGTTGGTTAATTTAACTCAGGGTTATTTTGTTTTGCCTCAGCACAAATATTCAATGCAGGAGTTCTCTCGTCCCACTGGTGTATTGTTGCATACATTTCTGTGAATTATTAGTATAATATGGAAACCTGACCTTAGCTATCCGTATTTGTGAGAGTCTCATGCATTACAATGATACACCTGAAATATTTAGAATGCTAAGGTACGGAGTCGCAAAGTCAGCTTTATCTACAGAAGTGGAAGCTCCTCAGAGGAGGAAGGTGAGGACCATCCTCCTCAGTGCCTTTCATAAAAATAGAAATCAAAAATGAAGGAGAAGCAAGAGAGAGAGAGAGAGAGCTATATTTCTCATTTCACTTTCACTTACTTAGCTAGCGAATGCAGCTAGCTAGTTTAGCCTACTCAAACACCCGACTCAAACAGGGAGGAATGCTGTAACTGCTAAACTCCTGACTGTACACTGTACTGCTTGATTGTAGCGGGTTTACTAATGTGTTAGTTTTAGTAACTATGTTGACTATGGCATTAGCTAATATGGTGACAATGATGTAGGCAGTGTGTAGCTGTTAGGGGTTATGATATGAAGGTTTGGCTTGGAAATATATTTTTCATCCAGTCACAAACAGCTGATGTGTTGTGCACCGAAGTTCACAAGATAAGGAAAAAGGTGAGAGGAGGAGAGAACTTAGATGCGAGAAGGAATACAACAAGCAAAGTGACCATGCTGTGTGCATGTGGCTATAAAAGTGAACTTTGTTTGCATGTGATCAGGGATGTGTTCATTCCGCTGATTCTGTTGAAAAACATTTCTTAAACGGAAGTAAACGGAACAAAACGGGGATAAACATAACTGTATTTTCCAATTGAAACTCATAAACATAACTGTATTTTTCCAAATTGAAACTCTCGTTTGTAATGGTTGGACTAATGATAACACCCTAGATCATCTACAGTGCCTTGCGAAAGTATTCGGCCCCCTTGAACTTTGCGACCTTTTGCCACATTTCAGGCTTCAAACATAAAGATATAAAACTGTATTTTTTTGTGAAGAATCAACAACAAGTGGGACATAATCATGAAGTGGAACGACATTTATTGGATATTTCAAAATTTTTTAACAAATCAAAAACTGAAAAATTGGGCGTGCAAAATTATTCAGCCCCTTTACTTTCAGTGCAGCAAACTCTCTCCAGAAGTTCAGTGAGGATCTCTGAATGATCCAATGTTGACCTAAATGACTAATGATGATAAATACAATCCACCTGTGTGTAATCAAGTCTCCGTATAAATGCACCTGCACTGTGATAGTCTCAGAGGTCCGTTAAAAGCGCAGAGAGCATCATGAAGAACAAGGAACACACCAGGCATGTCCGAGATACTGTTGTGAAGAAGTTTAAAGCCGGATTTGGATACGAAAAGATTTCCCAAGCTTTAAACATCCCAAGGAGCACTGTGCAAGCGATAATATTGAAATGGAAGGAGTATCAGACCACTGCAAATCTACCAAGACCTGGCCGTCCCTCTAAACTTTCAGCTCATACAAGGAGAAGACTGATCAGAGATGCAGCCAAGAGGCCCATTATCACTCTGGATGAACTGCAGAGATCTACAGCTGAGGTGGGAGACTCTGTCCATAGGACAACAATCAGTCAGTCGTATATTGCACAAATCTGGCCTTTATGGAAGAGTGGCAAGAAGAAAGCCATTTCTTAAAGATATCCATAAAAAGTGTTGTTTAAAGTTTGCCACAAGCCACCTGGGAGACACACCAAACATGTGGAAGAAGGTGCTCTGGTCAGATGAAACCAAAATTGAACTTTTTGGCAACAATGCAAAACGTTATGTTTGGCGTAAAAGCAACACAGCTCATCACCCTGAACACACCCTCCCCACTGTCAAACATGGTGGTGGCAGCATCATGGTTTGGGCCTGCTTTTCTTCAGCAGGGACAGGGAAGATGGTTAAAATTGATGGGAAGATGGATGGAGCCAAATACAGGACCATTCTGGAAGAAAACCTGATGGAGTCTGCAAAAGACCTGAGACTGGGACGGAGATTTGTCTTCCAACAAGACAATGATCCAAAACATAAAGCAAAATCTACAATGGAATGGTTCAAAAATAAACATATCCAGGTGTTAGAATGGCCAAGTCAAAGTCCAGACCTGAATCCAATCGAGAATCTGTGGAAAGAACTGAAAACTGCTGTTCACAAATGCTCTCCATCCAACCTCACTGAGCTCGAGCTGTTTTGCAAGGAGGAATGGGAAAAAATGTCAGTCTCTCAATGTGCAAAACTGATAGGGACATACCCCAAGCGATTTACAGCTGTAATCGCAGCAAAAGGTGGCGCTACAAAGTATTAACTTAAGGGGGCTGAATAATTTTGCACGCCCAATTTTTCAGTTTTTGATTTGTTAAAAAATTTTGAAATATCCAATAAATGTCGTTACACTTCATGATTGTGTCCCACTTGTTGTTGATTCTTCACAAAAAAATACAGTTTTATATCTTTATGTTTGAAGCCTGAAATGTGGCAAAAGGTCGCAAAGTTCAAGGGGGCCGAATACTTTCGCAAGGCACTGTAGATGCAGGCAAGAGTGTGCAAGGCGGTACTGAATGTGTCACTGTCTATCACCTTGATTACTCACATTTTTCTCTCGACCTGTGCACCTACGTTGTAAGATTTCATCCATAGTCTATGTTGTAGCAACCTCAAGATGGGTGTAGGCAAAATGTGAGTATCATGTAGTAGCCTAAACCTACCAATGTTACATTGAGCTGGGTGAACGGAATATGAATGACAGTCATCCAATGTGGTGAAATATAAATAATGATCGTCCTCCCTCATCTTAAACGGAACCGACAGCCACTGATCTACAGTATTGGTTTCTGTATGCGAGACCTCAGAGTCATATCTCTGAGTGCAACCAGACACTCATACCTTAGAGGCAAACTGCACGCCAATCAAATTCTATGTTCCCAATCTAATAATGCTGCGTCTGTGGCATGTGGGCCAGAGGCTCTGGCTGATTCAGTATAAAGGCCCACGCTTTGCAGCAACCACAGAGGACGGTGAGAGGCTTTGCTGCTCTGATGGCAGTGGGCAGCCTCTCTGACCCAGAGGATCCAGGACGATTGGATGTGCTCTTGCTGTTAGGCCTTAGCCACTGGAGTGGAGAGACAGAGTAGGGGATTTATTAGAGAGAGAGAGAGAGTGAAGGCTTGGAGTCAGGACTGAAGGTTGGCTTGGATCGAAAACTGATACTGCGCCCTCCATGCCCCTTTGGTAATCTGCAGTTGTTTTGCAATGCCTTTTAACTGGGATTAGGCCACACCTTTACATTTTCTCGCAGGCTGTGTACATACTGTACACACACACACAGACACACACGCACAGACACACACATGCCGACACTGACACACACGGACGCACCCACAGCACTCTCATATCGCTTCACATTCGCTTCAGAATTCCTGCTTTAATTCATCGTGCACCAATACACACTTATCCAAGTTCCTTGGAATAATTGCTAGTTTGAAGGCAAAAGTTGTGTTTTCAAAGATAATGTCATTACAGAGCCACAATATGTCTCATTATAGAAGGCAATATTGTTACACTGAGTGGTTTTAATTAAAGCAAGACTAGAATGCTGTTCTGCAGCTTGCTGCTGTTTGTCAGTGACACAGAGAGGCATTTGTCTAAACTCTAAAGGCTTTTGTCAGGCAGGGCTGGCCTGTCACCGATGCAACTGGAAAACAGGGAGCTTCTCAGAGCAGATGGATACTGCTGGGGATGAGCACTCCAGTGAAACTGTTTTTACAGTGAGCAACTGTTTCTTTGCTCTAGATGCACAGCCGAGTGGTTGGATAGCCCAACCCAGAGTCATATGCGTACAGAAAATTAGGAATACCTGCTTTTTCCATGACATAGACTGACCAGGTGAATCCAGGTGAAAGTTATGATCCCTTATTGATGTCACTTATTAAATCCACTTCAATCAGTGTACATAAAGGGCAGGAGACAGGATAAATAAGTATTGTAGCCTTGAGAAAATTGAGACATGGATTGTGCTGCTGTCTTTAACTCTGAATGATCAGCTATGAAAAGCCAACTGACATTTACTCCTGAGGTGCTGACCTGTTCTACCCTCTACAACCACTGTGATTATTATTATTTGACCCTGCTGGTCATCTATGAACGTTTGAACATCTTGGCCATGTTCTGTTATAATCTCCACCTGGCACAGCCAGAAGAGGACTGGCCACCCCCCAGAGCCTGGTTCCTCTCTAGGTTTCTTCCTAGGTTCTGGCCTTTCTAGAAAGATTTTCCTAACCACCGTGCTTCTACATCTGCATTTCTTGCTGTTTGGGGTTTTAGGCTGGGTTTCTGCACAGTAATTTGTGACATCGGCTGATGTAAAAAGGGCTTTATAAATACATTTGATTGGTTGATTGATTGAGTATGTGTGCCAATCGGATGGTGGGCAAGACACAATATTTACGTGCCTTTGAACGGGGTATGGTATGCCAGGCACATCGGTTTGTGTCAAGAACTGCAACGCTGCTGGGTTTTTCATGATCAACAGTTACCCGTGTGTATCAAGAATGGTCTACCACCCAAAGGACATCCAGCCAACTTGACACAACTGTGGGAAGCATTGGAGTCAACATGGTCAATACAATATTGGGACGTTTCTGTCTGAACGTTCCGAGAGCGCCACTTTCTCCTCCATAGCCATTGCTCGTTGATAAATGATCCTTCCGCATTGTGCTGTTTATTTCGGATCATTTTAAAAACCTATGAAGATGTCCAGTAAAAGCAGATATACAATTTGTTGACACCACAACACAGTACAGACTTGGATACACATTATCCCCAATGCTATTCAGTAAAAACATCTGTTAAATTCGCTGCACTGTTTTGATTATTTACAGTGGGTAATTTCGCAGGGAATTGTCAGAGGAACTCTCGAATTGTTATATCACCCAAATATAGAGAATAAAGGCACCAACATGGCATCCATTCTAAAACCTGGCCGAAATCTCTATATATTTGGCTCTGGCCCGACCCTGCTCCCCACTGCCTCACAGCTTCTATTCTCACAGATCCACAGGCATAGTCACCAGTGTCTCCAGACTTGCTACTTTGCCTGACATTGTACACTTTCTTAGTTTAACTTACATAGACCACGTGACGGAGTCCAGCAACATCAGCAGATCTGCGGTACGGTGTAGAAGATGACAAAAGACCAACAGAAGTGTCGAACCTTTGAGTGACACAGTGAGTCAAATATACAGTTGAAGTCGGAAGTTTACATACACTTAGGTGGGAGTCATTCAAACTTGTTTTTCAACCACTCCACAAATTTCTTGTTAACAAACTATAGTTTTGGCAAGTCGTTAGGACATCTACTTTGTGCATGACACAAGTAATTTTTAAAACACTTGTTTACAGGCAGATTGTTTCACTTATAATTCACTGTATCACAATTCCAGTGGGTCAGAAGTTTACATAAATACACTAAGTTGACTGTGCCTTTAAACAGCTTGGAAAATTCCAGAAAATTATGTCATGGCTTAAGAAGCTTCTGATAGGCTATTTGACATCATTTGAGTCAATTGGAGGTGTACCTGTGGATGTATTTCAAGGCCTACCTTCAAACTCAGTGCCTCTTTGCTTGACATCATGGGAAAATTAAAATAAATCATCCAAGCCAAAAAATTGTAGACCCCACATGTCTGGTTCATCCTTGGGAGCAATTGCCAAATACCTGAAGGTACCACGTTCATCTGTATAAACAATAGTACACAAGTATAAACGCCATGGGACCACGCAGCCGTCATACCGCTTAGGAAGGAGACGTGTTCTGTCTCCTAGAGATGATTGTACTTTGGTGCGAAAAGTGCAAATCAATCCCAGAACAACAGCAAAGGACCTTGTGAAGATGCTGGAGGAAACAGATACAAAGGTACAGTACCTATATCCACAGTAAAACAAGTCCTACATCGACATAACGTGAAAGGATGCTCAGCAAAGAAGAAGCCACTGCTTCAAAACCACCATAAAAAAAGGCAGAAAACGGTTTGCAACTGCACATGGGGACAAAGATAGTACTTTTTGGAGAAATGTCCTCTGGTCTGATGAAACAAAAATTGAATGGTTTGGCCATAATGAACATTGTTATGTTTGGAGGAAATAGGGGGAGGCTTGCAAGCCGAAGAACAACATCCCAACCGTGAAGCACGGGGGTGGCAGCATCATGCCTTGGGGGTGCTTTGCTGCAGGAGGGACTGATGCAATTATTCTCTCTACGATTATTCTGACATTACACATTCTTAAAATAAAGTGGTGATCCTAACTGACCTAAGTCTGGGAATTTTTACGAGGATTAAATGTCAGGAATTGTGAAAAACTGAGTTTAAATGTTTTTGACTAAGGTGTATGTAAACTTCCGACTTCAACTGTATCCATAGTTTCCCTACCGCCAAAACAGGGCCAAAACTGGTTGAATCAACATTGTTTCCAATTTCATCCAAAAATCTATGTGATGACATTGAATCAATGTCTTAAGCTGATAGTATTTGCAAAAAGTCATCATCATAAGGGCATTTCACTGTTTTTCACCCAACTTTTAACCTAAACCAAATTACATGGAGACATTTGCGGTTGATTTCAAGTTGAATTCACATTAGTGAATTCAGCCAAATGTAAATCAAAAACTAGATGTTGAACTGACATATGTGCCCAGTGGGAAGGCCTTCTGACTGTCCTATGAGGAACTAACTACCTTTGAATGTGATATGTATATATACAAACTGTAATGTACATCTCTCTCTCTCTCTCTCTCTCTCTCTCTCTCTCTCTCTCTCTCTCTCTCTCTCTCTCTCTCTCTATATATATATATATATATGAGCGAGAGATGAAAGTAATGGGAGGTGCTGGGAGATGTACATTACAGTTTGTTGCATCATGGTAGAAAGGGACACATCTTAGCACCCTACTTCAGCACTACTGAAAATTGCATTGATGTATATTAGAGTGGCAGTTGTCCACGGGACAGTGTAGTAGATTCCCCTTGTAGTGTAAAGAGTGAGGAATTGCCAACTTGGCAGCCATTTGCCTCTGTGCTCAATAAATGTTGTATGTGGCACTAATGTGCCATAGACTCAGCAAAAATGAAGGACATATGGGGAAACCATGTACAGCGTTCTGGAGAGAAGGGCATTTCATCTTGATAAACGAGAGCCTCGATGGCTTCTCAAATTGATTCAGCGTGTTAAAGATGAAGCCTCATTTAAATATGTGAGCAGTGGGAGGTGGGTGATTAATGATGCATCAATAGCGGCCCATCTGACCTGAAAATTGCAGTACATGCTTTACCCATCTGGCTTAGCTATTGATTAAGCTGGAGCTGAACATGGGCCAGGAATGAGGAGTCATGATCAATTTTGGAAGAATCATCAACTATTAAAGCCTCTGTAAAATCCAAGGTTGCCTATTAGTCTAGTTTGGCAGCAATGATTGTGAAACAGCTTTGGGGTGAATAAGACCATGAGCACAGGGCAGAGAAAATTAGGAGAGTGGCTAAAGTGAGAGATCAATGAACGATGCAAACCTTTCTTTATTAAAATATCAAATCCTACACACAGAGATGAGAACGTCGTAAACATAGATTTTCAACAAACTAGCTTTGAAATGTAGACCTCATTAGCAGAAGAGCACCAACAACAAGATTAAAATCCTCTCGCATTTCTTCATCTGCTTCGTATATAAAAGTGCTCTGATATTCCTACAAACGAGGGCCTGACTTCATTATGAACAATGATACAAGCTAATTTTGAGTTGTTCACGCACCCGGAATCATTAAGAAATCCATCTCTTTGGTTGATCAACAACGCTGTCCCCAGATGGGTTCGTTACATACGTAGTTTCTCATGCAGACCTTTGGGAATTACAAAAATTACCACTGTATAGAGGGGAAAAATGTCCACTCAACAAAATAGCCCAAATTAGGGAAATAATCTCCTCTTAAATGAGCTACTACTTGTTATATTTCTATTCCTTCAGAATCCATCTAAGGGGTCATTAAGGGCAATCTCCTCTAATAAGAATGATAAGTCCATACGCCCACCTTGGCCATTATGGAGAAAAATACAACCAAAGAAATGTCTTCAAATGAAAAGAAGAACATGCTATTTTCCATGAACAATTTATCAAGGAATGAGATACAAACTCCCTGAATGGTTTTTGACATTTTCTCCATGATCCTGTAAAAGATTGGTTGACAGTGGTAGAATTACTTTTCAATTATTCAAGTTCACCAACTGAGAGGTCAAATACTGTTAGGAGAACATTTGTTTCTAATAAGTTGAATGCATCCCTGTTACGGTACATTATTCAAGTGAAGTAGATGGATTATTTTCTTGAATATTATTTCAGGGCATCTGGAAATATTTTTGATAAAATTTAACCCCCAGATCGGTACAAGTGAGACTTGGGTAAATACACAGAGACACATTTTCCCTTCCTGTATTCTTTAAAACCCAGCTACAGGAAGAGGAAATCCATTAATAAACCAATAAAACAAGAGTGCCAATGAGTGTTACATTTCAGGTGAAGTCAATTTATGCAAGGCACAGTATATTGACACAAATAAACAGTCACAGAGAGAGCACTGCTTCCTTCCTAACATGGTGGAATGAAAATGCTGAGCAGTAAGCAAATACGGTATAATTTGACTTTGTGTTCCTAGTAAACCATATTTGAGGCAACATTTTTAGGGTGTCACCACACTTAATGGGTTAGCGCTCATAATGGGAAGATTCTCTATGAAGTGGATGCAAATGTTGGTTGTTTTTAGCTAGTTAAACTTTTTTCCAATGAACCTGCCCGATACAGACATTTACTGTTCTTTGATTTGTACTTTTTCTCGTTAAAACCTGAGCTATAGCAACATGCCTCCATGGCTCATCTTGGGAAGAAAAACAGGTACCGGAAACTAGGAGCAGAAAGATGTTCATTTTTGTCGGGCAGATGAACCCCAAGAGATTTCCTTCCTTTCTCATTATCTTTTTTTTGTGCTGCAGTTGCTTTTGCTTTGGTCATACTCTTTAGTGATTTAAAGTGCTTATTTTAAACCAAAGCACCTATGAAGTAACTCCAAAGCAAACATTTATGTTGCAAAACATATGCTCACATGCACAGTTTCTCACAACTTCACAACAATTTCCCCCCAACTTTAATGTTTATTATTAATTACGGTTTTGGGAGAACCTCTTCAAAATTGTCATTTTGCATCCCAACAAGCAGCATTATACATGAAAAGCCACATCACTATGGCATTGCAATGCCTGTCACTCTGATTTGGACGGCAACACTAATATGAAAAAAATATGTATAATCAGAATTTTCCGTGTTTAGCCATTTTCCATTGCCATTCTCAAAGAGAGCATTGGTAGTTGTGCCAACTAACCATGACAGTCAGTCCATTACCTTTTCTATGGAGATGATTTAGCTGTTAAGTGCAATATTGTGTTCTCCCTGTTGAAAATGAGCTAAAGAAAAGTATACATAAAATCGAGCACAGAGTATACATACAGTGCCTTCGGAAAGTATTCAGACCGGTTATCTTTACCCATATTTTGTTACGTTACAGCTGTATTCTGTATTACCCTCATCTATCTACACACAAAATGCCATAATGACAAAGTGAAAACTGGTTTTTAGATGTTTGCAAATGTGTTAAAATAAAAAAACAGAAATACCTTATTTACATAAGTATTCAGACTCTTTGTTATGAGACTTAAAAATGAGCTCAGGTGCATCCTGTTGCCATTGATCATCCTTGAGAGATTTCTACAACTTGATTGGAATCCACCTGTGGTAAATTCAATTTATTGGATATGATTTGCACCTGTTTATATAAGGTCCCACAGTTGACAGTGCATGTCAGAGCAAAAATCAAGCCAAGAGGTCGAAGGAATTACTACTAAAGTACAAAAAAATGTCTGCAGCATTGAAGGTCCCCAAGAACATAGTGGCCTCCATCATTCTTAAATGGAATAAGTTTGTAACCACCAAGAATCTTCCTAGAGCTAGCCGTCTGGCCAAACTGAGCAATCAGGGGAGAAGGGCTTTGGTCAAGGAGGTAACCAAGAACCCGATTATCCCTCTGACAGAGCTCCACAGTTCCTCTTTGGAGATGGGAGAACCTTCCAGAAGGACAACCATCTCTGCAGCACTCCACCAATAAGACATTGATGGTAGAGTGGCCAGACAGAAGCCACTCCTCAGTAAAAGGCACATGACATCCCGCTTGGAGTTTGCAAAAAGGCACCTACAGACTAGCAGACCATGAGAAACAAGATTCGCTGGTCTGATGAAACCAAGATTGAACTCTTTGGCCTGCATGCCAAGCTTCAGATCTAAAGGAACCCTGGCACAACATCTACTGTGAAGCATGGTAGTGGCAGCATCATTCTGTGGGGATGTTTTTCAGTGGCAGGGACATGGAGACTAGTCAGGATTGAGGAAAAGATGAACGGAGCAAATTACAGAGAGATCCTAGATGAAAACCTGCTCCAGAGCACTCAGGACCTCAGACTGGGGTGAAACGTTACCTTCCAACAGGACAACGACCCTAATCACACAGCCAAGAAAATGCAAAAGTGGCTTCAGGAATGTCCTGAATGTCAAGCTTGTAGTGTCATACCTGGGAAGACTCAAGGCTGTAATCTTTGCCAATGGTGCTTCAACAAAGTTTTGAGTAAAGGGTCTCAATACTTATGTAAATGTGATTTCAGTTTTTTTTATACATTTGCAAAAATATCTAAATGCCTGTTGTTGCTTTGCCATTATGGGGTATTGTGTGTAGATTGATGAGGGAAAAAAGCAATTGAATCAATTTTAGAATAAGCTGTAACAAAATGTGGAAAAAGTAAAGGGGTCTGAATACTTTCCGATTGCAGTGTGAACATTGCTCTGCTCACTTTTGCAAATGTTTGGTTGAAAACAAGATTTTGAAACATAGCTTCATAGAATACTACCAACAGTCACAATATTTCTGTGAATAACGAACCATAGCAGGCCTACTGCTATCCTCCATAAATCCTCCTTGATTACGGTCTGTTACAACTTCTACCTGAGCCCTGCTGGCACAGGTGCTATTGACTGTTGATCTGACTGTTGTCATACAACTCATTAACTGTCCTGTGAACTCACCTGTTTGAACCAAGGACTGGGGGCCAATTAAATCAATTCAATAACGGGGTTACCTCTGCAGCTGCATTTCACCCACCATTGCCTACAGCAGTAATCACACTTCCAAGCACACCAGGAAGGGTTGGCATGCTCACACATGCAGATTAGCGCAAATCCATTTGCCTAAGTAATTTTCAAACTATAGCAATACCACGTGATGGGTTGAGAAGTGCTGAAAACCTTCAGTCTAGAGCTAGCTTCAAAAGCGAAGCCCAGGGAAGTGTCTGGGTAACGGGATTAGGTCTGGAAAGGCCAACCAAATTACATTACAAAGGAATTTCAAAAGCCAAGGCAACTCAGTTCATTTCAAATCTGAGGCCATTACTGGATAAATAGTGAGAAAAGGCCTGCAGTATCAGGCTTCTGGGCTCCGATGCAATGCTGCATATTGTGTGTACATGGACACATACTCAAAGGGGTTTTCACAAAGTTTACATACTGTGTGTATGATATTCAATTATAACTGCCATTCAATTGGATCTCTGTTAAAAGGAGACTTGAGAGGAAGCACACACAGGCACACAGCAACATACAGTCTCCTCTCTCCCAGAGGGTCTACAAGAGGAAGTGTTGTGATTGTTTCCCTGCCCCTGCCTGAGAGCAGAACGACCCATTGGCTGCTAATGATAAAAAAAAACAAAGCAGTGACAGGCTTTGTCCACAGCTTATTCACCTCTCCAGTCATCAAAAGGCCTGCGAGAGGCCTGCTGCTCTCTGATAGAGTCCAATCTGTAATCCTCTAATGCAGGAGATAGGGCTACTGTCACCCCAGTGACACCCCACAGGGAAGCAAGCCCACATCACCAGACACAGGGCTAAAAGGACAACAATCGTGGAACACCCCTCCCATTCTACTATTGCTCAGAGAGGCATTGTTGTCCCAGCCCACAAAGACTGTCCTCTTCTCTAACCGTCCACCACCCAGCACAAAACAATTCTTCTCCATGCTTCCCAGAGAGAGATAGATTTCATTCCCAAGTCTCTAGTGTTTCCGCCAGCATTACAGGAAATTGAATCCACTGTAAAGACTATCACTTACCTGAGAGAGATGTGAGTCATGACTGAGTGCCAACATTCTCTGTTGTTAAGAGGTGTTGAATATGACATGCAACATGCTGGGATGTACCAATTAGAGGGTGCAACAATATACATATTTGTATGCAAAGTCCATTCAACTGTACATAATATGTATATAGCACAATATAATATTTATCATGGGCCTAATGCACAGTGAACACGCTCCATCATGTTTCGCATTGCAAGGGAGACTATTAATGGAGATAATTGGTGATGTGGCTGTGGCTTTTCCAGATGGGAGGCACAGCTCCCTCTGGAGCCGATGTGCTGTGGACCCTGTGTACGTAGGTGGAACTGCAGTGAAGGACAGTCAGTCACAACAGAAAATATCTGATTCAGAGACCTCGCAATCTAAATGTCTGTACAACTAGTCTATATCTTGCTCCTTTGGCTTTTCAGCACAGCCCAGATTCATCATTTGGTTTTGCAAAAGCACTGTGACACGGTCTAAGGTTTAAGGAGATGTGATGTCCCAAAAAGAGGATGGATATCAACTGCAGTGGAGGCTCTTCAGAGGAGGAAAGGGAGGACAATCATCCTCAGTGAATTTCTTAAAATAAAAAAAATGTAAAACATTGAAAAACTACACTAAATATATTCACGTCACCAAATAATTGATTAATACACACTGTTTTACAATGAAGGTCTACAGTAGCCTCAACAGCACTCTGCAGGGTAGCACCATGGTGTAGCCGGAGGACAGATAGCTTCCGTCCTTCTCTTGGTACATTGACTTCCAAACAAATCCTAGTAGGCTCTTGGTTCTCACCCCCTTCCATAGACTTACACAGCACAACTTCCGGAGGACATCCTCCAACCTATCAGAGCTCTTGCTGCATGAACTGACATGTTGTCCACCCAATCAAAGGATCATAAAATTAATATAGTACTGAAGGCATAAACTACAGCTAGCTAGCACTGCAGTGCATACAATGTTGTGAGTAGTTGACTCAAAGAGAAAGACAATAGTTGAACAGTTTTCAACAAATTAATTTCTTAAAAAATGCAGGAGAAGAAACTTACTTAGCTAGCAAATGCAGCTGGCTAGTTTAGCCTACTCAAACACCCTGCTCAAACAGAGGGATGCTATGTTAGCTAGCTGGCTATGACTATCCAACACAACACTGGAACTCTTCCAAGTCAAGGTAATTCTTATTAAATTATTGCCACTGGGGCCCGCCGGTCTAACTGCTTACTGACTATTCACTGTAAAATTACTGATTGTAGCGGGTTACCAACTCATTAGTTCTACTAGCTATGTTGACTAGCACGTTACTTTAGCTAATATGGGGATAACGATGTAGGCTGTGTGCAGCGGTTATAACATGGTTTGGCTTGGAAAGGTTTTTTGCCTGGTCACATACAGCTGAAGTGTTGTTCATTGTAGTCCACAAACAAAGGGAAAGAGTGAGAGAAGGAGAGTGCATAGAGGCTAGAATGAATACAATGTGGCTGCTATGCTCAGGGTTGTATTCTTTTTGCCGATTTTGTTGAAAAAAAATAATCTTAAACTGCAGCAAACAAAACGGCGATAAGTGCCTTTCTTTCCTTTGGGTCAAACTATTCAAAGAAAATAGTGGGGAAAATGCTCTGCCATGGGGTGAGAAAATACACTAAATATGCAAAGTATGTGGACACCCCTTCAAATTAGTGGATTCGGCTATTTCAGCCACACCTGTTGCTGACAGGTGTATAAAATCGAGCACACAGCCATGCAATCGCCATAGAAAAACATAGAATGGCCTTACTGAAGAGCTCAGGACTTTCAATGTGGCATCGTCTTAGGATGCTACCTTTCCAACAAGTCAGTTGGTCAAATCTCTGCCCTGCTAGAGCTGCCCTGGTCAACTGTAAGTGCTGTTATTGTGAAGTGGAAGCGTCTGGGAGCAACAACGACTCAGCCATGAAGTGGTAGACCACCGTGGCCTTGGTTGCAATAGTCACTACCGAGTTCCAAACTACCTCTGCAAGCAACATCAGCACAAGAACTGTACATTCATGAAATGGGTTTCCATTGCCCACAGGCCTAAGATCATCATACGCAATGCCAAGCGTCAGCTGGAGTGGTGTAAAGCTCGCTGCCATTGGACTCTGGAGCAGTGGAAACACGTTCTCTGGAGTGATGAATCACACTTCACCATCTGGACGAATCTGGGTTTTGCGGGTGTCAGGAGAATGCTACCTGCCCGAATACATATAACCAACTGTAAAGTTTGGTGAAGGATAATGGTCTGGGGATGTTTTTCATGGTTCGGGCTAGGACCCTTAGTTCCAGTGAAGGGAAATCACTACAGCATAAAGTGACATTCTAAACTATTCTGTGCTTCCAACTTTGTGGCAACAGTTTGGGGAAGGCTCGTTCCTGTTTCAGCATGACAATGCCCCCATGCACAAAGCGAGGTCCATACAGAAATGGTTGGTCGAGATCGGTGTGGAATAACTTGACTGGCCTGCACAGAGCCCTGAACTCAACTTCATCGAACACCTTTGGTATTAATTGGAACGCAGACTGAGAGTGGCCTAATCACCCAACATCAGTGCCTAACCTCACTAATGCTCTTGTGGCTGAATGGAAGCAAGTCCCCACAGAAATGTTCCAACATCAGGTGGAAAGCCTTCCCAGAAGAGTGGAGGCTGTTATAACAGCAAAGAGGGGACTAACTCCATGTTATTGCCCATGATTTTGGAATGAGATGTTCAACTAGCACGTATCCACGTACTTTTGGCCATGTAGTGTGTCATTACAATTTTGGTGTTGCTTTGACATCAGTGAAATGTAGCATGAGATATTATGTAATCATCAAAATAGAGCAGATTAATTACATCCTTATAATAGCTACCATTTTATAAGTAGAAGAGTCGTGTTGAGATATTGCGAAAGTGAGCCGCCGTTTTTCGGTGTTTCAAAGAAGACCGGCTGTGAAAACTACTTTATAGAGTTCAATGATATGATTCATGTGCACTCTTATAAACAGCCCTGCTTTTTACAGTGAAGTGGCATTTAGCTTGTCTAGACTCTTTCACTCAGCACAGATGTCTGCATTTCATTTTGAGGAGCAATGTCCTGTAGTGAACGTCTGCCATAATGTTATTTTGCATTCATTATCTAGCATTCATGAGGGGAACTCAACAGTTTGAACAATGGCAGATTGATCTTCTAAGACTAGAACATAGATTATTCATTAAAGTTGCCCTGTTGTAACGTTTGACATGACGTCTTGAGTAATCTCGGAGGCCTTGCCTCATTTTTCATGGCAATGCTGCACATCACTTCAGAGTATCTTCTGTTTACAGATACCTCGGCTCTGAGTATACCTTCGGGTTTTCATATCCACCTTGATAAAACGGTCTCACGCATCACAATTAATTTAAGCCCAGTAATGGACTCCTTATATTACTTGCCCCAGGATGGGTGCCGGGGAGCTACCGCACAATAGAATCAGGACTGAATTAATTTCTGAGGATTTCTGTGAATAGGAAAAGGTGAGTAAAGAAAAACACCAATGACCTCTTAACTTTAGGGCCACAGCACATCTTGAAATGTCAGGAAATTATTTAAATACTTTGAAAGGCATGACATAAATACAGTCCATTCGGAAAGTATTCTAACCCCTTGACTTTATCCACATTTTGTTATGCTACAGCTGTATTGTAAAATGAATTCAATTAATGTTTTTCTTTGTCAATCTACACACAATATCCCATAATAACAAAACAATAACAGGTTTTAAAAAATGTTTGAAATTGTATTAATAAAAAAAACCAACAGTAATACCTTATTTAAGTATTCAAACCCTTTCCTATGAAACTGGAAATTGAGCTCAGAGACATCCTGTTGCCATTGATCATCCTTGAGATGTTTCTACAAGATCACTGGAGTCCACCTGTGGAAAATTCAATTTATTCGACATGATTTGGAAAGGCACACACCTGTCTATATAAGGTCCCACAGTTGAAAGTGCATGTCAGAGCAAAAACCAAGGCATGAGGTCGAAGGAATGGTCCATAGAACTCTGAGGCAGGATTGTGTCCAGGCACAAATCTGGGGAAGGGTACCAAAACATTTCAGCAGCATTGAAAGTCCCCAAGAACACAGTGGCCTCCATCATTCTTCAAGTGAAGACGTTTTTAAACCAACAAGACTCTTCCTAGAGCTGGCCATACTGAGCAATCGGGGGAGAAGGGCCTTGCTCAGATATGTGTCGAAGAACCCGATGGTGACTCTGATACAGCTCCAGAGTTCCTCTGTGGAGATGGGAGAATCTTTTAGAAGGACAATCATCTCTGCAGCACTCCACCAATAAGACATTTATGGTAGAGTTGCCAGATAGAAGCCATTCCTCAGTAAAAGGCACATGACATCCCATTTGGAGTTTGCCAAAAGGCACCTAAAGACTCTCAGACCAAGATCTGATAACAACAAGAAGGGAACTGTTTGATTGCCGAGCATAATGTCTGGAGGAAACATGGCACCATCCTTACGGTGAAGCATGGTGGTGGCAGCATCATCTTGTCGTGATGTTTTTCATAGGCAGGGATTGAGAGACTAGTCAGGATGGAGGGAAATATGAACAGAGCAAAGTACAGCGAGACCCTTGATGAAAACCTTCTCCGGAGTGCTCAGGACCTCAGACTGGGGCAAAGGTCCACCTTCCAACAGGACAACGACCCACACACAGCCAAGACAAAGCAGGAGTTGCTCCGGGACAAGTCTCTGAATGTCCTTGAGTGGCCCAGACAGAGCCCGGACTTGAACCCGATCGAACATCTCTGGAGAGACCTGAAAATAGCTGTGCAGCAACCTCCCCATCCAACCTGACAGAGCTTGAGAGGATCTGCAGAGAAGAATGTGAGAAACTCCCCAAATACAGGTGTACCAAGCATGTAGCGTCATACCCAAGAAGACCTGAGGCTGTAATCTCTGCAAAACGTGCTTCAACAAAGTAAAGGGTCTGAATAATAGTTTTGATTTCAGTTTTTTATTTTAATACATTTGTTCAGAGAATTGTACCAATACACACCTATTCACTATTTTAACTTTGCCTTTATAGTGAGCTAAATGGTTGCACTACAGTCTAGCCTTCATTGAAATTGCTAGTATGAGTGATGTGACAATTAAACTGTCCATCAGGGTTGTCATTTGGGAGTGTAACATTTAGTGTGGAATAATTATTTGAAATGTTGTGAGGAGGGGGTCGGAGAATGTAGTTTTTGCATATACAGTATCTGTTTACTTCCTGTCATTTCTTGGTTGATCCTTTGGGGATTGAAGGTGTTTTTTTCTGACGTGATTGTGGAATATGTCATTTGAGTAATTGGTACAAAAGTAGGGATGCATTTTTCTATGCATTTACTTAATAAGGGTATACTCAATAACACGCAATTACTAAATTATGTATATTTTCTTTGGGAGTTGCATTCCTCTCAGTTATGTTTGCACAGTATATGCTATGGGGAATTCCTATAGCAATGTATTAGTCACCAAGAACCTCTCTTGTTGTGAAAGACTTTTGAAAAGCCTGTAGAGCAAACTTCCATTGGAAACTACACTATTCACATTCAAAACTTTCCTTGAAATGTATATTTGGTTAGTTTATTTCTAAAACCCATAGGCGACGTTGTTGCCGGTGATGTCTGATGAGGACATGCCTTACAACAGGCCTACATGCCCTCAGTCCAGCCTCTCTCAGCCTATTGCGGACAGTCTGAACACTGATGGATGGGTTGTGCATTCCTGGTGTAACTCGGGCAGTTGCTGTTGCCATCCTGTACCTGACCCGCAGGTGTGATGTTCAGATGTACCGATTCTGTACCGATTCTGTGCAGGTGTCTGCCATTGTCATGCTGAAAGACCCAGCCACGTTTCATCGTCAATGCCCTTGCCTATGGAAGGAGGTTTTCACTCAAAATCCCACGATACATGGCCCCATTCAGTCTTTCCTTTACACGGATCAGTCGTCCTGGTCCCTTTGCAGAAAAACAGCCTCAAAGCATGACGTTTTCACCCCCATGCTTCACAGTAGGTATGGTGTTCTTTGGATGCAACTCAGCAATCTTTGTCCTCCAAACACGACGAGTTGAGTTTTTACCAAAAAGTTATATTTTGGTTTCATCTGACCATATGACATTCTCCCAATCTTCTTCTGGATCATCCAAATGCTCTCTAGCAAACTTCAGACGGGCCTGGACATGTACTGGCTTGAGCAGGGGGACACGTCTGGCACTGTAGGATTTGAGTCCCTGGCGGCGTAGTGTGTTACTGATGGTAGGCTTTGTTACTTTGGTCCCAGCTCTCTGCAGGTCATTCACTAGGTCCCCCCCGTGTGGTTCTGGGATTTTTGCTCACCGTTCTTATGATCATTTTGACCCCACGGGGTGAGATCTTGCGTGGAGCCCCAGATCGAGGGAGATTATCAGTGGTCTTGTATGTCTTCCATTTCCTAATAATTGCTCCCAAAGTTGATTTCTTCAAACCAAGCTGCATACCTAATGCAGATTTAGTCTTCTCAGCCTGGTGCAGGTCTACAATTTTGTTTCTGGTGTCCTTTGACAGCTCTTTGGTTTTGGCCATAGTGGAGTTTGGAGTGTGACTGTTTGATATTGTGGACAGGTGTCTTTTATACTGATAACAAGTTCAAACAGGTTCCATTAATACAGGTAACGAGTAGAGGACAGAGGAGCCTCTTAAAGAAGAAGTTGCAGGTCTGTGAGAGCCAGAAATCTTGCTTGTTTGTCGGTGACCAAATACTTATTTTCCACCATAATTTGCAAATAAATTCATAAAAAAATCCTACAATGTGATTTTCTGGATTTTTTTTCTAATTTTGTCTCTCATAGTT
Organism: Oncorhynchus clarkii lewisi; assembly: GCF_045791955.1. Taxonomy (NCBI): domain Eukaryota; kingdom Metazoa; phylum Chordata; class Actinopteri; order Salmoniformes; family Salmonidae; genus Oncorhynchus; species Oncorhynchus clarkii. The sequence goes on along the minus strand of NC_092173.1, from coordinate 7,524,715 downwards.
GAAGTGTACCTATGATGAAAATTACAGGCCTCTCTCATATTTTTAAGTGGGAGAATATGCACAATTGGTGGCTGACTAAATACTTTTTTGCCCCACTGTATATCCAAAAACCTCAGTTTACATTGGCGCGTTACGTGCAGTAATGTTTTGATTCCAAAACATCCAGTGATTTTGCAGAAATACTCATAATAAACATTTATAAAAGATACAACTGTTAGACTTCTCCTTAATGCAACCGCTGTGTCAGATTTCAAAAAAACTTTACGGAAGAGGCATATTCAGAGAAAGGCGCTCAGAACCAAAAACAGCCAGAGAAATATCCACCATTTTGGAGTCAACAGAAGTTAGAAATAACATCATAAATATTCACTTATCTTTGATGATCTTCATCAGAAGGCACTCCCATGAATCCCAGTTCGACAATAAATGACTGTTTTGTTCCATATAGTCCATCATTTATTTCCAAATAGCCACTTGTTGTTAGCGTGTTCAGCCCAGTAATCCATCTTCATGAGGCGCAAGCACTTCGTCCAGACAAACTCGAAAGGTTCCCTTACAGTCCTTTAGAAACATGTCAAACGATGTATGGAATCAATCTTTATGATGTTTTTAACATTAAACATCAATAATGTTCCAACCGGAGAATTCCTATGTCTGAAGAAAAGCACTGGAATGAGAGGTAACTCTGTCGGGAGCGCGCGTCATGAGACCAAGGCACTATGCCAGACCACTGACACAAACAGGTCTCATGAGCCCTTCCTTTATAGTAGAATCCTCATTCAAGTTTCTAAAGACTGTTGACATCTAGTGGAAGCCGTAGGAAGTACAACTTTATCCATATCCCACTGTGTATTTGGTAGGCCAAGCTTTGAAAAACTACAAACCTCAGATGTCCCACTTCCTGGTTGGATATTTCTCAGGTTTTCGCCTGCCATATGAGGTATGTTATACTCACAGAATTATTCAAACAGTTTTAGAAACTTCAGAGTGTTTTCTATCCAATACTAATAATAATATGCATATATTAGCATCTGGGACAGAGTAGGAGGCAGTTCACTCTGGCCACGCTACTCATCCAAAAGTGAAAATGCTGCCCCCTATCCCAAGAGAGTTAAAGCCGGACTGAGGACACCCGCGTCCCCCCTGCCGACCCGTCCCGACCCACAGTTTAGGAACGACTCCCACATTAATGTATTGAAATATTTATTGAACTGTTTGTATGTACTGATGTCACAAAAATGTGTACATTTCTTTATAATTTTTTTGCTATTTTTTACATTTGACTTTGTAAAATCTAGAAGTGATACATATTTCCCTGAGAGTCAGGTGGATATATAACATTTTCCAAAAAAACAAAAATCATTATTTGTCTCTCTGAAATTATGCCTGACATTGAACAACCCCATTACAAGATTTGATAGTGAAAAAAACACCAATCTATTTAATAATTTATTTAAACAATACAAATAATTTACCAGCATTTGTGAAAATGGATACAGCATTTTGGAAAAACATTCTTAATTTGTGCCTTTATCTCACGTATTCATAAACAGAAGAGCACACAAAGTATTCAATGAGGCTCATAACTTTCTACCCACAGCTCAAGGTCGGTCTAAAGCATTGTTGTCAAGCTCATTCCATGGAAGGCCTAGTGTCTGCAGGTTTTTCCTTTCAATTAAGACCTAGACAACCAGGTGAGGGGAGTTCTTCACTAATAAGTGACCTTAATTCATAATTTAAGTACAAGAGTAGACCGAAAACCGACAGACACTCGGCCATGTGTGAAATAAGTTAGACACGTGGTCTAACGGTCTCTGGCAGCTGATCTGATCCCCACACAATACATTTCTGAGTTTGAATGAAGGGGGTCATAAGTGTTGGCATCCACGTATGAAACACTGTATATACAGTACCAGTCAAAAGTTTGGACACACCTCATTTCAGGGATTTTCTTTATTTGTACTATTTTCTACTTTGTAGAATAATAGTGAATGCACCAACACTATGAAATAACACATATGGAATCATGTAGTAATCAAAATATATTTGCGATTCTTCAAAGTAGCCACCCTTTGCCTTGATGACAGCTTTGCACACCCTTTATTTTTTTTCTCGACTAGTACCAGTGGCCCTTCAGACAAGTATTGTAAGGCCTGTGTTTGTGAGAGTCTCACCTTTACATAGAGGGGTCATATTAATTTGTAGCCCAAAATGTTCAGACGCTACAGACAGAAGTTGGCAGATCGGCTTCACACGAGTCCCAAGATGCCTGTGGGGTCATAGAGCAAAACGGAGAAGACCATCATGTTCGTGGGAGTCTCATCTTTCCATAGAGAGGTTTGTAGGCCAATAGTTTGTAGGCCAAACCGTTCAGAGCCTAACAGATGATGTTGTGAGAAGGCCAATTTTTGGGATGTCTCATGATCTAACAAACACTAGCTCTGTCACCTTTCACCGCAGATGTGAAAGTGTTACGTAGACGGATGCGGTGGATTGAGACGCATACAAAAACAGATTTATTTTGCTAATTAGATTTCCGCCGGGGCGTGGACATCGACCTTACTTAATGGAAGCTTCTCTAATGTTACACCACACTTGGAAGGTTTATCGCAGGGCAGCTCTTTTGGCCCTCTACTCTTTTCTATTTTTGCAAATTACCTGCCATTGGCATTTAAAAAAGCCTGTGTGTCAATGTATGCTGTTTATTCAACCCAGCAACCGCAGCTAGTGAAGTCACTGCAACCCTAATCAAAGAGTTGCAGTCAGTTTTAGACTGAGTGACTAGTAATAAACTAGTCATGAATATCTCAAAACCAAAGAGCATTGCATTTGGTATAATTATTTCCCAAGTTCTAGACCTCAGCTTTATCTGGTAATGAATGGTGTGGCGGTTGAGCAAGAGGAGACTAAATGACTTAGTGTTACCTCATATTGTAAACTGTCAAGGTCAAAACATATTGGTTAAATTGTTGTGAAACTCTAGTTTTAGCTTATCTTAATTATTGTTCAGTCATATGGTCAAGTGCTGCAAATAAGGACCTAGATAAGCTGCAGCTGGCCCAGAACAGGGAGTCATGTTTTGCTATTCATTGTAATCAGTTGGCTAATTTCAATACTATGCATTCCAGTCTCTCTTGGCTAAGAGTTGAGGAAAGCCTGACTGCATCACTTCTTGTTTTTTTACAGGAACTTGTGAAGATTCTGGAGGAAACAGGTATAAAACTATCTATATCCACATTAAAACGAGTCCTGTATCGACATAACTTGACAGGTCGCTCAGCAAGGAAAAAGCCACTGCTCCAAAACTTCCATAAAAAACAGACTATGGTTTGCAACTGCACATGGGACAAAGATCCTACTTTTTGGATGAATGTCTTCTGGTCTGATGAAACAAAGATAGAACTGTTTGGCCATAATGACCATCGTTATGTTTGGAGGAAAAAGGGGGAGGCTTGCAAGCCGAAGAACACCATCCCAATCGTGAAGCACGGGGGTGGCAACATCATGTTGTGGGGGTGCTTAGCTGCAGGAGGGACTGATGCACTTCGTAAAATAGAAGGCATCATGAGGAGGAAAATGATGTGGATATATAAAAGCAACATCTCAAGACATCAGTCAGGAAGCTTGGTCGAAAATGGTTCTTCCAAATGGATAATGACCCCAAGCATATATCCAAAGTTGTGGCAAAATGGATTAAGGACAACAAAGTCAAGGTATTGGAGTGGCCATCACAAAGCCCTGGCCTCAATCCTATAGAACATTTGTGGGCAAAACTGAAAAAGCGTGTGTGAGCATGGAGGCCTACAAAGCTGACTCAGTTAAACCAGCTCTGTCAGGAGAAATGGACCAAAAGTCACCAAACTTATTGTGGAAAGCTTGTGGAAGACAACCTAAACGTTTGACCCAAGTTGAACAATTTCAAGGCAATGCTACCAAATACTAATTGAGTGTATGTAAACTTCTGAAATAAATCATTATCTCTACTATTATTCTGACATTTCACATTCTTAAAGTAAAGTGGTCATCCTAACTGACCTAAGAGAGTGAATGTTTACTGGGATTAAATGTAAGGAATTGTGAAAAACCGAGTTTAAATGTAGTTGGATAAGGTGTGTGTAAACTTCTGCCTTCAACTGTACCAAAATGTCTTAGGCACGAATGTACCAAATCAATCATACAGCCCTGTAGCAATGCAATGGTCAGACTCACTCTAAACAGTGAGGATCCCGCTCTCTTTATCTATTTTCTCTCTATCTCAACCCACACACAGAGACCGTCCACACCAGAAGGGATTTTCGTGAGGAGTCTTACTTTGTGGAGGAGAACGTGGGCAGGGTATACCTCTGTCTTTTGAGTAGAGAGCTTTAATAACAGCATGGTTCTTAGGAGGTTTCTGATGCTGGGGGGTCTTTAGCTTCCAGCAACAATCTAATTGGCTCCAGGGATCAACAGGGACTTGGCAGAGGGAAAATGTTTAAGAATATATTTGGGCAAGGAGACTAGAGGAAATAGATTTTGTGCAACTATAATTCAGGATAGTAATTCATGGCAAGTAGTTTGTTGTGCAGCCTTTCTGTAATAGTAAGAGGATGTGTACTGCATTACCAACCGTGCTAATTGGTATTGGAAGAGATCATCAAGCTGGCATATGAAACACTATTGCCTCCCTCCCATTGCCACTTGAGTTTGTCCTCTGTCTTGCTCTGGCTCCCACATTGGCGTTGTGTCTGTACAAATCGTATTGTATCCCCTGCTGTTTTTCACACAAGGATGCAGTCTTTTGGCAATCACACATGTGTTCAGTCGCCCACAAGGATTGACAAAGCTTTATGTTTCAACTGAACATTTTCTTTTTAACTGTATAGGTCTATAGTTAGTTATGTTATCAGACACACAGTCTATAATCAACAAATGCTGTGCATAGTCAATTACTCACTCTTCTTTTGGTAGCGCTTCATAATGACGCCACATAAAGCATTAATAAGGGAAAGAAAGTGAAAACTGTACAACTGAATGTGTTCAATTGAAATGTGTCTTCCACATTTAACCCAGCCCCTCTGAACCACGTCATTGGTGCCAGGAGAACAGTGGGTTAACTGCCTGGCTCAGGGTCAGAAAGACAGAATTGTGCCTTGTCAGCTCGGGGATTCAATCCAGCAACCTTTCGGTTACCAGCCCAATGCTCCTACCTGCCAGGCTACCTTTAATGGATTAGTAAATAGTTTATTCATCATTAATTAATAATTACACCCACATTTGTAAATGTTAGTAACCTAGTTATTCACACATTTATAAACAACTTTAATAATAATGATTCATAAGATGTTTAATTTAGGTCCTTATAAACCCTTTACTAATCATCATCTTCTTGCATGGCTTCATCTAAAGTGTGGGCTATTTATGCTTTATAAATACTTTGTAAATGTTTTTAGTTACCAGTGTAATTTCTCACAAAAAGATGGACATGCTATTGGTGGACATTCTAGCAGTACCTGATGCTCCTTAATAAGGTCTGTCTCAAATTGGTCCTTAGAACATATCAATGGTTAAACAATAAGCACACAACACAGAGCGTGTTTAAGAAAATATATTGATCATTTTATTCCAAAACAGTCACAGTGTTGTGTGATGTATATCTTCTCTATGCTGAGTAAAATAACAATATTTCTCTGAAAATGCTAACCTAAGGGTTTATTGGCTGTGAATTTCAATCAAAACAAAAGTGTAGTCTCGGTTAAGCCAGAACTGAAATATTGCATAATTTGGTCAGCTGCGTGATTAAGTTCTGGGTCCATACGTGTTTTGTGCAATCAAAATTTAAGCACCGCCTTCACCCAATCCTGGTAAGTCCAAATAATCAGTGAAGAAAACCCAAACACCTGAACTACAGCTGCTTGCCATGCAATTCCATCCCGTCACAACAGATTCCAGGTTTACTAGCAGAATATGTCCACAAGAGATTAAGCGCAGTCCATAGACTGCTTAGTTCTTACTAGGTAAGGAAACAAATATCTGAATAGATTATTTAGTTGAACTATCCCATGATGTTTAAATAGTTACTTAAAACGCCCAGTAAAGGTTCCACCAAACAAAGCCATGATTGAAAATAGTCTGTAGTTAAACAATTGAAGCACTGGAAGCATTTAAAGGTTATACATGTAACACTTCTACCTCAATCCGATATCAGTAGTAATGAAGGAATACAAATCCACTAGAGAAAATTTGTCTGGTCTGGCCAGGTGTTGGCTACATCTCCCTGTTGAATGATTAGTTCGCATTCGCGAGGTTGACAACATTAACAAAACATTCACATTTACAACTCTTCCTCAAGTCAACAACAGTTTTTGTTTTGTGAATAAAATGTTTGATATTGTTCCTTATTCTTTTAACATTAACGATTTATTTGGAGACCTTAAGGAACATCAGGTACTGCTGGAATGTCTGCCAATGGTATGTCCATCTTTTTATGAAAAATTATACTGGTCACTCAAAACATTTATAAAGTATTTATAAAGTATAAATAGCCCACACTTTAGATGAGGCCACGCAACTAGACAAAACTAATGATTAGTAAATTATTTATAAGGACCTATGTTGAACATCTTATGAATGAAGTAATGATTAATAAATGATGAATACACTATTGACAAATCCATTATTAATGCTTTATTGCGTGGAATTATTATGAAGTGCTACCTTTCTTTCAAAGCATAAAGCCTTGAACTGAATAGCACTGGATTCGAACTATTGACCTTTGAACTCACTTAAGTTCATCTTAAATAGTGTAAATTGGGACTCCATTAGCCCAGTACCCAAATGTGAAGCTCTTTAACTTCTCCTGAGGTCTCACCTCGTGACTCTGTCCTCTCAGGGGCCTGATGTCACACGTTGTAGTGTACTAAAGCATGGTGTATGCCTAGACCCTCTGAAGCACTTCACGCTCCACTTCCCAGACATGTGACAGATGTCAGGTGTCTGTACATTACAAAATGTTGTATTATTCATTTGCCTGGTAGATGTGTTTACTAATTCATAAAATGAGAGGGTCAAATTGAAAATAGTATGTTATTTTGTGAATAATATATGATATTTATAATGAAAATGCTCATATGTGCATTGTCCTACAAGTCAGTAAAATGACTTGTAGGATGTAACACTTTTTTTTACGGAAAACAAGTATGTTGTTTTTGAACAAGTTCAGGTAGTAAGTAGTACGGTACCTTCCATTTCTGTCACGCCCTGACCGTAGAGAGCGTTTTATGTCTCTATTTTGTTTTGGTCAGGGTGTGATTTGGTTGGGCAGTCTATGTTCTATGATTTTCTATTTCTATGTGTTTGGCAGGGTGTGGTTCTCAATCAGAGGCAGCTGTCTATCGTTGTCTCTGATTGAGAACCATACTTAGGTACCCCTTTCCCCCACCTGTTTTGTGGGAAGTTAACTTTGACTTTGTTCAGGGCACATAGCCCAAAGCGTCACGGTTTGGTTTTGTTCTTTGTTTGTCGGCGTCATTTTTAATAAAAAGAAAATGTACGCTTACCTTGGTGCACCTTGGTCCAGTCAGTCAGCCAGCCGTGACAATTTCACTTAATTTCAAGACGTTTTCTCTTTATTCCTGCCTACTGAACATGGCCCAGATGTAGGGTTATTTTACTCTTTTAATTAAAAAAGAAAAGAAAAAGTACAAGCCATTAGCTTGAACAAAGCTGCTTTGTTAAATTTGTTAAATCGATTGAGTGTTGTTTTCAAAGCTGATACTATGATGTTACACACAGAGATGGCTATCTAAAATGTCATTATCTTTAAACTGTTTCCAATTTACCATTGAGGATTAGTAGTTAGCAAATTCCTTGGTACGGTTGATTATCTATTGAAGGAGATGATGGGGCAGACCTTGAGGCAAATTCCTGTAGTGATGTCGGTCTTTGCTAGGTGACCAAACATCTTTTATCTGTGCCCATGGCTACATAAAGTAATTATCCTGCAGAGACAAACACAATAGAGTCCAGTAATTGTTGCAAAATGCAGAAATGCTATAATGAAAACTGGATTCAAAAACAGTGATTTTCTGAGAGGGTCCAGAGAACTATTGTAAGACCTTGGTGCAGATGTATGATCCATTGTGGCTATGTTTGTAAATGAGCATGCTGTGAGAACCCTTTAAATTCAGATTAAAAGTTGGCTGGCGACTAATAGCACTATTACCCACTAAAAATGCTTTTTAGCACATTGAAGATGGGAATATGTCTATTGAGGGTTCTTATTTATGAAAATAATTCCTAACATCACATGGATCTTGTTAGACAACCTCTCCATGTATCACTGTTTACAAAGCATTAAGCTCTGTAATTGTCTGCACATCAAAATTATATTTCCAACCATTAACATATTTTAAAGCTGGTTCATTCTAATTTACCCAAACTGTGTGTTAATTTTGGGAATGACACAGTAAATTGAGCTTGTCATATTTTCTCAATATGCTTTCCAGGTGGTTTATTTCCTGATCTATTGGATGTTATCCATATCAGCAAGGACTGTCTATTGACTCTTCACTTTGGGCTCCTGACAGGCATGAAGGCCGTGGCTAAGTGATAGATGACGTTCACGGATTAGAAGGGCCCTGCCAAACAAGCTGGCGGTGTCACACTTTGGGCCGAGGAGCAGATATCCCCTGTTTGATATTAAATCTCTGTCCGGCTTACAAGCCCGATCAATGTCTGAGACCATCGGGGGGGCATCAGAGTTAAATGGATTTGCAAGAAGAGGGAGGGGAAAAAAAGAGTTAGATGAAGAAGAGGACGAATGTCAATGAAGATTTCCCAATTACATTACATGGGGCTGTTTCAGTTAGCCAAATAACGCAGAGGGGAGCAATCAATTAAGTAAATTAAATTGCTTCGGAAGCATGCCACCGTATTTATCTTGTTTGCAGAGGGAAGATCTGGTTGGTGCCATGGAGCCCTTGGAAACATTTAAAAGTTGAGCTGAAGTGATTGTGCTGACTCATTCCCAAATAGACAGACAGATAAAGTTAGTAATTCTGTGAGACGAGAGAGGATGAACAATTCTCTGGTGACATTACTTTTGCTACCTTTGAGATTTCCTGATATATTTGTTCTCAATGTTTTGCTGTTTTCAAGATGATTTTACATATGAGCACACCGAGGTCCGGACCTCAGTAATATTTTCTAATAATAATACACAATACAGTATATATAAAACATATAATATACAATACATACATATATAGTGACTTCAGAAAGTATTTACACCCCTTGACTTTTTCGATATTTTGCTGTGTTACAGCCTGAATTTAAAATCTATTAAAATTAGATGTTTTTTTATCCACTGGCCTACACACATTAATCCATACTTTCAAAGTGGAATTATGTTTTTAGAAAATATTGACAATTAATTAAAAATCAAAAGCTAAAATATCTTGAGTCAATAAGTATACAACCCCTTTGTTGTGGCAAGCCTAAATAAGTTCAGGAGTAAACATTTGCTTTACAAGTTACATAATAAGTTGCATTGACTCACTCTGTGTGCAATAATTGTGTTTAACATGAGTTTTGAATGACTACCTCATCTCCGTACCCCACACATACAATTATATGTAAGGTCCCTCAGTCGAGCAGTGAATTTCAAACAGAGATTGAACCACAAAGACCAGGGAGGTTTTCCAATGCCTCGCAAAGAAGGGTAGATGGGTAAAACCATTGGTATTGGTAGATGGGTAAAACCATTGGTATTGGTAGATGGGTAGAACATTTAAAAAGCATAGAATAAATATCCCTTTGAGCATGGTGAATTTATTATTTACACTGTGGATGGTGTATCTGTCACCGTCGTCGAATAGAGGAGACCAAGGCGCAGTGTGGTAAGCGTACATAACTCTTTTAATGAAAGAGCGAACACTGAACAAAACTATACAAGACAACAAAACTAACCTTGAAGCTATATGGCTAGTGCAGACGGGCAACTAAACATAGAATAACAACCCACAAAATACCCAAGGAATATGGCTACCTAAATATGGTCCCCAATCAGAGACAACGATAAACAGCTGCCTCTGATTGACAAGCAATCTAGGCAACCATAGACATATAAACCCCTAGACGATACAGGAGATCCCTCAGGAGACCATCCGCCACCTCATCAGGAGCATGCCCAGGCGTTGTAGGGAGGTCGTACAGGCACGGGGGGGCCACACACACTACTGAGCCTCATTTTGACTTGTTTTAAGGACATTACCTCCAAGTTGGATCAGCCTGTAGTGTGGTTTTCCACTTTAATTTTGAGTGTGACTCCAAATCCAGACCTCCATGGGTTGATAAATTTGATTTCCATTGATACTTTTTGTGTGATTGTGTTGTCAGCACATTCAACTATGTAAAGAAAAAAGTATTTAATAAGAATATTTCATTCATTCAGATCTAGGATGTGTTATTTTAGTTTTCCCTTTATTTTTTGAGCAGTGTATATACAAAGGTATTTGGACACCCCTTCAAATGAGTGGATTTAGCTATTTAACCACACCCGCTGACAGGTGTATACAATTGAGCACACAGCCATGCAGTCTCCACAGAGAAACAGAATGGCCTTACTGAAGAGCTCAGTGACTTCAACATGGCACCATTGTAGGATGCCACCTTTTCAACAAGTCAGTTCATAAAATGTCTGCCTTGCTAGAACTGTAACTGCTGTCATTGTGAAGCAAAAACGTCTAGGAGCAACAACGATTCAGTCGTGAAGTGGTATGCCACACAAGCTCAAAGAACGGGGACGCCGAGTGCTGTATCGTGTGAATTGTCTGTCCTCGGTTGCAAAACTCACTACCGAGTTCCAAACTGCCTCGGGAGCACCTTCAGCACAAAAATTATTCGTCTTGAGCTTCATGAAATGGGTTTCCATGGTCAAGGGTGCGCATCGCTAAGCGTCGGCTAGAGTGGTGTAAAGCTCGCCACCATTGGACTCTGCAGCAGTGGAATCGCATTCACTGGAGTGATGAATCACGCTTCACCATCTGGCAGTCCGATGAACGAATCTGGGTTTGGGGGATACCAGGAGAATGCTACCTGCCCCAATGCATAGTGCCAATTGTAAAGTTTGGTAGAGGAGGAATAATGGTCTGGGGCTGTTTTTCATGGTTCGGGCTAGACCCCTTAGTTCCAGTGAAGAGGCGGCAGGGTAGCCTAGTGGTTAGAGCGTTGGACTAGTAACCAAAAGGTTGCAAGTTCAAATCCCCGAGCTGACAAGGTACAAATCTGTCATTCTGCCCCTGAACAGGCAGTTAACCCACTGTTCCTAGGCCGTCATTGAAAATAAGAATTTGTTCTTAACTGACTTGCCTAGTAAAATAAAGGTAAAAAAAAAAAAAAAAAAAAAGAGAAATCTACGCCACAGCATGCAATGACATTGTAGATGATTCTGTGCTTCCAACTGTGTGGCAAAAGTTGGGGGAAGGCCCTTTCCTATTTCAGCATGATAATGCCCCCATGCACAAAGCGAGGTCCATACAGAAATGGTTGGTTGAGATCGATGTGAATTAACTTGACTGGCCTGCACAGAGCCCTGACCTCAACCCAATCGAACACCTTTGGGATGAAATGAAATGGAACGCCGACTGCAAACCAGGCATAATCGCCCAACATCAGTGCCTAACCTCCCTGATTGTCACAAATATTGTTACATGAATCGGAGCAAAATGCAGCGTGTTATGGTTCCGTCCTCTTTTATTAGAAGTGAAACACACAGAAAACAATCAAGCGCAAAACGAAACGTGAAGCTAATGTAGCGCTCGCAGGCCACTATACATAGACAAGATCCCACACCAAACAGGTGGAAAATGCTGCCTAAATATGATCCCCAATCAGAGACAACGATAGACAGCTGCCTCTGACTGGGAACCATACTAAGCCAACCTAGAAATAAATAAACTAGAATGCCCACCCTAGTCACACAACGACCTAACCAAAATAAAGAATAAAGGATCTCTAAGGTCAGGGCGTGACACTAATGCTCTTGTGGCTGAGTCCCCGCAGCAATGTTCCAACATCTATTGGAAAGCATTCCCAGAAGAGGAGGCTGTTATGGCAGCAAAGGGGGACCAACTCCATATTAATGCCCCTGATTTTGGAATAAGATGTTGGGACGAGCACGTATCCACATACTTTTTGTAGTGTAGTGTATATATACAGTGCGGAAAGTATTCAGACCCCTTGACTTTTTCCATATTTTGTAACGTGACAGCCTTATTCTAAAATCAATTAAATTAGTTTGTTTTCCTCATCAACCTACACACGGTACCCCATAATGACAAGGGAAAAACAGGTTTTTAGAAATATCACATTTACATAAGCATTCATATCCTTTACTCAGTATTTTGTTGAAGAACATTTGGCAGTGATTACAGCCTCAAGTCTTCCTGGGTATGACGCTACAAGCTTGGCACACCTGTATTTGGGGAGTTTCTCCCATTCTTCGCTGCAGATCCTCTCAAGGTAGGATGGTGAGCCTCGCTGCACAGCTATTTTCAGGTCTCTCCAGAGATGTTACGTCGGGTTCAAGTCTGAGTTCTAGCTGGGTCACCCAAGGACATTCATTGACATGTCCAGGAAGCCTCTGTTGTCTTGGCTGTGTGCTTAGGGTTGTTGCCCTGTTGGAAGTTGAAACTTCACCCCAGTCTGAGGTTCTGTGCCCTCTGGAGCAGGCTATCATCAAGGACCTCTCTGTACATTGCTCTGTTCAGCTTTCCCTTGATCCTGACTTGTCTCCCAGTCCCTGCTGATGAAATGGTGCTAGGTTTCCTACAGAGTTGATGCTTGGAATTCAAAACAAAGAGTTCTAAATATTACATTTACATAATTATTCAGACCCACAGCATGATGCTACCGTCACCATGCTTCACGGTAGGGATGGTGCTAGGTTTTCTCCAGACGTGATGCTTGGCATTCAGGCCAAAATGTTAAATCTTGGTTTCATCAGAATAGAGAATCTTGTTTCTCATGGTATGAGAGTCCTTTACGTGCCTTTTGGCAAACTCCAAGCGGGCTGTCATGTACCTTTTACTGAGGAGTGGCTTCCGTCTGGCCACTCTACCATAAAGACCTGATTGGTGGAGTGCTGCAGAGATGATTGTCTTTGTGGAAGGTTCTCCCATCTCCACATAGGAACAATCGGGTTCTTGGTCCCCTCCTTGACCAAGGCCCTTCCCCCTGATTGCTCAGTTTGGTCAGGCGGCTAGCTCTAGGAAGATTCTTGGTGTTCCCAAACTTCTTCCATTTAAGAATGATGGAGGCCACGGTGTTCTTGGGAATCTTCAATGCTGCAGACATTTTTGGGTACCCTTCCCCAGATCTGTGCCTCCACATAATCCTGTTTTGGAGCTCTACGGACAATTCCTTCGACCTCATGTGTTGGTTTTTCCTTTGACATGCACTGTCAACTGTGGGACCTTATGTAGACAGGTGTGTTCATTTCCAAATCATGTCCAATCAATTGAATTTACCACAGGTGGACTCCAATCAAGTTGTGGAAATACCTCAAGGATGATCAATGGCAACAGGATGCACCAGAGCTCAATTTCGAGTCTCAAAGCAAAGGGTCTGAATACTTATGTAAATAAGGTATTTCAGTTTATATAATTTCCTACGTTTGCAAAAAATTCTAAAACCTGTTTTCGCTTTGTCACTGTGGTATTGTGTGTAGATTGATGAGGGGGATTTGTTTTTAATGAGTTTTAAAAGGAGGCTGTAACGTAACAAAATGTGGAAGAAGGGATGGGGTCTGAATGCTTTCAGAATGCACTTTATCTACATCTGTCACTTCAGCATCCCTGCAAATTCTAAATATGGTATTGGAACTGACCCAGTAGCTTCTTACTGTCCTTGTGTTCTTCTTATTTCATATTTTCATTTCTTGTGTGCTTTTTTTTGTGATTCATTGAAATTGATTACTTCATTGCTCAGTTTGGAGCTTGAAAGAAAGGCATTTGACTGTACTTGTGCATGTGACAATTACAATTGTATAGCTAATAGGCTATGTGTGTTTGATCTGTTGTATTAATTTTTTTATTTAACCTTTATTTAACCAGGCAAGTCACTTAAGAACGAGGGAGAGCATAATATACAAGAAAATTCTCAAAGGTGCAAATGAGAACCATGACGATTTTGCACAGATGAAGTCGGAAGTTTATATACACTTAGGCTGGAGTCATTAAAACTCGTTTTTCAACCACTCCAAATTTCTTGTTAACAAACTATAGTTTTGGCAGGTCGGTTAGGACATCTACTTTGTGCATGACATAAGACATTTGTCCAACAATTGTTAACAAACAGATCATTTAACTTATAGTTCACTGTATCACACATTTACATACAGTAATTTGACTGTGCTTTTAAACAGCTTGGAAAATTCCAGAAAATGATGTCATGGCTTTAGAAGCTTCTGAAAGGCTAATTGACATCACTTGAGTCAATTGGCGGTGTACCTGTGGATGTATTTCCATGCCTACCTTCAAACTCGGTGCTTCTTTGCTTGACAACATGGGGAAATCAAAAGAAATCAGCCAAGACCTCAGAAAAGAATTGTAGACCTCCACAAGTCTGGTTCATCCTTGGGAGCAATTTCCAAACGCCTGAAGGTACCACGTTCAACTGTACAAACAATAGTACACAAATATAAACACCATGGGACTACGCAAGCATCATACAACTCAGGAAGAAGACTTGTTCTGTCTCCTAGAGATGAAAAGTGCAAATCAATCCCAGAACAACAGCAAAGGACCTTGAGAAGATGCTGGAGGAAACAGGTACAAAAGTATCTATATCCACAGTGAAACAAGTCCTATATTGACATAACATGAAAGACCAATCAGCGAAGAAGAAGCCACTGCTCTAAAACCACTATGAAGAAAGCCAGACTGGTTTGCAACTGCACATGGGGACAAAGATTGTACTTTATGGAGAAATGTCCTCCGGTTGATGAAACAAAAATAGAACTGTTTGGAGTAAAAAGAGGGAGGCTTGCAAGCTGAAGAACACCATCCCAACCGTGACGCACAGGGTTGGCAGCATCATGTTGTGGGGGTGATTTACTGCAGGAGGGACTGGTGCACTTCACAAAATAGATGGCATCATGAGGAGGAAAATTATGTGGATATATCAAAGCAACATCTCAAGACATTAGTCAGGAAGTTAAAGCTTGGTCGCAAATGGTTCTTCCAAATGGACAATGACCAAAGCATACTTCCAGAGTTGTGGCAAAATGGATTACGGACAACAAAGTCAAGGTATTGGTAGTGGCCATCACAAAGCCCTGACCTCAATCCTATAGAAATGTTGTTGGCAGAATTGAAAAAGTGTGTGCGAGCAAGGAGGCCTACAAACCTGACTCAGTTACACCAGCTCTGTCAGGAGGAATGGGCCAAAATTCACCCAACTTACTATGGGAAGCTTGTGGAAGGTTACCCAAAATGTTTGACCCAAGTTAAACAATTTAAAGGCAATGCTACCAAATACTAATTGAGTGTATGTAAACTTCTGACCCACTGGGAATGTGATCAAAGATATTCATGCTGAAATAAATCATTATCTTCACTATTATTCTGACATTTCACATTCTTAAAATAAAGTGGTGATCCTAACTGACCTAAGTTTTTTTTACTTGGAAGAAATGTAAGGAATTGTGAAAAAACGTATGTGGTGTATGTAAACTTCTGACTTCAACTGTACATAGACGGTGGGGATTCCGGTAGGGTGCCCCCACCCAGGCAGTGGCAGTGCTGGCAACACTATCTTCAGTAACCCATGGGGAGGGGGTCACACTCAGACCTTCAGAAATGGGGCATATTATTGTGGCCCTTGTGGCACAAAATCAAAGGTCTGACTGCACGGAGATGCTTGGAAATATGATCAATACGGGGTACCATGTTGTGTTTCAGGGGAAGGGGGTCTATCTGACCTCCATCGTCTAGGTTGTGACAATGGTTAATCAAAACTCCCCATTTCTGCCCAGTTTTATAGGCCTTCTCATACAGCTGCAACTGTATGTATATGTGTTCGTAAATAAAGAACTTTCTTGAGTTGGGCTCTGGGATGGTGCAACTGAGTCTATGGTTGTTGTGGGGGAAAGGGGTTGAGTGTGTATGAGTGTGTGTGTGTGTGTGTGTGTGTGTGTGTGTGTGTGTGTGTGTGTGTGTGTGTGTGTGTGTGTGTGTGTGTGTGTGTGTGTGTGTGTGTGTGTTTGTGTGTGTGTGTGTGTGTGTGTTTATCCCACATCTTTTGCGAGGGAGTAAAAGATGTTGGGGACACAATAATTGTTTGCTAATATAATAATTGCTTGCCCTAATTTTGTAATTTTGGTTATGGCGAGACTGGTGAGAGGTAAAAATCCTTTGCATAAATTGCCTACATTACTACAAATATGAATAGCTAATCACGGAAAATAAGATAACAGGATTTTTAAAATATATATATATATTTTAATGGCTATATATAATACAAATCAAGGTTAGGGCGATGGAAATGCATTTGCTGGTTGATCTGCTTCTGTTCTATGGGTAGCACTGTGTGCCCTTTTCGAAGGATGGTCTCTCCTGCGCCATGGGATCCGGAGGGTCGGGGGTGGTCTGCCGAGCATTGGGATGTGTCACGACTTTCGCCGAAGTCGGCTCCTCTCCGCATTCTAACCACCGATGTCACCTGCATTCTAGCCACCGATGTCACCTACATTCTAGCCACCGATGTCACCTGCATTCTAGCCACCGATGTCACCTGCTTTCTAGCCACCGATGTCACCTCTATTCTAGCCACCGATGTCACCTGCTTTCTAGCCACCGATGTCACCTGCATTCTAGCCACCGATGTCACCTGCTTTCTAGCCACCGATGTCACCTGCTTTCTAGCCACCGATGTCACCTGCATTCTAGCCACCGATGTCACCTGCTTTCTAGCCACCGATGTCACCTGCATTCTAGCCACCGATGTCACCTGCTTTCTAGCCACCGATATCACCTGCATTCTAGCCACCGATGTCACCTGCTTTCTAGCCACCGATGTCACCTGCTTTCTAGCCACCGATGTCACCTGCTTTCTAGCCACCGATGTCACCTGCTTTCTAGCCACCGATGTCACCTGCATTCTAGCCACCGATGTCACCTGCTTTCTAGCCACCGATGTCACCTGCCATCTAGCCACCGATGTCACCTGCTTTCTAGCCACCGATGTCACCTGCATTCTAGCCACCGATGTCACCTGCTTTCTAGCCACCGATGTCACCTGCTTTCTAGCCACCGCCGCTCCATCTTTCCATTTGTTTTGACATGTTCCATGGTTTTCATTCCCTAATCATACTGAATGTGTTCAGTCCTCTGTACCCCTACTGGTCTTTGTGTGTATTGTTAGATGGTGTTTTGTCTGGTGCTATACTTTATTATTGTTTCCGTGTTATTTTGGCACGTAGATTTTTCACGTATGTAATTTGTGGGACGGAATTAAAGTGAGCCTATTTATTTCACTCTGCTCTCCTGCACCTGGCTTCGCCTCCCTTATACACACCTAACAGGATGACAACCCAACTCGGGATGAGGAGGGCTTTTTGTCAGTACTTCTAGAAGTAGTGGGTGGAGGAGTCAAGTGCATAGAGCAGGGTAGTAGATACGTGGATAGTTTATTCCCAAAGCAACAGTGTCGGTCAACGCCACACACACGGGCGCTAAAAGACCCAGTCCAAAACAACAGGACGAAACGGTTCGGGAAAAATAACATCCACAGAAATCACACACAATCACACACACACCAAATAACAGAAAACAAGCCCATACAAAAGCCGGCGGGCCTACCTGGTTTAAATAGTCCAAAACCAAGACCTAAACAAGAAGCAGGTGCAACTAATCAGACAACACTAAATGAAACAGAAAAGGGGATCGGTGGCAGCTAGTAGGCCGGCGACGATGACCGCAGAGCGCCGCCCGAACAGGAAGAGGCACCATCTTCGGCGGGATTCGTGACACTTTTAGCGGGTGGAATAGTGGGGACCAATTGGAGGTTTGCTTAATAGCAATGCAAATATCATGGCACAGCTTTATGGACACTCAATCATCATGTTACTTTTTAATGGAATGTTTACAAACATATAATTTGATAAATAGAATTGAAACTTGTGTCTCATTATCATAAGTGGTGAAATAACTATAGACAGTTATAATTGTAATGGCTTAGCAGATAATAAGAAAAGACGATCAGTATTTACCTGGCTAATAGAGAAGGAATATAATATCTATTGTTTACTGTAAACTTGTTTTAGATTGAGTTTTGTGGAAAAGGACTGGGGGGGCGAAATATATTTCTCACATGGGCGAAGAAATTCAAAATGGGTAATTCATCAAAATTAACAGTCATTTTGATCCAAATGTGCAAATTGTCCAAACAGATCATCATGGTAGATTATTTTAAATATATCATTGGACAATAAACAGATATGGCTTATTAACATATACGGTCCAAATAATGATGATCTTTGAAAATATATATAAGAATTTATCAATTCTACAAGCAACACTAGACTCAATTATTATGGTGGGGGATTTTAATATGGTTATAAATACCTCTATGAACCGTAAAGGAAATCACACTACAAACTATCACCCTCAGGCACTTAAGGAAATCATTAATGTCATGGACATTTTGGAATTAATGGATATATGGAGGCTTAAATACCCTGACCTCGTGAGATATACATGGCGGAGGCTTAATCAAGCTAGTCGCCTTGATTACTTTCTTGTGTCATTCTCTCTGGCACCAAAAGTTTAAAAAAAGTGTTGATACGGAACAGAATGCGGATGGATCATCACATAATGGCTTATATATTACTCTTACAGAATTTCCACGTGGGTGAGGATATTGGAAATGTAATCAAAGCCTACTGGATGATAACTTGTTTACAACTAGGACAGGAGAATTATATCAGACTTTTTCCGACATAACATAGGTGTAGTAGATCCCCTTATTGTATGGGACTGTTTGGAATGTGCCTTTAGAGGGCATGCAATTCAGTACTCATCTATTAAACAAAAGCAATTTAGATCAAAAGAGTCCATATTAAGAAAGGACTAACAGTGCAGTTAAATAGCAATAAAAGCTGTACCATAGAATAAGTTAGATGAAAAACAAAAATAAATGCAGGAACTTATTCAAGAACGATCCAGTGTAATATATTACAAAAATAAATGCAGGAACTTATTCAAGAACGATCCAGTGTAATATATTACAAAAATAAAGCAAACTGCATAGAAAATGCACCAAATTATTTTTCAATATTCAACATAGAAATGCTACCAAAATTGTTTTATTGAAACTTGTTACAAATGATGGATCCATGCATGATTCACCAAATTATATTTTGAAAGAGGAAGTAAAGTACTTTAAAAATATGTTTTCATTTCAGTCTCCACCATCTCCATTAACCGAAGCTAATTGTCTGGGTTTTTGTTCCTATTAATAATGCAAAATTAACATCTGTACAGAAAGATTCATGTGAAGGGCAAATTCCAGAGGAGGACCTTCTTAATGCAATTAAAGCCTTTAAGGCTGGGGAACACTCCAGGGCTGGATGGCATACCAGTCGAAGTATACCATTTTTTTGTTTATATACACAGAGGGCCATTATTAGCATGTTTTAACCACTCCTATATAAATGGTAGATTATCGGACACGCAACAAGAAGATCTGATTTCATTATTACTGAAACAGCATCCAAGTGGTATATACTGTATAAAGATCCAGTCAATTTAAAAAATTGGAGGCCTCTTACACTTCAGTGTTGTGATATACAAATTCTAGCTAAATGCTTGGTGCATAGAATTAAAAAGGTATTGTCAGATATTATTCATTATAATCAGACAGTTTTTTTTACGTGGATGATACATTGGAGATAATATAAGACAAGTACTGCAAACAATAGAATTGTCACGACCTCCGCTGAAGTTGGCTCCCCTGCCTGTTCGGGCGGTGCTCTGCGGTCGTCGTCACCGTCCTACTAGCCGCTACCGATCCCTTTTTCGTTTGTCTGTTGGTTTTGTCTCATTAGTTTCACCTGTGTGTACTTTAGTTTAATTAGCTTCCCTATATGTAGTAGTTTGTCCCGCCCTTGTTTTGTGCGGGATTGTTTTTTGTTACTCTGTTGGATGTGGTTTTCATGTGTGTATTCTCCGGACTGTTTGGTCCTGTGTTTGGGCTGGTCTGTTCTATGGCCCTGTATGTTGGCGTGACCGTTTTTTGGCCGGAGAATAAATCACGATATACTGAACCCTGCTCTCTGCGCCTGATTCCAAGACAAGAATACTATGAAATATTTATGGAATCCTGGCCTGGTTTTCATAGCTGATTTTGAAAAGGCTGGACTGGAGTTTATATATAAATGCCTAGAATATTTCAATTTTGAAGTATCTCTCATAAAATGGGTTAAAGTTATGTATAGTAACCCTAGGTGTAAAATAGTTTTGCCATCGAAATGTTAGCTGTTAAAATTAGATACAACAATAACATTAAGGGATTAGAAATCTGTGGCTTAAAAACAAAGGTGTCATTGTACGCTGATGATTCATCTTTTCTTTTAAAACCACAATTAGAATCCCTCCACAGTCTAAGACGATCTAGATACTTTTGCTATCCCCTCTGGATTAAAACCAAATTATGATAAGTGTACTTACTATATTACGCATTGGATCACAAAAAAAAATCAACTTTTACATTACCAATAAAATGGTTTGATGAAAAAAAAGACATTTTCACTCCATTAATTTTTATAGAAAGTTAGCAAAAATAGACAAGATCTTGCTACCATGGAAAGGAAAATACCCGTCTATTTGTGGAAAAATCACCCTGATGAACTATTTAGTCATATCACAGTTTACCTATTTGCTTATGGTTTTGCCTACACCTGGTGACCTGCCTTTTAAATTATATGAACAAAAAAATGCATTACATTTTATTTGGAATGGCAAGCCAGACAAAATTAAACGGGCCTATTTATATAAAGTAATGACAACAAGATGACCAAAATATAACACACAGGGTCTGTAAAATGTATATAGGTTCAGAAATGTTGTGAAATAGCACAGTTACAAATATCAATCAGAAATAGAGGAAGGACTAAAAACAAACAAAATATAACTATTGTAAAATAGATTGTGTCTGTAGAATGTGTACAATATGTATAAACTGAAGGTAGAAGCCTAAGTGTTATTGTTTATTAGTTTACTCCAATTGGGAAAAGGGTGGTAGGGTTTGCAGGGAGGGAAAAATAAATGTACGTATATTCTAAAACAAAGTATGTATGTATGTACTTTATGTATGTATATGGATATATATATTTACCCCAAAAATATATGGGGGATTGGAAATGCAGACAATTACATTGATGGAATCAACAATCTATCTGCAATATTAAAGATGATCCACCCCTTAAAAAAAAAAGCAATGTCAGTTAAGAACAAATTCTTATTTACAATTGACGGCCTACCCCGGCCAAACGCTCCCTTAAACTGGACGACGCTGGCCCAATTGTGTGCCGCCGTATGGGACTTCTGATCACGGCCAGTTGTGATACAGCCCAGGGTCAAACACGGTTCTGTAGTGACACCTCTAGCACTGCGATACAGTGCCTTAGACCGCTGCCCCACTCAGTCCCATGCGAACTGAGGTGAATGAACCTACAGCTACCAAGGTGATAATGGCTAGGGTTCTTTTTGCTTGTTTTTGCTGTTTGCCAAATATCATAAAAAAAAAAAATTGTATAGATATGCAGTGAAAAAAATTCCCCCCGTGCCTTCCGGACCTCACTAACACTCAAATCCTAGTTATGACCCTGCCCCTTCCCGACCTCACTAACACTCAAATCCCAGTTGCCCTGGATGATACAACCAGGTCTAGTAATCGTGGTCAAAGAGTAAGGGTATGACGTAAATGCTGCAATACTATGAACAGGTAAACCCTTGCAAACCAGGTATACCCTTGTTTTACAACACATTTTCCGCTTTAATAATCATAAAACGTAGCCATTTCAAAATGCGCCCTGCGGATACCTCTCATTTTCTACATAGGATGTATCTATTTGGTCCAATATTCTGTAGCATTACATTTGAGGGCTTCTCTCAAGAGTTCCTCCACATAGTATTCCTACCTGTGATTTGAAAAAGCAATCTATGGGTCACAAAGACATGTGCAAGCCACTGCAGTGCAAACCACTGAACGGCTGTATTAAGTTCTTCTTGTCATTCTGCCAACATCTCTTTACTGCAAGACGAGGAGGATGATTCAAGCTACTATCCTTCCCTCTCGGCAATCTGGAGAAAGCCCCTAGAGAGCTTCAGCTAACTCCTGTCATTGGGAGATCAGATACAGCTGGTTCTTTAAACAAGCCCACTAAAACCCTAAGATTGGACCTCGCAAGAGCAGTCAACTTCTGTGGAAATTGTGTTTTATTGAACTTGGACACGCTACATTTCAACAATGTCTCGAAATTCCATCAGCGCAGGAGGAGTTCAAACTGCAGTAGCATGTTGCCATTGTTGTGTTTTACATCCAGTTTCAGACTGATGTTTTTGTTCTTCCTACGATATGGAGGAAAGCAATATAATTAAAAACACAAGAGAGTTCTAATGACATAATCAGAGAAGTTATGCGGTAGGATAGATTGTCATCTGTCTTACTGTAGAATATCTCTGAGGACATTCAACACTTGGGATGTTTTTCATGATCAAAGAACTGTATGCCTTTGTCTTTGAGTGAGTTTGTTTTTTCGTGGCTGTCTTTATAGTTTCAGACATGTCTGTAATTAGAACCTGACACTCAAATCAAATCAAATGTATTTATATAGCCCTTCGTACATCAGCTGATATCTCAAAGTGCTGTACAGAAACCCAGCCTAAAACCCCAAACAGCAAGCAATGCAGGTGTAGAAGCACCTCATTTGCAAACTGCTACTACTCTGTTTACCTTATATCATGTAGCCTAGTCCCTTTACCCCTATACATATCTACCTTCATCACTCCAGTATCCCTGCACATTGTAAAGATGGTATTGGATCTGACTTAAATATTTCCTGTGTATAGTATGCTTACTTACTTACTTTAATGTGTATTTCATTTTTCCTATTCTGATTTCTTGTGGGTTTTCTTTCTAGTAATACATTGTTATTGATTATTGCATTTTGAGTTTGCAAGAAATACATTTCACCTTACTTGTGCACGTGACATTAAAACCTGACACTTGAAAAACTATGTCAGAAAACAGTCCTTATCATATGAGAGATTTGAAGTGTGACATCCATTCTGAGAAATCTCACCACTTCAGTTTAGATCACCACTTCCTGTTTTCAGACTGTCATTTCCAACTACAGGCTTTAGTATGCATTTCCACCAGCCTGCTCTTCATGGCATGGCTCATGAGCTATTGTTCAATGGCTAAGTAACATTGGAAAGTAGGGCAGTGCTCACAGAGCAGAGGTCCCAAGGGGAGTCTGCAACTGTGTAAAACTAAAAGATAACGCAGCCTTTTAAACAAACAAATTAAATAATGCATGTGTAAAACTATCGACAAACCACACTTTGGGATTTAAATCAAGAGTCTCCCATCCGAAAAGCATTTTCACTTCACATCTGACAGTTTCTCTACTTATCTATCTGCAGCTATCTAATTCCTCTCCGGGTAATATCATGAAACAGACATTTCTGTCATTTAACATTTTAACACTTTGGGGTAAAGAACAGCAAGTGTGCGTTAAGGATTCCATTCTATTGTCATATTCAAATAGTTCCGTAATCAGAGGCAGTCAGAGACGAGTAAGAAAATATGGCACTCGTATGTGTAAAATCATGGTTTCTTAACACGGTAAAAAGTAAAGTAAAATTGTGCTTATCTGGTTGATTTAACATTTTCACTTCGCAGCCTCGATCAGCAGCATCTTGGCCTCTTTTCATTGGGGGTATTTTTGCCAAGTACCTGGCATTAGAAGCTTCTTATTGTCTGCAGGGTGATTCTGTCTATTCCCAAAGCACACATTATGTGAGCTTGTTTGCCTGGGTCGTCCTTTTGTGTGTGCAGAAGAATGGTGGAGAAAGCTCTGTGTCAAACGAGTGGCCTGCAGACTTAGGGCTCTATTTTAACAAACTGAACGCAATGGTAAATCTAAGCCAGAGGCGGTAGCGCTGTGTCAGAAATGTTTTGGGTATTTCCACTAATACAATTATCGGCACCCTTGTTGGCATTAGTTCAGAGGGCTGGGTTTAATGAATTAACAAGTTGTGGGTGTGTTAAGGCTTGGCCCCTCACTGGCCAATCAGAATTTGCTCCGTAGCGAAATATGTAGTTGCTTCAAGTCATGTATTTACGGTCTTCTATGTATTGCCTTGGAATAAACTCCAGTAAGTCCCTTATAGTTTCTTAAATGGCTTACGCACACAAAATAACTAAATGGAGGCCTACAGTTGAAGTCGGAAGTTTACCAAATACATTGAAACTCAGTTTTTCACAATTCCTGACATTTAATCCTAGTAAAAATTCCCTGTCTTAGGTCAGTTAGGATCACCACTTTATTTTAAGAATGTGAAATGTCAGAAAAATAGTAGAGTGATTTATTTCAGCTTGTATTTCTTTCATCACATTCCCATTGGGTCAGAATTTTCCATACACTCAATTAGAATTTGGTAACATTGCCTTTAAATTGTTTAACTTGGGGCAAACATTTAGGTTTCCCACAATAAGTTGGGTGAATTTTAGTCCATTCCTACTTACAGAGCTGGTGTAACTGAGTCAGCTTTGTAGGCCACCTTGCTCAAACATGCATTTTCTATAGGATTGATGTAAGGGCTTTGTGATGGCCACTCCAAGACATCATTTTCATTCCTCATGACGCCATCTATTTTGTGAAGTTGGTTTGCGGTTGGGATGGTGTTCTTCGGCTTGCAAGCCTCCCCCTTTTTCCTCCAAACACTTTTCGCACCAAAGTACGTTGTTCTCTAGGAGACCGAAGGCATCTCCTTCCTGAGCGGTATGACGGCTGTGTGGTCCCATGGAGTTTAAACTTGCATACTATTGTTTATACAGATGAATGTGGTACTTTCAGGCATTTGGAAATTGCTCTCAAGGATGAACCAGACTTGTGGAGGTGTACAATTTTTTTTCTGAGGTCTTGGCTGATTTTTATTTTTATTTTCCCATGTTGTCATGCAGAGGCACTGAGATTGAAGGTAGGCTTTGAAACACATCCACAATTACACCTCCAATTGACTCAAATGATGTCAATTAGCCTTCAGAAGCTTCTAAAGCCATGACTGGAATTTTCCAAGCTGTTTAAAGGCACAGTCAAGTTAGTGTATGAACATTTCTGACCCACTGGAATTGTGATACAGTGAATTATAAGTGAAATAATCTGTCTATAAACAATTGTTGGAAATATTACTTGTGTCATGCAAGTAGATGTCCTAACCGACTTGCCAAGACTTCTTAGGGATAAGAGACCGCTAATGGGACAACTTTGGGTGAAACTTTAGAGCGCGCAATTCAAACAAATAATCTGAAATATTATGGATTTTAAACGTTTATATACATTTTAGTGTCTTATAACGGGTGAAAGCTTAAATTCTTCTTAATCTAACTGCACTGTCTGATTTACAGTAGCTAGGACGGCGCCCCACATCAAAATATTTTTCCCAAATAACGATTAAATACTCATTTACTTTTGGAAAATCTTCCTCTGATTTGTCATCCAATGGGTCCCAGCTATATCATGTAGTGTCGTTTTGTTAGATAAATCCTTCTTTATATCCCAAAAAGTCTGTTTAGTCTCTTTCACCATGCAGAGGAAGGAATCCAAAAATCCACCCCTAAACTCTGTTTCAACAAGTCAAAATATGTTTTTATTTACTCCTCAGATGTAATCAAACTATAATATTTATTTTTTGAAATAAGTATGTTCAATAGGAAACCGATTTTAGCAGGTGTGTAATGTCTTCATGCCGCACACAAACACGAATTTCCAAGACTGTCTCCCTCTACTAAAACTGATATTTCTTATTCGTTCTGGATGTTACAAGCCTGCAACCTTGAACATAGACTGATGACACCCTGTGGAAGCCATAGGAATTGCATCCAGGGACCTAATTTTCAACATGACCTTTCTCTTGCAAATCTAAGAGGATGGTCTCTCCCAAAAAAATTCTGGTTTGCTTTTCTTTGGATTTTCTCATACCATATCTATTGTGTTATACTCTCCTACATTATTTTAACATTTCTACAAACTTCAAAGTGTTTTCTTTCTAATGGTAGCAATTATATGTATATTCTGGCTTCAGGGCCTGAGCTACAGGCAGTTTACTTTGGTCACGTCATTCAGACAGGAAGTGGTGAAAAAAATGGGCCTAGCCCTAATTAACAAGAAATGTATGGAGTGGTTGAAAAACTAGTTTAAATGACTCCAACCTCAGTGTATGTAAACTTTCGACTTCAACTGTGTCTTTGCTAAATAGGTTAATTAACTTCAACCCATTTGCAGTCCGCATTGATCTAAGTAATTGCATGTCTTCAATAGCATTTACACTGATATAGGATCTAGGCCCACTATAAATTGCATTATGGCTGAGCATGGACATGCCAAACATTGTCAATAAGCAATATTAAATTCATTATTTATAAGGCCTAAAAAGAGAATGAATGATTCTAGTCAAGTTCTTAACAAAGCGAAACAACAACCAAATTACCAAATAAAATGAAATGGGAAATGCATTTGTTTTGTATGTTTCTAAATTAGAAGTCTACAGGCGCAAAAGCACATGTGCATGTGTGTGTGTCATGGCTGGTTAGGCTATGTTTACGTAGTCAAAATTCTTGCTGTAACCAACTGCATTACTGCTAAAACCAGCTTTTGGTGGGTCTTAAATATTCCTACCAGTGCTGCCTGAAATTAGCACTTTGGATCATGTTTTTAAGCACACGCCTAAAATATTTCCAATCCCTCCCATCTGAGCGCAAGCGTGCTGATGTTAGACAGGTAAATTGTCGGATCCTGGCGCTAGGGCTGGAAAATGACAGTGCGCCAGTTTTTAGATGACAAAATTGCAAACTAACATGCGTTTGACACTAGCTCCACCTTAACGCCAGCCGAACCCTTAATCTCTAAAAACATGTTGATGTGCTAGGTTGGAGGGACAATTCACTCCCCATGCCATTCAAACCCTTTCAATCAGAGCTCAGTAACACAACCGCAGTGATATTGAAAATCTAGATACTTGGGATAGAGTATTGTTGTTTCAACCAAAACGTCTGCTGTGAAGAGGAAATGTAGAATGTACAGTAATCAGACTGCCGCAATCTCCAATCCTGCTGCTCCTTTGAAAGTCAGCCAGTCTGAAGGTGATCATGTGGAAACTGTTGTTAGAAAGCCCATCATCATCGAGACATAAAGCCTTAATTGAGAGCTGTCATCATTAGAGGAGAAAACTGGCATTCAGAGGAACTGACTCAATGATGCCCTGTTTGGCTATCAGGGAGCTGTGCTCTGCAGGAGGGCAGCACACAAGCCCCACCATGCCCCCTTCATCATGGCAGGGTTCTGCTCTCATGGGCACTGATGGAGGGAGCAGTGGATGATTCCTTGGGGATGAGGGGGTACATCATGCACACATAGGGAATGCTGTGTGGCACAAGAGCCTCAAATGCCTGTGGTTGTTTTTCCTATATATTGGCTTTACCAGTTTGTCTCCATGGCAGGCTGGAAGATACCACAAGACTTCCCTCAACTGTCATCCCCAATTTGTGTTGTAAGTTGAACACCTCCGGATCGTTGCATAGAGAGACCTACAGTGTTGACAAGTACAGCGGTTGTTCATTGGTGTGGTAACAAGGAATCAACCTATGGTCCACGCTGTACATGTTCTCAAATTATAACAACATCATTGAAATGTTTCTGTACAGTATGTGTGCATGATGTATCCCATTATTCAACCTGGTCTCAGAGTATTATTCTGTACATAAATCTGGGACATTCCATTTAGTATGGTATGTATTCATTTGTGGATGTCCGTCATCCAAATTATATGACATGTTCCGAATTACATTCCATATAATATTTGCAAAACGTATGCAAAATGTTATGTTACAAATTGTTGTGGTGAAAGTTAGCTAGGTGGCTAGTGCTAGCGTTGGCTAGGGGTTAGGGTTAAGGGTTAGGGGAAGGGTTGCCTGAAAGGGTTAAGGTTAGGGTTAGGGGAAGGGTTAGCTAACATGCCCAGTAGTTGCAAAGTAGATAAAAATGTGTAAGTTGTTGAAAAGTTGCTAATTAGCTAAATGCTAAAGTTGTCCTCTGGGTTGCTAGACGTTCACGTTATATGACCACCAATCCACCCCGACCAACCACCCGCCTTTCGTTTTAGTCTTAAGTAACCTTCTGTTTTACGCAACCATACAAAATGTAACATATCATACTAATTAGAGGCCCAGATTTACATTAAATATGTTATGTCTAGTCTATGAGACCAGGTTATATTATTACCTGCACTTAGCCAGAAACAATACATACATTTCTCTACCACCCTGAAAGCTTGAGCCCCATTTTCAAATGCTGTGACATTTCACGAGAGAGAACGCTCTCTCTCGGAGCCAGGCAACATCACTAATGCTGTTATAAAAGCCACTTTGAGCCCTTTGCAAATACCAAGGCAGACAAACATGTGCATCCAGATGCTGTGGGCATTTCACATGTTGATATTTAAAGGTGCAGGGAACATGTAGTGGGGTGACAAGCATAGTTGGATGGTGCGACTCTGGGTCGCAGGATAACAGAACACACATGGAAACTGTCAGAATGACAAGGATTTGGTAAGTGGCCTCAAAGAGAGGGCAACAGCTGGTACCAGATAATATAAAGGAATATTCCCAACCTGGTTATTTTACTTGATATAGCTGCTGTTTAGACCCATTCTCCTATCCAAGGCACATGATATTTTACTTGTTGATATACAGTTTCTGCCGCTCGTTGGTTTATAATTCTGGTGTTGTGTATTGTCTCCCTGGCCAGTTCCTGCTCTCTGACTTATTGCTATGTCTGGTATGGTGGTTGTGATCTGTCCTGCCTCCCAGGGCTGAGTTGGGCTGGCAGTAGAGTGGGAGAATTCCCAGGGGCAGAGTAGGGGGTGTGGAGCAGTCTTTGACATTTCCTGCCTGTCAAGGTCTGTGCTCGGAATCCACCGATTTTATACCTACCCCCGCTAGCTTTGGCACCTCGGCTCTGCATACTGTCACAACTCGTCTGACCATAAGCGAGTGGCTTGTGAACTGATGCCACCCCCCTAGTGGCAACTGGAGTAGACCCACTTCAGGTTCAAGTAGAAAGGGGAAACAGGGAGGCTTAAGAAGGCCAGAGGGGTAATAAACTGAAATGAAGATACTTACATTATGGCCATCTGTGCATACAATAGATGATACATATTTTAATTATATCTTTATTTAACTAGGCAAGTCAGTTAAGAACAAATTCTTATTTTCAATGACAGCCTAGGAACAGTGGGTTAACTGCCTTGTACAGAGGTAGAACGACAGATTTTTACCTTGTCAGTTCGGGGATTTGATCTTGCAACCTTTCGGTTCCTAGTCTACCGCTCTAACCACTAGGCTACCTGCCGCTTAGTCTGTACTCTATGAGTCTGTACTCTGCACACGTCTTTGTATTTGCAATATTGGCTTTTGATGGGAAATTTTATGTGACAGGACAGTTTGAAATTGTGTACATGATATGTCTTACATTGTATTTATACAGCAGCAGTTATCTAGTATTTCGTTTCCAAATATCATTGGTTTCCTTGTCAAGTGGCCACTTTTGTTTTTGAAGGCTCTGAACCTCTTGGGAAGGATTACATGATGCAACACAGAGAACAATTTTGTAATACAAATATTTTGGGTAGCCGAGGACAGGGATGAATTTCAATATTAATGTGCAATAGCGTGCAGTGGTCACTCTAACTTATGACGAGACATCCCCCGGGGAGAAACATACAAAATCATTTTGGCTTCAAGAAATTTCCTTTTAGGAGTTGCCAGCTAGGCACTCAGCCTTACAGTCTAGTCGGAGGACTATCAATGAACTATACTAGCACTATAACGACAGTATCTGTATCTTTGCACACACTCCCTTACTTATATGTCCACCTGTAATAACACTGGTGTAAAGTACTTGAGTAAAAAATAATTTAAGGTACTACTAAAGCAGTTTTTGGGGTATATGTACTTTACATTACTATTTATATTTTTGACAACTTTTAGAAATTACTAAAGACAATAATGTACTTTTTACTCCATCAATTTTCCCTGACACCCAAAAGTACTTTTTAGAATTTTAATGCTTAGCAGGACATAAAATGTTCCAATTCACACACTTCTCAAGATAACATCCCTGGTCATCCGTACTGCCTCTGATCTGGCTGAATGACTAAACCCAAATAATTAATTGGTAAATTATGTCTGAGTGTTGGAGTGTGCCCCTGGCTGTCCACACATTAAAGAAACAATACAATTGTGCTGTTTGGTTTGCTTAATTTAAGGAATTTGAAATTATTCATACTTTAGTATATTTTAGCAATTACATTTACTTTTGATACTTAAGTATATTTAAAACCAAATACTTTTAGACAGAATTGAGCTGTAAATACATCCTGTAGCTTCCAAGCTCCATATTACATGACACCCTCAGAGCTAGAAGTGAAACTCCATCAATTATCATGGGGCTCAACTATGGGGCTAGCCCCTTAGCTTAATTGTCTAATCGAATCATAGAGGTTCACTGGTAGTGTGTGTGTGTGTGTGTGTGTGTGTGTGTGTGTGTGTGTGTGTGTGTGTGTGTGTGTGTGTGTGTGTGTGACAGTGTGCAACTGTATTTGCATGCTGTATTTAATCTTTAGACACAGACTTTTTTTGTTAATTTAGTACATTTTCCCATTTGTTTGATGGTGCACTAAATGTGTCCTTCCTACTTTATGTTAAATGTAACAAATTCCCATAAGTTCTAGTTAGTCCCTGGCGGTGATGCTAATTTCATCATCTGTTGCTCCGAATGGGTTCCCGACCTCTTGCAGAGTCACAATGAGGATACAATTCTAGGCACAATGCAAGCCATACATATTTTACTCTTTAGGCTTTCAGTGCCCCAGACTGCACATTTCTACAGATGATTATATAGAGGATTATAACTCCTGCAGGCAATTTGACCTCCCCATTGGACCTTCTAACCCCACAATCAAAGTAAAGAGCATGATTATGTGATAAAGAGCATTGAGTTGCAAGAATGCTTCATTGCCTTTATTGACAGTTATATTCTCTGGCGGTTTTGCTTCATCATCAGGGAAATGATGCAAAAGACGTGGAGATTTCTGATTTTACATTTGTATGTCAATCACAGGATTCGGTTTTCCAGTTTGTCTTACTAATCACAATGTGTCTCTAACATGTCTGTTGGTGTATGCACTGTACTGGCAATCAACTGAAATAGTATCAGATTGGTATTTAACACTAGAGAACCAGGGACCTTGAGTGGTCATTTTGATTTGAACATTCCCAAACGTTTTATAGTCCCGTACCCCTTCAAACATTAAACCTCCAGCTGCGTATTCCCTCTAGCACCAGGGTCAGCGCACTCTCAAATGTTGATTTTTTTTGTTGCCATCTCTGTAAGCCTGCCACACACACACTATACGATACATTTATTAAACAAACATTTGTGTGAGTTATCATCACAACCCGGCTCGTGGGAAGTGAAAAAGAGCTCTTATAATAATATCTAAAAAATTATGATTATTATAATATAATAATAATCATACATTTTGTTCTTTATTTAGCCATTTTACATATACAACTTTTTTGTTCATCGAAAATTGTGAATTACAGGTTAATGAGAAGGGTGTGCTTGAAAGGATGCACATAACTCTGCAATTTTGAGTTGTATTGGAGAGAATCTCAGTCATTTTCCACACACAGTCTGTGCCTGTATTTAGTTTTCATGCTAGTGAGGGCCGAGAATCCACTTGCACATAGGTATGTGGTTGCAAAGGGTATCAGTGTCTTAACAGATCGATTTGCCAGGGTAGTATACTCATTTGCACACAAAAAATCATACAATGATGGAAAGACCTATAGAATATATTTCAATCATAGCCTCAATTTGTACCGCACATTGAATATAGTTGCGGAGATTCCCTGTATTCCTAGATTCAGATCATTCAGGTGAGGAAAAACATCACTCAGGTAGCCCAGTCGTGTGAGAAACTCCTCATCATGCAAGCAGTCAGACAAGTGAAAATGGTCAGTAAAGAAAACTTTAAGCTCGTCTCTCAATTCAAAACAACGTGTCAATACTTTGACCCTTGATAACCAGCGCACTTCTGTATGTTGTAAAAGCATTTCAGGGGCCTTGCTTTAACAAAGTTAAATATTTTCACTGTAGTGTCCAAAACGTCTTTCAAGCTGTCAGGCATTTCTTTGGCTGCAAGAGCCTCTCGGTGGATGCTGCAGTGTACCCAAGTGGCTTCGAGAGCAACTGCTTGCACTCCACTATGTCTCTCCGTCATGGTTTGCGCCATCAGTACAGATACCAACACATCTTGACCACCAAAGTCCATTTGATGTCACAAAGCTGTCCAGTACTTTCAAATATCCTCTCCTGTTGTCCTGGTTTCCAGGATGTCTTCCTTAATTTACCCCCAATAAACGTAACGAACATATACCAGGAGCTGTGCCAGGCCCGCCATGTCTGTTGACTCATCCAGCTGTAACGCATATAATTCACTGGCTTGTATGCCATGTCACTGATGCGTCATGAAACAGTGTTGCTTGATGAAGGCATTGTTTGTATAGTTTCTTTGGCATTTTCCCCCAGCATTGTCCCAGCCATATCTGTGGCAGCAGGAATAATGAAGTCATCCACAATGGTATGGGGCTTGCCTGTCCTAGCCACTTGGTAGCTCACCATATAAGATGCTTCTAGCCCCTTCTTATTGACAGTATCTGTTTCTTTTATACATGTCTTATTACTTGGAAGTTGTCTTAATTCTCGCTCAAAAAACTCTTGTGGCTTATTTATCAAATTGGCGTGTTTTGATACTAAATGTCAACGCAAGAGTAAATGTTTCATCGAGTTGTGAGATATATGTAATAACACACTGTGGCTGAGGAAAGGCACTTCTCCCAATATAAGTGAACCCCAAATCAATGTAGTTCTCATCATATTTGCGCCTCTCGTTGGTCCAACTTCCCTGTCTGTTGTTCGTTGCCTTCCCGGGCAAGGGGGCAGTAGCTCTTCGGGTGCATCGGATTCACAACTGTCAGTGTCCAGGCTAGCTGGTCTAACAACAAATGTTGAATTACTGATGCTAGCATTGGATGTGCTCGTGGAAGCAGAACAACTTATGTTGTCGACAGGTGCAGGTGTAGTACTGCTGATAGTAACAGGGCCTTACTTTTTTTTTACCATTTATCAATTTTTGAGCAAACAGAATGAGCAGCAGCTACGTTTGGCTATATATGGACTGTTAGAGGAATTCCCGCGACTGAGTAACGGTTAATTTGATTGGATGTTAATTATTTGACTTGGCTACCTGTATTTCGCATTGTGTTGTTATTTCGCTGAACACTAGATGGTTTAATTTTATTTTTGGAAGTGAAACAAGGCTTATCAAGCGAGGAAAAACATCTCACCCAAATGTATAGCCCGTTGGAAAATATAAATGGACAGTTTGAAAAACCTCAGAATCTGCTCTTTCTGATACTATATAGAAATCAATGTCTTACCTGCATGTCTCTGTAGGATTATTTGAAAAAGTAACTTTTTGGGCTCCAGGGAAAAAAAGTATGTCCTTTAAAAACGGCTTTTAACACGTTCCGTTTGTGATATTGACATTCTTGCAACATGCATGTGTTAAACAGACTTATTTAAGTAAAATCAAGAACTGACGAGGGCCTTACAAATGATAGAGACATTACAATTTTAAATTCATATTGTGTCAAAATGACTAATTTAGCACTTCTAGTGTTAATGTACTAAAGAGATGTAACCCAATCTTAGAGAAAGGTACTGTATGACTCAAGGCAATAGATATACTACCATCCACACTGTCATTCCTCTATGCAGTATGTCATGTGGGCTGTGCTGCAGGAATGATGGCTCTCATCTTGGCATTGCACCAAACTAATAAAATATGAAGGCTGCGAGAAAAGGAGGGAGAGGGAGGGAGAGAGAGAACATAATTTTTTCAAGCAGAGGGTTACCTATGGATGTCTTTCATAAGATAATTGTTCCCCTCCTGAAAACAGCAGGTTGTACAGTGAGTTTCCAGTGAACAGAATTGCTCTGTAAATACATCCTGTAGCTTCCAAGCTCCATATTACACGACACCCTCAGAGCTAGAAGTGAAACTCTAACAATTGTCATGGGACTCAACTGGGGGGCTAGCCCCTTAGCCTAATTGTCTAATCGAATCATAGAGGTTTACTGGTGCTGTGTGTGTTTGCTTGTGGTATGTGCGCATGAGCGCATGTACTTTACCGTGTGCGATTGTATTTGGTGTAGATATGGTGTAGATGTGTATTTAATCTTTTGCCACTGATTTTTTTTGTTCATTTAGTCAATTTTCGCATTTTTTTGATGGTGCACTAAATGTGTCCTTCTTACTTTACGTTAGATTTAACAAATTCCTATTAGTTCTGGTTGGATTAGTCCCTGGCGGTGATGCTAATTTCATCATCTGTTGCTCCGAATGGGTTCCCGACCTCTTGCAGAGTCACAAGGAGGATACAATTCTAGGCACAATGCAAGCCATACATATTTTTCTCTCTAGGTATTCGGTGATCCCGATGGAACATTTCTGCAACATATCATTTGAAAATAGTGGATTATAACTTCTGCAAGCAATTTGACCTCCCTATTGGAACTTCTAACCCCGCAATCAAGGTAAAGAGCATGATTATGTGATAAATAGCATTGAGTTACGAGAATGCTTCATTGCATTTATTTATAGTTATAATCTCTGCACTGTTGCTTGAGTTTATGATGCCTATGGAAATTATCTTTAACTCTCGCTTGTGTTTCCTATTTCACAGGGAAATGATGCAAAAGATGGAGATTTCTGATTACATTTGTATGTCAATCACAGGCCTCGGCTTTCTAGTTTGTCTTACTAATCACAATATGTCTCTACCATGTCTGTGTGTATGCACTGTTTTGGCAAACAACTGAAATATTATCAGACTGGTTTTTAACACTAGAGAAGCAGGGCCTTGGGAAGTAATTTTTATTCTAACATTTTAATAGTCTAGTACATTGGTTCCCAAACTTTTTATAGTCCCGTACCCCTTCAAACATTAAATCTCCAGCTGCGTATCCCCTCTAGCACCAGGGTCAGCGCATCCTCAAATGTTGTTTTTTGCCATCATTGTAAGGCTGCCACACACACACACACTATACGATACATTTATTTAACATAAGAATGAGTGTGAATTTGCCACAAAGAGCTCTTATAGGACATAATAATCAATTATTTAGCTCTTTATTTAGCCATCTTACATTTAAAACTCTTCGTTCATCGAAAATTGTGAATAACAGGTTAATGAGAATGTGCTTGAAAGGATGCACAGAACTATTCAATATTTTGGTTGTATTGGAGGGAGCCTCAGTCATTTTCCATGCACGGTCTGTGCCTGTATTTAGTTTTCATGCTAGTGAGGTCCGAGAATCCACTCTCACATAGGTACATGGTTGCAAAGAGCATGAGTGTATTAACAGCGCAATTTGCCAAGGCAGGATACTCTGAGCGCAGCCTTATCCAGAAATCTGGTAGTGGCTTCTGATTAATTTAAATTTTCACAGAACTGCTAGTTGCAATTTCGATGAGGCTCTCATGTTCAGATATCGGTAAGTGGACTGGAGGCAGGGAATGAAAGGGATAACGAATCCAGTTGTTTGTGTCATCCGTTTTGGGAAAGTACCTGCGTACTTGCGCACCCAACTCACTCAGGTGCTTCGCTATCACATTTGACATTGCCCGTAAGCTTAAATTCATATAAACACAAAAAATCACACTATGATGGAAAGACCTGTGTGTTTTTGGAGCTCTTCTAGACAAGTGAAAATTATGATCGGTAAAGAAAACTTTAAGCTCGTCTCCCAATTCAAAAAAATGTGTCAATACTTTGACCCTTGATAACCAGTGCACTTTTGTATTTTGTAAAAGCATTACATGGTCGATGCCCATATCATTGCATAGTGCCGAAAATACACAAGATTACAGGGGCCTTGCTTTTACAAAGTTAACCATTTTCACTGTTGTGTCCAAAACGTCTTTCAAGCTGTCAGACATTCCTTTGGCAGCAAGAGCTTCTAGGTGGATGCTGCAGTGTACTCAAGTGGCGTGGGGAGCAACTGCGCATTACCACTCCACTATGTCACCCTGTCATGGCTTTTGCGCCATCAGTACAGAGACTAACACTTCTTGACCACCAAAGTCCATTTAATGTCACAAAGCTGTCCAGTTGTAAAGGTTTACTTCCTCTTCTGAAGAGGAGTATGAAGGATCGGACTAATGCGCAGCGTGGTAAGTGTTCATGTTATTTATTGGAACAGAACACTAAACAAAATAACAAAGAGTGAACGAAAACGAAACAGTCCTGTCAGGTGCAGAAACAAAAAACAACTACCCACCAATCATAGTGGGAAAACAGGCTGCCTAAGTATGGTTCTCAATCAGAGATAACGATAAACTGCTGCCTCTGATTGGGAACCATACCAGGCCTAACACAGAAATACAAAAACATAGAACAACACATAGAATGCCCGCCCTGACCAAACTAAAATAGAGACATAAAAAAGGAACTAAGGTCAGGACGTGACACCCGTACTTTAAAATATCCTCTCCTGTTGTCCTGGTTTCCAGAAGAGGATGTATCCCCCCATAAACGTAACGGACATATACCAAGGGCTGTGCCAGGTCCACCACCTTTGTTGACTCATCAAGCTGTAATGCATAGAATTCACTGGCTTGTATGCAAAGCAGTTATTGTTTCAAAGCATCTCCTGCCATGTCACTGATGCATCGTGAAACTGTGTTGTTTGATGAAGTCATTGTCTGTATAATTTTTTGTGCCTTTTCCCCCAGCATTGTCCCAGCCATATCCGCGGCTGGGAAAATGAAGGTCTTGGGTAACATCAGAATACAACAAATAATTATTTCAAAGAACACAACATTATTTTAATTAGTTTATGTTAATGATGCATATCTGTATTCCCAGCCTGTCATGCCCTGACCATAGAGAGCCTTTTTATTCTCTATTTTGGTTAGGTTGGGGTGTGACTAGGGTGGGTAATCTAGGTTGTTGGCCTGGTATGGTTCCCAATCAGAGGCAGCTGTTTATCGTTGTCTCTGATTGGGGATCATATTTAGGCAGCCATTTCCAACCTGTGTTTTGTGGGATCTTGTTTTTTTGTTGTTGCCTTTGAGCACTTCATTGACATCATGTTTCTTTGTTTATTTTGTCTTGTTCAAAGTTTCACTTCAATAAATATGTGGAACCCAGATCACGCTGCGCTTTGGTCCCAGTATGCTTCCCAAAACGATTGTGACAGAAGATCCCACCATCAAAGGACCAAGCAGCTTGAACATGAGGTGAGGAAGGTCTGGACGTGGGAGGACATGAGAGGATGGGAAACCCTTCCTTGGCGGCAGATTGAAGGAAAAAAGGGAGCACAGCGACGGCGCCAGGGTTCGCACCCACAGAAAGCCCAAGGACAACCCCCAAGATTTTTTTGTGGGGAGAAAGGTTTTGGCAAGGCGCTCTGTAGCGCCCGGCACCATCTGTGCCAGCTCCACACACTCGCCGTGCGAAGTGTGCCATTGTTCCGGTACAATTTGTGCCGGCTATACGCACCAGGTCTCCAGTGCGCCTCCAGAGCCCAGTACGTCCTGTGCCAGCTCCTCGGACTCGCCATGAAGTGCGTGTCACCAGTCCGGTGCCACCTGTGCCGGCTCCACGCACTAGGCTTCCAGCGACGGTCCCCAGTCCAGAGCTTCTGGCGACGGTATCCAATCCGGAGCTCCCGGCGACGGTCCTGGCGCCGATGTCCAGGCACGGCGTCCAGTCCCGCTCCAAGGCCGGACCCTTCCTCTGCGCCGGTGCCCAGTCCAGGCACGGCGGCCAACTCAGCTCCATGGCCGTAGCCTTCCTCTGTGTCTCTGATTGGGGATCATATTTAGGAAGACATTTCCCCACTGTGTTTTGTGGGATCTTGTTTTTGTGTTGTTGCCTTAGCACTTCATTGACATCACGTTTCTTTATTTTGTCTTGTTCAAAGTTTCACTTCAAAAAATATGTGAAACCCAGATCACGCTGCGCTTTGGTCCGAGTATGCTTCCAACGAGGATCGTGACACAGCCAGGTGAAATCCATAGATTAGGGCCTAAAGAATATATTTCAATTGACTGATTTCCTTATATGAACTGTAAGTTTTGTTCAGTATATATAGAAATCAATGCCGAAGAGGATGGCTAACATTTTACATGCCCACAACCAATTGTGCTATTTTTTATATTTTTTTGCATTGTAGGTAACTTACATTTTAATTACAAATAACTTCTGGACATCAGATTACTCACTGGGATTACTCACCACGAACTGGAAGAAGCTTTTTCTTTTAACAGTTCTGACGAGAAAGATATACCGCTCTCCCAGGAACAGTTCCAGATAATTTGCATGAAGAAAAAATTGAGGAAAAGAGGACACAGATCAGGCTGCTTTGAGAATACGTAGACGAGCGATTACACTCTCACTGCCATCAATTCTAATTGATAACATGCAATCATTGGAAAATAAAATTAATGACCTATGATTACAATTATCCTACCAAAGTGACAATAAGAACTGTGATATCTTATGTTTCACCGAGTCGTGGCTGAACGACGACACGGATAATATAGAGCTTGAGGGATTTTCAATGCAGCAGCAGAGAAGCTACGTCTGGTAAGTCGAGGGGTGGGTGTGTGTGTCTTTTTGTCAATAACAGCTGCTGCGCGATATCTAATATTAAAATAAGTCTCAAGGTATTGCTCGCCTGAGGTAGTGTACCTTATGTAGACCACACTATCTACCAAGAGATATTATTTGTAGCCATCTATTTACCACCACAGACCTATGCTGGCACTGAGGCTGCACTCAACTAACTCTATAAGGCCATAAGCAAACAAGAAACTGCTCACCCACAATCGGCACTCCTAGAGGCTGGGGACTTTAATGCAGGCAAACTTAAATCAGATCTGACTATTTTTTACCAGCATGTCACATGTGCAACCAGAGGAAAAAAAACTCAAGACCACCTTTACTCCACACACAGAGATGCATACAAAGCTCTCCCCCGCGCTCCATTTGGCAAATCTGACCATAATTTTATCCTCCTGATTCCTGCTTACAAGCGAAAACTAAAGCAGGAAGTACCAGTGACTCGCTCAATACGGAAGTGGTCAGATGATGCGGATGCTACGCTACAGGACTGTATTGCTAGCACAGACTGGAATATGTTTCGGGATTCATCCAATGTCATTGAAGTGTACACCACCTCAGTCATTGGGTTCATCAATAAGGCATCGACGATGTCGTCCCCACAGTGACCGTACGTACATATCCCAACCAGAAGCCATGGATTACAGGCAACATCTGCATCGAGCTAATGGCTAGAGCTCAACAACATAGTGCCCACGAAGCTTATCACTAAACTAAGGACCCTGGGACTAAATATCTCCCTCTGCAACTGGATCCTGGACTTCCTGACGGACTGCCCTCAGGTGGTAAGGGTAGGCAACAACATGTCTGCCAAGATTATCCTCAACACTGGGGCCCCTCAGGGGTGTGTACTTAGTACCCTCCTGTTCACCCACGACTGCATGGCCAAACACGATTCTAACACCATCATTCAAATTGCTGATGACACAACAGTGGTAGGCCTGATCACCGACAACAATGAGACAACCTATAGGAAGAAGGTCAGAGAACTGGCAGTGTGGTGCTAGGACAACAACCTATTCCTCAATGTGAGCAAGACAAAGCTGATCGCGGACTACAGGAAAAGGCAGGCCGATCAGGCCCCCATTAACATCAACAGGGCTGTAGTGGAGCGGGTCGAGAGTTTCAAGTTCCTTGGTGTCCACATCACCAACAATGTATCACGGTCCAAACTCACCAAGACAGTCGTGAAGAGGGCACAACAAAACTTTTTCCCCCTCAGGAGACTGAAAAGATTTGGCATGGGTCCCCAGATCCTCAAAAAGTTCTACAGCTGCCCCATCGAGAGCATCCTGACCTGGTTGCATCACCACCTGGTATGGCAACTGCTCATCATCTGACAATACGATGCTGCAGAGTGTGTCCAGCCCAGTACATCACTGGGGCCAAGCTTCCTGCAATCCAGGACCTATATAATAGGCAGTGTCAGAGGAAAGCCCATAAAATTGTCAGACTCCAGTCGCCCAAGTCATTGACTGTTTTCTCTGCTACCGCACGGCAAGCGGTACCAGAATGCCAAGTCTAGGACCAAAAGGCTCCTTAACAGCTTCTACCCCCAAGCCATAAGACTGCTGAACAATTCATTAAATGGCCACTGGACTATTTACATTGACACTCCCCCTATCCATTTGTTTTGTACACTGCTGCTACTCGCTGTTTATTATCTTTGCATAGTCACTTCACCCCTGCCTACATGTACAAATTGCCTCTAACCTGTACCGCCGCACACTGACTCGGTACCAGTACCCCCTGTATATAGCCTCGTTATTGTTATGTTAATGTTTACTTTTTATAATTTTTTTACTTTCGTTTATTTGGTAACTATTTTCTTAACACTTCTTGAACTGCACTGTTGGTTAAGGGCTTGTAAGTAAGTATTTCACGGTAAGGTCTACACTCATTGAATTCAGCGCATTTGACAAATAAAGTTTGATTTGATTTGACTATAGGAGGATTTTAAAAAGTCCCTTCTTGGAGCTCTGGGGGAAAAAAATGACATGTTCTCTTAAAACGGAATTTTATGTTTGTGATATTGAAATTCTTACAACATACGTGTATTAAATAGACTTATTTAGGCAAAGACAACGACAGACGGGGGCCTGACTTTAAAAATACTCATTTTTTTTGTTCATAGTGAGTCAAAATGACTAACTCGACTCATCTAGTGTTAATGTACTAAAGAGACTAATAGTTATAATCTCTGATTCAAGGCATCAGATACACTACCGTCCATACTATCATTCCTTGATACAGTACTGTATATCATGTGTGCTGTGCTGCAAGGCTGATGGCTCTTATCTTGGCATTGCACCAAACTAATAATACATGAAGACGGTGAGAGATGGAAAGAGGGAAAGGGAGGGCGAGAGAGAGAGAGGCTGCAGGATACTCTGAGAGAAATCGGAGTGATTCCCCTTCATTGTTGACAACTGCTAGATCATAAAATGTCACTGTGTTCTACTGACAAATGCCCTCGAATAGCATGCGCATGGCAATTACCCTCTGGTGATATGATTGCTGTTAAGGCAGGCCAATGAACATGCTATGTGGGAGGAGGATGGGGGAACTGTGTGTGGAGCAGGATTATTTACAGTGATACAGAAATAGAAAGAGAAAGCCCTGTAATCACACTAAAGGGATCTCTCGGGAGCGCAGGCACACCTTCTTCTCTCATACACCCAAGGGTCAAATGTTTTTCCGTCGCTCCTGTCTTTTCCTCTACTGTATGCTCTGAGATCGTGTAACACATGAGAAAAGCTTTTTGGTCTATTCACGTCTCTCTATTAGTCACGTCTGTGCATCACAATACTATTTACAATCCTGAGTAATTTGACATTCTATCAAATTGCTAATGACTAACATGATTCGTGTTAGGGCTTTTGTTAAGGACATAAGATGTGTGAAATCTTGGTCCATATTTACAATGATGGCCTACCCCGGCCAAGCCCGGACGACGCTGGGCCAATTGTGGGATTCCCAATCATAACCGGATGTGATACAGTCTGGATTTGAACTAGGGACTGTGGTGATGCCTCTTGCACTGAGATGCAGTGCCTTAGACCGCTGCTCCACTTGGGAGAAAATGAGACTGTGTGTTTATTATCTTAGCTCCGACTCTTGATAGAATGGCTAATTATCGTGGTGTTGTGTACTGACATTTGCCTGCCTGTCAGTAATAAGCCAATGATGGATGGTACTGTCTACTGTTTAGATCTTATTATGCTATCCTTATGACAGGAAAATAATTTATATTAAGCAAATTGCTTGGTTGGTTGGTTGGTACAAGATAGATTATTAACCTTTTCGGGCTCACACATAGGATTTATTTTTTAAATGTACTGAAATAAGAGCACAATTTAACACATACTCCAGTGTTCATCATTGTCCTCTGCTTGTCTGCAGAAGAATCAGTCTTCGAGTCTGCAAGAGAGCGGACTCACGAGGCATTCGATAATCAAACAGCGAGGTGTAAACAACCAAAAGAAAAGATCAAAGTCCTCCGTACTGGCGCATCAGTTTGAAATATTGTTTGCTCTCCCTGTCTCTTTCTATTCACTTTTGAATAGGAGAATTTGAGATGAGAAATGTACTCTGTTAGACAATAGCTCCACCTCATCACTCTCTCGGCCTTACTGCCAATGAGTGCCTGGGTGGGGATTACTCACTGGAAATGACAGCTCAGAGGAAGACAGCAAATAACATTTAGAAATGTTTGCTGGTAAATATGTGGCGGCTGGCGAGATGTCTTTTTATGATAGGCACTATTATCCCTCGGAAATTCTGAAAATAACATTATATCCAGTATATCATGACTGTCAC
Organism: Oncorhynchus clarkii lewisi; assembly: GCF_045791955.1. Lineage (NCBI taxonomy): Eukaryota > Metazoa > Chordata > Actinopteri > Salmoniformes > Salmonidae > Oncorhynchus > Oncorhynchus clarkii. The sequence goes on along the minus strand of NC_092173.1, from coordinate 7,481,815 downwards.
TCGGGTGGGAAAGTCTATGTTTTCTATTTCTTTTGGTTTTGGCCGTGTGTGGTTCCCAATCAGAGGCAGCTGTCTATCGTTCTCTCTAATGTCTGTACCTGACAGAACTGTTCGCTTTCGTTTTCACGTTTGTTTGAGTGTTTTTTGGAAAATAAAATATCATGAACACTTTCCACGCTGCGCTTTGGTCCACTCCTTTCGAGGACGGGGGAAAGCGCGAAACAGTGAAGTTACTGTTAATAGTTTCAGAGGTAATATAGTTGTCTGGCTGCCAGGATATCAACAGCGGAAGAAGTCAATAAGCTCAGTGAAAATGCTTGTGCAAAGTTTCAAAGATACACTATACTGTGCATTGGAATCACCTATAACATCATTCTAAATAGTTGACAAATGGGAGGAGGAACCTCGATGTTACATCGAGATTTACTGTGCAGGTAGATCAGAACTACGTGATGTGCAGATGCCACCGTAACTACGCTTCTTGGCAGGAGATGAAGAATCCAACAGAAATTCTGCATTCATCTGTACAAATCAGACCTCTACATTGTAGACATGGCCTTCCTATTGGAGATGTCTCTCCAATGGGAAGTTTCCTTTCAGAAAAAGCCTCTAGCTAGCGCTGAGCCGAGAACAGTGGCAGTTGAGGTGAGAAAAAAAACAAGGAAAGATAGAGAAGAAAAGGTGTGAAGGGAGGAGTGGAGGGTGGAGGGGTATGCGTCAGTGGGCTCCCCAGGGCTGGTTAATTACCTGGGGGGGATTTCACAGTGGGACAGTCATTATGTTCAGACACTCAGGTGTGACTCTCTTGTTTTCTTTAAAAGCTTAGCTCCTTCTGGGCTGTCTAAATCCTGGTGCAGCAAGCTGTGCATGCAAGTCACCAAAAAGAAAGTCTGACAGGAATTGTGTGGACCTCATCCTGGTTCAATATTTCATAACCCATTTATATAGATTTTTTTTTATGGAGATTTGACTATATTTATCTCAGCATCAACTGCCACAGTATATGTTATTAACCTATTATAATGGCAGATAGATGGTTATGCAATGAATTGGAGCATTGGGGACATTTTTCAATTTCTCTCCAGTGATTATTCTGTCATGATAAAGATGCGTATAGCCGGGAAAATACATCAACATATTGACGGTTAAACACATACTTCACCCAAGGAATCCCCCAATTCTATTTGTCAAGTCATACACACACATACATGCAACACGCACGCACACACTCTCTCTCTCTCTCTCTCATACTTTCCCCCTCCTTCTCACCAATGCTCACTGTGATTCATATCCCAGAGTGCTTTGCTGACCTATAAATACCCCTCCATTGTGCTCAGATGTCTGCAGGGTAGTGCAGATTTAAAGGGGGCCTTCTCCCATCGTGGAAGAGCCGTCATGCTTACAGTGGCAGGACAAGCCTGGCTGTGGACACAATGCGGTAGCAGAATATTACCAATATATCCTTCTGCAACATACGCGGGCAGGCGTGGGCTGTAATTCCTCCTGAGTGGTCGGTTGTCAAAATGAGAGGGGTTGAGTGGTTGAAATGGAGACGTACAAAAAAAAAACATGAGCAAAGAGAAGGTATTACACAGTGGCTGAGTACAAGAGAGGAAGCAGCCAAATACTTTAGGCGTTAAAATGTTGCATCTTCTCAGGCAGTACCAAAAGAAGGGGAAAGCAACACAGAGAGCCGTAATGTTGATATTGCATATGTATGTATGTATGTATGTTTGTATGTGTACAGCTTACCTTAACTGTCTGCTGTATGAAACATCTGTAGAGTCCTATACCCCATTTGTATTTCAGGCAACATAATTATATGTTGTCTCTTGTGTCTTCATTAATACCGGTGAACATGATATGATGGACTATAATAACAAGCCTGTCAGCAAAGATACAGATGATAGTCGTGTAGAATACATCTGGTGTCTTATCCTAACAAAAGCATATGGTTCCTTTACATGGTAATTTCTTCTCCATACATGTCCATGAGATTCTGTCTCTTAGAAGGCAGGCGGATGGTCCCTTTGCTCCACCGGGGTACTGGTCTGACATTGATCTAAACCCACGACTGCAGATCATGCACAACGGTCAGGAAGAAGCAGGGGTTTCTTTGCTTTACCCAGCAGTGAGCAGCTGTGTCCCTGTCAGAACACACTGGCATCCATGATAAATGACACCATGGGAACGCGAAAGGCCGGGCCCATGACTCACAGGCCTTTGTCTAGAGTGGCATTCTGATGTTGATGGCTGTGGATTTGGAAAGAACGCCGCAAGGTACAGCCTTTATGCTCACCGCCGGGCACAGAAGGCACAGAGCCACAGAGTGTAACTGTAAGAGCCATTTTGTATATGTAAAAGAAAATGTATAGAAGATGTTTTGGTTCATTTGTTATTGCTTAGAATTACATGGAAACAGTTTTTCACTGTTTTTACAGTTGATGTTTATATAGAAATCAATTTATATTGCTATTGTGACACCTGGTGGCAACCTTTTGGGTTAGGTCAGAATTTAAAGGGTTAAACCGAAGGCGGCAGCGAGTTAGACAATTGGAACAGGTGTTTGCACCTGAATAGAAGCCGTCAAGGAGGTACCGTTTTCAACCACCTTATGTACCATTTTGTTTTTCCATTTATCAACCTGGAACTGTGTGACAACCTAGACAGTTCTTTGTGAGTAATACATCTAAATAAACTGCAACAACTCTCAATGGGGAAATGTGTTAGAACCAACCCTATAAAAAGGCATCTATAGTTAAAACGTTGGGACATTGTTTAAAGCCACTACAGTGACAGGCTTTTATCCTGGCTGTATGTGCTCCCAATGCAAGGCAGCCCTGTTCACTGTTTACACTGCATTATATGAACAACATTCTGGGTTAAATGAATCAATACTTTCATTACTATGCTATTACTATACGCATAATATCAGAACGTACAGTGACTTCAGCAGTTAAGACGGTGCTTGATGTTGACAATCTTTCACATTTTTATTACCAACAGTGGGTTGGTTTGCTGAGAAGGATTGTTTACTTTTTGTGTGATTTGAAGTGCAACGTGCAACAATTACACATTCGATCCACAGTGTAACAAGAAAATGCTCAAAAAAAAAACATACTGTACACAGACAGGTGCATAATTATTGACAGCCTTGATGAGCAAAAAAGAAAAGAGATTTTATTTAACAAGTAATACAAATAATCTCAAAAAGATAAAAATGATTGGCACCCCCGTTTTCAATACTCTATCACCCTCCCCTTTTTTCTAAAATGTTTTATGAGATTGGTGAACATTGGGAGGGATCTGAGACCATTCCTCAATACGTAATATTTACAGATCTTAACATATTCTTCATCAGCTGTTATGGACTGCCCTCGTCAATTCAAAATGTAAAACGCATCATACTTACTAGCCTGTTCAACCTCTCTTTCGTATCGTCTGATATTCCCAAAGATTGGAAAGCTGCCGCGGTCATCCCCCTCTTCAAAGGAGGAGACTCTCTAGACCCAAACTGCTACAGACCTATATCTATCCTACCCTGCCTTTCTAAATTCTTCGAAAGCCAAGTTAACAAACAGATTACTAACCATTTAGAATCCCACCATACAGTCTCCGCTATGCAATCTGGTTTCAGAGCTGGTCATGGGTGCACCTCAGCCACGCTCAAGGTCCTAAATAATATCATAACCGCCATGGATAAGAGAAATTACTGTGCAGCCGTATTCATCTACCTGGCCAAGGCTCTCAACTCTGTCAATCACCACATTCTTATCGGCAGACTCAACAGCCTTGTTTTCTCAAATGATTGCCTCGCCTGCTTCACCAACTACTTCTCTGATAGAGTTCAGTGTGTCAAATCGGAGGGCCTGTTGTCTGGACCTCTGGCAGTTTCTATGGGGGTGTCACAGGGTTCAATTCTCGGGCCGACTCTCTTCTCTGTATACATCAATGATGTCGCTCTTGCTGCTGGTGATTCTTTGATCCACCTCTACTCAGACGACACCATTCTGTATACTTCTGGCCCTTCTTTGGACACTGTGTTAACTAACCTCCAGATGAGCTTAAATGCCATACAACTCTCCTTCCGTGGCCTCCAACTGCTCTTAAATACAAGTAAAACTAAATGCATGCTCTTCAACCGATCGTTGCCCGTGACCGCCTGCGCGTCCAGTATCACTACTCGGTTCTGACTTAGAATATGTGGACAACTACAAATACCTAGGTGTCTGGTTAGACTGTAAACTCTCCTTCCAGACTCACATTAAGCATCTCCAATCCAAAATTAAATCTAGAATCGGCTTCCTATTTCGCAACAAAGCATCCTTCACTCATGCTGCCAAACATACCCTCGTAAAACTGATCATCCTACCGATCCTCAACTTTGGCGATGTAATTTACAAAATAGCCTCCAACACTCTACTCAACAAATTGGATGCACTATCACAGTTCCATCTGTTTTGTCACCAAAGCTCCATATACTACCCACCACTGCAACCTGTACGCTCTCATTGGCTGGCCCTCGCTCAATAATCGTCGCCAAACCCACTGGCTCCAGGTCATCTACAAGTCTCTGCTAGGTAAAGCCCTACCTTATCTCAGCTCACTGGTCACCATAGCAGTACCCACCCGTAGCACGTGCTCCAGCAGGTATATCTCACTGGTCACCCTCAAAGACAATTCCTCCTACGCCTTTCCTTCCAGTTCTCTGCTGCCAATGACTGGAACGAACTGCAAAAATCACTGAAGCTGGAGACTCATATCTTAGTTCCTTTGTTTTGACTTTGTTTTAGTATGGTCAGGGCGTGAGTTGGGGTGGGCAGTCTGTTCTTTTTTCTATGATTTGGGATTTCTGTGTTTGGCCTGGTATGGTTCTCAATCAGAGGCAGCTGTCGATCGTTGTCCCTGATTGACAACCATACTTAGGTAGCCTGTTTCCACCCTTGAGTTGTGGGTGATTATTTTCTGTTCAGTGTTTTTTCAGCACCATTCAGGACTGTTCGTTTGTTGTTTTGTTTCAGTGTTCAATTACTTTATTAAAGAATATGGACACTTACCATGCTACGCATTGGTCCTCTTCTTCTTCCACCTAAGACGAACACTACAGAATAACCCACCACAACCGGACCAAGCAGCGTGGTACCCAGGAATAGCGGGTTCAAGACTCCTGGACTTGGAAGGAGATCTTGGATGGCAAGGGACCCTGGGTACAGCCGGGAGAATATCGCCGCCCCAAGGCAGAGCTGGAGGCAGCGAAAGCCGAGAGGCGGCATTATGAGGAGCTAGCACGGCAGCGCGGCTGGGACGAGAGGCACCCCAAAAAATTTATTGGGGGGGGGAGGGGGGTGACACACGGGAGTGTGGCTAAGTCAGGTAGGAGACCTGAGCCAACTCCGCGTGCATACTGCAGAGAGAGGTGGACCGGGCAGGCACCGTGTTATGCCGTGAGGCGCACGGTGTCCCCGGTGCACAGGCATAGCCCGGTGCATTACATAGCAGCGCCTCGTATCGGTCGGGCTAGAGTGTTTAACGAGCCAGGTGCTATGAAGCCGGCTCAGCGCATCTGGTCTCCAGTGCGTCTCCTCGGGCCGGGGTACATGGCACCAGCCCTACGCCTGGTGTCCCCGGTTCGCCAGCACAGCGCTGTGCAGTCTATTCCACCTCGCTGCATTGGCCTGGCTACTGGGAGCATCCAGCCAGGTAGGGTTGTGCAGGCTCGGTGCTCAAGACCTCCAGTGCCCCTCCTTGGTCCGGTCTATCCGGTGCCTCCTCCACACACCAGGCCTCCGGTGGCAGCCCCCCGCACCAGGCTGTCTCTCCGTCTCCTCCCTACAGGTGCTCCCGCCTGCTCAGCGCTGCCAGAGTCTCCCGTCTGTCCTGAGCTGCCAAAGTCTCCCGTCTGTCCTGAGCTGCCAGAGTCTCCCGTCTGTCCTGAGCTGCCAGAGTCTCCCGTCTGTCCTGAGCTGCCAGTCGCCCGTCTGTCCTGAGCTGCCAGAGCCGCCGGTCAGTCTGAGCCGTCAGTTACTCCGGTGCTGCCGGATTCGCACTTCACTCCGGAGCTGCCGGAGTCTCCCGCCTGTCCGGTGCTGCCGGAATCCTCACTAGCTTTAAGCACCAGCTGTCAGAGCAGCTCACAGATCACTACACCTGTACATAGCCCATCTATAAATAGCCCATCCAACTACCCCCATCCCCATACTGTATTTATTTATTGATCGAGCTCCTTTGCACCCCAGTATCTCTACTTGCACATTAATATTCTGCACATCTACCATTCCAGTGTTTAATTGCTATATTGTAATTACTTCGCCACCATGGCCTATTTATTGCCTTACCTCCCTTATCTCACCTCATTTGCACACACTGTATATATACTTTTTCTACTGTATTATTGACTGTATGCTTGTTTATTCCATGTGTCGAACTGCTTTGCTTTATCTTGGCCAGGTCACAGTTGTAAATGAGAACTTGTTCTCAACTAGCCTACCTGGTTAAATAAATGTGAAATAAATCAAATAAAATGTGACACTTAGTTCTACAGTATATCTTGAACATTTGATTGCTGACATGCAAAAATGTTAGGACTGTACTGTATCAACAGTGGACTAATGAAACAAATACAACAATATAATTTTTGAGTGGTATTTTCCTTTAAGAGCAGCTTAAATGAAAGGGGAAGGGTCGGGAAGTGTGGAAATTTGTCAATCATGTCTGGTATGTGTTGTCGGTGGTCGTGGTGCGTGCAGCATCGCTCTTGACAAAAAGGTTGAACCCTGTCAAAGTAGAGCTCTGGTCACAACTCCCTAATGGTGCTACAATGCTTTAAGAAAGGATATCTTTAAGAAAGGATATTGCCTTGGCAGTAGCTACAATATCCTATCCCAAGGCAGTAATAACAGTGGTGTACTGGCTAAGACCAGGATAAGACAAATTCTTATCCTCTCTAATGTTAATTACAACCTCTGATTCTAATTAAAGAAATGACTGAGTTGGCTGATGTATTTAATCAAACTATTGTTATCATGGTAATACTGAAGAGGTAGGTCCAACTCCATGGGCATGGCTGACTGCAAAACGATCCAGCTCAGATGAGAGAAGCACTTTGAAAGCCAGGCAAGTTTCAAAGCAAGTCTGCTTCAAGTGTCTGAGAGCCATAAAAAAAGTAGAATCAGCATTTTGAAATTCAATCACCTGTGATAATGATCAGTACATTCTTTAAGTGGCTTAGAATAGATTCTGCAACAGTTAATGCTCTTATCTAATAACCATGGAAAACAACAGAAAACAATCGCCTTCTGGGTAATTATAGTGCCTTCAGAAAATATTCACACCCCTTGATTTTTTTCATATTTTGTTGTGCTACAGACAGAATTTAAAATGGATTAAATTGAGATGTTTTGTTGCTGGCCAACACACATTACCCCAAAATGTCAAAGTGGACTTAGGTTTCTTCAAAAATGTTACGCACTAATAAAAAATAATAAACTGCCACGTCTTGAGTCAATAAGTTCAACCCCTTTGTTATGGCAAGCCTAAATTAGTTCAGGAGTACAAATTAGCTTAACAAGTCACGTAATAAGTTGCATGGGTCACTCTGTGTGCAATACCAACATGCTTTTTGAATGGTTACCTAATCTCTGTGTCCCAGACATATCTGTAAGGTCCCTCAGTCGAGCAGTGCATTTCAAACATAGATTCAACCACAACGACCAGGGAGGTTTTGCAATTATGTATTCAATCAAAGTACAATAATTACCAGGGTAATACTGAAGTGGATGAGCCAACTCAACGGGCATAGCTACCTGCAGAACGATCCCGCTCAGATGAGAGATGCACTTTAAAAGCCAGGCAAGTTCCAATGCATCTCAACGTCAAGTGGCTGAGAGCCACAGAAAGAGTACGATCAGCAGTCTGAAATTCAATGACACAGGACAATGATCCGTAAATGCTGTAAGTGGCTTAGAATAGATTCTGCAGCAGTTACTGCTGTTATCTTAGAACCAAGATTTGAATGGAAAAGAGCAGAAAACTATCACCTCTGGGTAATTACAGTGCCTTCAGAAAGTATTCACACCCCTTTAAATTTTATTTGTCGCATACACATGGTTAGCAGATGTTAATGCGAGTGTGCAGTAAGAACCAACGAGTAATCTAACCTAACAATTCCACAACTACTACCTTATTCACACACAAGTGTAAAGGGATACAAATATTACATAAAGATATATGAATGAGTGATGGTACAGAACGGCATAGGCATGATGCAGTGGAAGGTATCGAGTACAGTATATATATGAGATGAGTAATGTAGTGTATGTAAACAAAGTGGCATAGTTTAAAGTGGCTAGTGATACATGTATTACATAAAGATGCAGTAGATGATATAGAGTATATTATATACATATGAGATGAGTAATGTAAGGTATGTAAACATTATATTAAGTGGCATTGTTTAAAGTGGCTAGTGCTACATTTTTTACATCAATTTCCATCCATTTCCACTATTAAAGTGGCTGGAGTTGAGTCAGTATTTTGGCAGCAGCCACTCAATGTTAGTGGTGGCTGTTTAACAGTCTGATGGCCTTGAGATAGAAGCTGTTTTTCAGTCTCTCGGTCCCTGCTTTGATGCACCTGTACTGACCTCGCCTTCTGGATGATAGCGGGGTGAACAGGCAGTGGCTCGGGTGGTTGTTGTCCTTGTTGATCTTTATGGCCTTCCTGTGACATCAGGTGGTGTAGGTGTCCTGGAGGGCAGGTAGTTTGCCCCCGGTGATGCGTTGTGCAGAACTCACTACCCTCTGGAGAGCCTTACGGTTGTGGGCGGAGCAGTTGCCGTTCCAGGCGGTGATACAGCCCGACAGGATGCTCATGATTGTGTATCTGTAGAAGAGTGCTTTTGGTGACAAGTCAAAACCAGTCAAAACTTTCGACACACCTACTCAGGGTTTTCCTTTCTTTTTTAAAACTATTTTCTACATTGAAGAACTCATGTAGTAAACAAAAAAAAGAGTTAAACAACTGAAAATATATTTTATATTTGAGATTCTTCAAAGTAGCCACCCTTTGCCTTGATGACAGCTTTGCACATTCTTGGCATTCTCTCAACCAGCTTCACCTGGAATACTTTTCCAAAAGTCTTGAATGAGTTCTCACATGTGCTGAGCATTTGTTGGGTGCTTTTCCTTCACTCTGCGGTTCAACTCATCCTAAACCATCTCAATTGGGTTGAGGTCGGGTGATTATGGAAGCCAGATCTGGTGATTGTGGAGGCCAGGTAATCTGACTCTCCTCCTTGGTCAAATAGCCCTTACACAGCTATCTGGAGGTGTGTTGGGTCATTGTCCCGTTGAAAAACAAATGATATTCCCACTAAGTGCAAACCAGATGGGATGGCTTAGCCATGTTGGTTATGCCTTGAATTCTAAATAAATCACAGACAGTGTCACCAGCAAAGCACCCCCACACCATCACACCTCCTCCTCCATGCTTCACGGTGGGAGATTAACGAGATTAACGATTCACCTACTCTGCATCTCACAAAGACACGGGAGTTGGAACCAAAATCTCAAATTTGGACTATTCAGACACTATTTAGACCACTAGACCCCAACACAACTGATTGGCTCAAACGCATTAAAAAGGAAAGAAATTCCACAAAATGACTTTTAACAAGGTACACCTGTTAAATGGAATGCATTTCAGGTGACTACTTCATAAAGCTGGTCAAGAGAATGCCAAGAGTGTGCAAAGCTGTCATCAAGGCAAGGGTGGCTACTTTAAAGAATCAAATATAATATAAAATATACAAAATATATTTACATTTGTTTAACACTTTTTTAGTTAATAAATGATTCCATAGTTTTGATGTCTTCACGATTATTCTACAATGTATAACATATTAGAAGAAAGAAAACGCTTGAATGAGTAGGTGTGTCCAAACTTTTGACTCGTACTGTACATGTAATCACTTCCAAAGGTGCTTCTACAAAGTATTGACTCAGGGGTGTGACTACTTCCGTAAATTAGTTATTTAATTTTCAATACATTTGCAAATATTTCAAAAAACATGTTTTCACTTTGTCATTATTGGGTATTGTCTGTAGATGAAAAATGTATGCAATATGGTTTGAATTTAGGCTGTAACACAACACAATGTGGAATAAGTCAAGGGGTGTGAATACTTTCTCAAGGCTCTGTATGTTGGCGTGATGTCAAAGTCATTTCATTTCTCAACTCATTTCTGCTTGTAAAAATGCTAAAGCATTATGGTTAAATATCAACCCAACTGAAGCAACCCACAGTGGGTGGAACAACTGAACCCAGGACATCACGTTCCAGAATTGCATTGACCAGACCTCTATCTCCCTACATAAGGAAGGAAATCATTTTAAGATTTGAAAAAAAATACATCAAAGTGCACTTCACCTTATACAGTGATGTACGGCTGGATTTAGTGCACCGTCCAATTAACCTCCCAGCGTTGAGTGTTCAAAAAAACTTTACCAGACGTTACACATCAACTAGAAACTTACTGGATGTCCAGTAAGAAACACAACTCAGCTAAGACATTTCCTCATACTACTTTACCATTCAAGGTGAGCTGTAACAAAAGCCACGGTGCAGCAGAAATGGCATCCTGTTAGGTTTAAAGGATCATGTGGGAACATGAATTTCATCCTCACCGAGCAAGAGAGTGCCATGCAAGTCTGTTTCACATTTAAGGCCATGGTAATGCTGTTCCTGCATAAAACATTTGCAAGGTAAATATTAATGAACTATTGGAAACTGAATCGTGCTGACATTGATCATTCAAATTGGTCTGTGGAGCGTTGTGATCAGTCTTGTCATGCAGGAGTGGGCACATATCTGTGCGGCTCAAAGTGTAACTCCAATATAACGGAGGTGTCACATTAGATATACAATTAAAGAATCCTGCCTATTTATCAAATGCAGAGAAAAGGTCCCGAGCTTTTCTTGGCTGTGACACATTGTAAACACCAGATTCTGCAGTATCTTCTATCTAATACTTCATAACAGATGGGGCATGAGGGGGCATGTTCCACTTTTATTGCTGGGGGGCAATTTAGTTAAATGGTGAATAGTGCACCTATCACACTACATAAGCGTTTGTTAGCGTTTACCACAACATCCCTGCTCTGCATGCTAGTGGTATCTTTAATCGTGGACACTGAATGGGTTAAACCAAGGCCTCATACCTTTTAAAGGGTTAATAAATTGTGTTATGATAAACTGTAAGAGACCTCTGTGTGTGTTTGCCTACGCTCATACTCCTCCTGTCTGGGCCCCACCGTGGCTGTCTGGGCCCCACCGAGGTTCTGAGAATATGACCGGCTATCTTAGAAAACAAAGCTGCCGCAGGCATGATGAAAACAGCCAGCTGTCAGAAGATGCTTAGACTCGTTCACCTTGTCAAACCCACTTTTGGGCTTTTAATTACTGACAAGATGGTTGCTGCTGTCAGGGGGAGGTTAGATTTATTAAAATTTTGTTGCCCGGGAAAGTCACACAAGGGGAACTGGAGAGGCTATATAAGTTACAGGATGCCTTAGACACTTTGCAGAACCTGGGGAGAGCTAACATATACTGTACTCTGTACCAACTTCTGCCTACAATTGTATTACTAAAGGATCATTTTTAATACTTAAACAAATAGTCTGTGTCTCCTTTCTACTACCAATACATACGTTTGATAATTATTTAGATCTGATCATCTGTTGAAGAAATTGACCAACAACAACCAGAACTAAAATCTTCCATAATTGCGTCAGATGCTTGACTAAGTTCATGAGGGAAGACTAGCGAAGTCTCCACCCCTCTAAACAGAAACTCTCAGCCAGTTTCGTGCAAGTCTATTGGCCATAGATCTGTTTCCCTTACTAAATTCGAAAGTTGTGAAAAACTACGAAATCGTGATTTGTCGGCATGATCACTGACAACAAATCTTTATACTGGAACAAAGTTCCTCGTTAGCTGTCGCATCCCACAGTCTGTCAACAGATGCTGCTATCATTTCTGTTATGTGCAAATGTCCACCAGATATTATCTTAGAAACATGCTGGACTAAGTAGCTAGCATCCATAGAATTCCCAAGACCTGTATGTACCTGTGATCTAAACTGGGTATATAGCTAAATAGGCACGTTGTGGAATAATCAGTCATGCTGAAATTTTTTGCGTCAATGTAAATTCAAGTGAAATGTGGCTTTATCCATCTGTTAGATTTGTTTTCCTTATACACAAATGACAGCAACAATGACAGCGATGCCTTTGCTATGTGAGTTAACGCCTGTCAAGTGAGCAGTTCAGTCGTGGAAAGTGGATTGCAGCTCAACTCCCTCAGCTTTTTATTATATTGCTGAGAGAGAGAGAGAGAGAGAAAGAGCTAGCAGGCACTAATTACACAGTTATGACGACAGACTCAGCTAATAGTTAGTAGGATGGAGAGAGCTTCATCTCAATGTGATCGATAGGGAAAATCCCGTGCTTGTGTTTCATCATGCTCACTGTAACTTAGCCCTCTTTTTCCATGGCAATCAGCATAGCGCCCAGGACCCCCTCTTTCTAACTCACCATCGATCGCCCATTTGATGTCTTTGATTGCAGCGCCAGCCCTCTCTCTGCCTATCACTCATTTTAATCATGCCTACACAGGCACACCACTATGGATGCCTGTCATGTAGCACAGCAGCAGAGGCTCATTTCACCCAGGTACATAAAACTCCAATGATTAATTCATGAGAGACAAACAACCACTGTCAGAGATAAAGGTTTTTAAGCTGTCTCAGAATTGATGTATGAAGATGTGTAAGATGTAAAGAAGCTTGTCATTCCAAGGGAGATGGTATAGAACAGGTATTCCCAAACTGGGATATGTGTTTTTTAACATTTTTTTTCAAACATTCTATTTCTATTTTTCAACGGGCTATACATTTGGGTGAGTTTTTTTTTGTGCCTGAGTAGCCTCGTTACACTGCCAAAAAGATAATTAAATCATCTAGTTTTTAGATAAGCAACATCACAAATGTCAAGTACATGTAGCCAAATAATTAACATCCAATCACATTAACTGTTACTCTCTCACGGAAATTCCACTAACGTATCTGTACTGATGGCGCAAAAGCCATGACCGGAAGACATAGTGGAGTGGTAACGCGCACGCAAGCAGTTGCTCCCGACACCACTTGAATACACTGCAGCATCCACCAAGAGGCTCTTGCTGCCAAGAGAATGCCTGACAGCTTGAAAGACGTTTTGGACACTACAGTGAAAACTTTAACTTTGTTAAAGCAAGGCCCCTGAACTCGCATGTATTTTCTGCGCTATGCAATGATATGGGCAGCGACCATGTAACGCTTTTACAACATACAGAAGTGCGCTGGTTATCAAGGGTCAAAGTATTGACACGTTTTTATGAATTGAGAGACAAGCTTAAAGTTTTCTTTACTGACCATGATTTTCACTTGTCTGACCGCTTGCATGATGATGAGTTTCTCACACGACTGGCCTATCTGGGTGATGTTTTTTCTCACCTGAATGATCTGAATCTAGGTTTGCAGAGACTCTCCGCAACTATATTCAATGTGCTGGACAAAATTGAGGCTATGATTAAGAAGTTGGAGCTCTTCTCTGTCTGCATTAACAAGGAGACTCTCCAATACAACGCAACATTGCATAGTTATGTGCATCCATTCAAGCACATCATTCTCATTAACCTGTGGTGAGGTTTAATATGTAAGATGGTTAAATAAAAAGCAAAATGATTGATTATTATTATTTGTGTCCTGGTCCTAGAAGAGCTCTTTGTCACTTCACAACATAATTATTATGTTTAATAAATGTATCGTACAGTGTGTGTGTGTGTGTGTGTGGCAGGCTCACAATGATGGCCAAAAAACAACATTTGAAAGTGCGCTGACCCTGGTGCTAGAGGGGATACGCAGCTGTAGGTTGAATGTTTGAAGGGGTACGAGACTATAAGAAGTTTGGGAACCACTGCTATAGAAGATTAGCGGGAGGTCTACATGAACACCAGTACCAAAGGGGGTTTGAAAGAAGGAGACTACATGTACTTGAGCTTGGGAGCAATTCTCTTCACCGCTCATGGGGAGGATGTACAGCTGACATGGCATTGCCCCTCCACAGTTAACGATTAAACATTTAACACACAACAAAGAAACGGGATTCACATTAGAGTGGTTACAGCTACTGTATCACAGCCGCTTCCACCGACAGCTCAGCTCAGAGTACATCAGGGAACAATGGCTGACTGGCAGACTGTTCTCTAGCCTGCAGAGGGAGGACATCCAATCAACTGCTGTTCTGGAGCTCCTCTTTTATATACAGTCACCGTGAAAGTCATTTTAATGAATATTGGTGACATTTATTTGACTTTTTGGTGCTGTGCACACACAGTTTGTCCCGAAAAGAATCTCTCGTCAGAGCAAAAAGGAGCCAGGTTATTTGGTGTAAATCCCCATTGAGGCTGGCAATGTCATAATCGGCATGCCTCTTTAGTCACAAATAGGTTTACATTTTCTTGCTCATCTTCCTGATGAAAAGGAATACGTACAAATGTGCTCTCGGATTGAAGCAAATAGAGGATCTCCTTTCACACTCTTCTGACAGTGTAAGAATGAATGTTCATGGTAATGATGCGTATCTCTCCATGAGGATGCTAATGAACACCTTTCGTTTTGTCCTTTGAACACAGGTGATCATGTTTATTTGTACATTCATCTTATACTGGATAATTGTCCCAAATAGTGCTAATGAGAGACATGAGAAGACTCTCTGATGTGCATGAATGACAAATGTCTCAACAAGAATTGTGATGATCCTAACTCTCTTGGCCCACGAGCTCCACAGAGCCATACACACGATTCAATTAGGCCCCTTTAATCTTCTAACAGAACATAATTAAACAATTAATCACAGCCTCATGTGGACATGACTATGTAGCCTCCCTGTTGATATTCTTGTCTTCAATGAGTCTCTCCAGCCCAATTCATCAATTCCAAGAAGTACGCTGCACCTGTGAAAAACAAACAAAGAGATACGAAAATAACTGTAGATGTCTGAACATAGGAAATATTTTGCCTGGCCCTCTTCTTCTGGGTAAAAAGTTAGAACCCCAGTAATCATGAACTAGGTAATTCCGTGGCAATCTGGTGTGAATGTGGCAGAATTTAAATGTCAACACATGCATGTGCAATCAATGCTGTAGTGAATTATTGAGTAGTGTACAATTCATATCAACAGTCAATGGCAAAGTAGGAAGGGTTTTGTCAACACTTTTGTACTTAGCCCTTTGCAAAATGACATATTTTGGCACGTAAAACGGCTAATTTGGAACGTAGTGGCTGTACAGTAGCATTGCTATACATGTCGTTTTGACTGAGAGCCTTTCTGAACTTCAGCACCGCGCGCAACAAGCCAGTGCCCCATCCCTCCCACTAATTTAGCAAAAACAATTGTTTATCTGAGTGAGGGAAATGCATGAAGATGAGACATTGAGGATTATAGTAAATACCGCTATGACCTCATACAAGCAAGCCAAACACCCATGAGTCCAAATGTGCACTTCACATCTCCAAATCATAAAACTCATGTCATATACAGTGCCAACGTTTATGATTACTATGTTTGATGTACAGTTACAAGATGACATGTCATCATTATCCTGGGTTGTTCTGAACAGAATGCCTGTTTGTTTATTGTGAAGAAAATTTGCTGCGGCACAGGCACCTGAACGCACTCATGACTCACCAAAATGAAGATCCGTTTCCCTGAATAAGATCACATTTTAGAACTTAGCTTGCCATGTTTGCAATACAACAAGCTTTCAAATCATGACCACCTGACCCAGATTGTGACTTTTGATGGACCGTTGTTGGATTGCGTGAACAACAGCAGTATTCATGTGATGGCAAGGATGCAGGGTTGTGTTCCAACTAAACAACTACAAGTGTGCTTGTCCTAGTTCCTCAACGGCACAGAAAGGAGAGCTCAAAAAAGTACCTTGTAGTTGAAGACTCGTCATTGAGCCATAAAAGTGCATTGCAATTGCTTAGGAACTGTGCACACATTGGAGAGATGTGTGGCCACTTAGAGACAACAGTTAGTCATCTCACTCAAGGAATAGTCTTATCATGTTACTGAATGTATCCAGAGTATTTTCAGATTTTGTTATCAATAAATGCGGCTAAAAGTACAGTAAATGTAAAATGCACATAACATCAGCAGTGTAATGCTTGGGTTCAGACTTGTATCAGGTGAACAGTTGTGTACTCACCTTTGGTCTAATTACTTTCCCAACCAACTGTTTTCTTTCAATTTGTAGAGTACCATGGTTATGCATATGCTTTTCATTTTATTTGGTAAAAAAGACATTCAATTTAGCCCTATCCATATAGGCCAATCCCCACGAGTGTAAGGTCTTAAACATTTTGAGGTTTATATTCAGTATGTATCGCTGAAGAGTTACGGATGTACCAATAGGGTGACGTTTGAAATGACGTTCAGCTTATAAAGGCTTCATAAAGCCTTCATAATTCCTTCATAAGCACTACATAAATGTGTTACAAAGCATCTATAACCATATGTCATGCTTTATAAAGGGTTAATCCATGTGGCATACCTATGTGGCCAAATTAAGCCACTATGTAAAATATGATATAAACATATGTGTAGAAGGATGGCATGCACTCTAAAGTGGTAAAACCCAGTGTCATAACACGTGATGTACCCATATCTTAAATAAGCGATAATACCCAAGAAGTCGCTGTTTGGAGGATATATTTGCCCAAGATCAAATCTAATCAAATCTATTCATCACATGGTTAGCAGATGTTATTTTGAGTGTAGCGAAATGCTTGTGCTTCTAGTTCCGACAGTGCAGCAATATCTAACAAGTAATCTAACAATTCCACAGAAACTACCTAATACACACAAATCTAAGGGATAGAATAAGAATATATACATAGAAATTGTATTTTTTTTATTTTACTAGGAAAAATTCTTATTTTCAATGACGGCCTAGGAACAGTGGGTTAACTGCCTGTTCAGGGGCAGAACAACAGATCTGTAGCTTGTCAGCTCAGGGATTTGAACGTGCAACCTTTCGGTTACTAGTCCAACGCTCTAACCACTAGGCTACCCTGCCGCCCCAAATATATGGATGAGCAATGACAGAGCGGCATAGGTAAGATGCAATGGATGGTATAAAATTCAGTATACACATATGGGATGAGCAATGCAAGATATGTAAACATTATTAAAGTGGCATTATTAAAGTGACCAATGATTTCAAGTATGTATGTAGGCAGCACCCTCTCTGTGTTAGTGATCGCTGTTTAACAGTCGGATGGCCTTGAGATAGAAGGTATTTTTCAGACTCTCTGTCCAAGCACCTGCACTGACCTCGCCTTCTGGATGGTAACGGGGTGAACAGGTAGTGGCTCGGGTGGTTATTGTCCTTGATGATCTTTTTGGCCTTCCTGTGACATCGGGTGCTGTAGGTGTCCTGGAGTGCAGGTAGTTTGCCCCCCGTATTGCATTGCGCAGACCGCACCACCCTCTGGAGAGCCATGCGGTTGTGAGCTGTGCAGGTGCCGTACCAGGCTGTGATACAGCCCGACAGGATGATCTCAACATACTCTGTTTCACGGAAACATGGCTCTCTCGGGATATGCTGTCAGAGTCGGTACAGCCACCGGGATTCTTTATGCGTCGCGCAAACCAAAATAAGCATCTAGCCAGGAAGAAGAAGGGTGGGGGTGTATGTTTCATGATTAACGACTCATGGTGTAATTGTAACATCATACAGGAACTCAAGTCCTTTTGTACACTTGACCTAGAATTCCTCACAATGTCACGCTGGTATAAAGTATTTGGAGACTTGTGCAGGAATACACAATACACAAACCTCGTTGAATGACACGGGACGATACCCATAATACACAATATAGAAAGCATGCAGCATAACAGCTGCACCAATGCATAGGTACTCACATGACCAACGGATATGAGAACAATAAACGACAAAGACAGAGGGCACATATGTCAAATCAAATGTATTTATAAAGCCCTTCTCACAAACTACTGCAGCATAAATACTGGAGGCTGAGACAGGAGGGGTCAGAAGACACTGTGGCCCCTTCCGACGATACCCCCAGACAGGCCCAAACAGGCAGGATATAACCCCACCCACTTTGCCAAAGCACAACCCCCACACCACTAGAGGGAAATCTTCAACCACCAACTTACCATCCTGAGACAAGGTCGAGTATAGCCCATGAAGATCTCCCCCACAGCACAACCCAAGGGGGGGATTCAACCCGGACAGAAAGATCACGTCAGTGACTCAACCCAATCAAGTGAAGCACCCCTCTTAGGGACGGCATGGAAGAGCACCAGTAAGCCAGTGACTCGGCCCCTGTAATAGGGTTAGAGACAGAGAATCCTAGTGGAAAGAGGGGATCCGGCCATGCAGAGACAGCAAGGTCAGTTTGTTGCTCCAGTGCCTTTCCGTTCACCTTCACACTCCTGGGCTAGACTACACTCAATCATAGGACCTACTGAAGAGCTGAGTCTTCAATAAACACTTAAAGGTTGAGACCGAGTCTGTGTGTCTCACATGGATAGGCAGACCATTCCATAAAAATGGAGCTCTATAGGAGAAAGCCCTGCCTCCAGCTGTTAGAAATTCTAGGGACAGTAAGAAGGCCTGCATCTTGTTACCAAAGCGTACGTGTAAGTATGTAAGGCAGGACAAATTAGAGAGATAGGTAGGAGCAAGCCCATGTAATACTTTGTAGGTTAGCAGTAAAACCTTGAAATCAGCCCTTGCCTTAACAGGAAGTAGCCAAGAATTAGTATATAACATACTAATCAGGGGAAATGGGAACCAGATGTGTGTAATCAGACAAGACAGTCCAGGGTTGATGATAATGAATCCCGTTCAGTGAAGCCTAGAAATCCGGTGACGTAGACCTCCGGAACTTGTGAACAGAATGAGCAGCAGTACCGGGGGGATCCGTGACACACAATCAATTGCCGACGGTATTATCTCCCAAGCAAATTTGAGAACAAGGCTACCTATATTCTATTAGCATATTGATTGTAGTACTCGCGCTGGCAAAACACTGGATCACTGCTACTCCAACTTCCGCGATGCATACAAGGCCCTCCCCCGCCCTCCTTTCGGCAAATCTGACCACACCTCCATTTACTCCTCCTTTCCTATAGGCAGAAACTCAAACAGGATGTACCCATGACAAGGACTATTCAACGCTGTTCTGACCAATCGGAATCCATGCTTCAAGATTGTTTAGATCACGCGGACTGGTTCATGTTCTTGGTAGCCTCAGATAAAAATATCGATTTGTACGCTGTTTCGGTGAGTGAGTTTATAAGGAAGTGCATAGGAGAAGTTGTACCCTATGTAACTATTAAAACCTACCCTAACCATAAACAGTGGATAGATGGTAACATTCGCGCAAAACTGAAAGCCACATTTAACCACGGAAAAATTACTGGGAATATGGCCGAATACAAACAGTGTAGTTATTCCCTCCCCAAGGCAATCAAACAAGCTAAATGTCAGTATATATAGTCGCAATTCAACGGCTCAGACATGATACGTATGTGGCAGGCTCTACAGACAATCACTGACTACAAAAAGAGAACAAGCCACGTCACGGACACCGACGTCTTGCTTCCAGACAAACTAAACACCTTCTTTGCCCACTTTTAGGATAATACAGTGCCACTGACACGGCCCGCTACCAAGGACTGTGGGCTCTCCTGATCCGTGGCCGATGTGAGTAAGACATTTAAACGTGTTAACCCTCGCCAGGCTGCCGGCCCAGATGGCATCCCTAGCCGCGTCCTCAGAGCATGCACAGACCAGTTGGCTGGTGTGTTTACGGACATATTCAATCTCTTCCTATCCTATTCTGCTGTCCCCACATGCTTCAAAATTGCCACGGTTGTTCCTATAACCAAATGTATAGAGGACACAAGGGGGTGCCTCGCAAGTGGGAGACCTGCCCTTACCATCAATAGCACTTGCCAACATACAATCATTGGACAATAAATTAGATGAGGTACGATCACGAATATCCTACCAATGGGACATCAAAAACTGTAATATCTTGTGTTTCAACGAATCGTGGCTGAATGTCGACATGGAAAACATTCAGCACCAGCTAGATAGAACAGCACACTCCGGAAAGATGAGGGGGGGTGGTCTGTGTACATTTATAAACAACAGCTGGTGCACTAAATCTAAGGAAGTCTCTAGATTTTGCTCACCTGAAGTAGAGTATCTCATGATAAGCTGTAGACCACACTATTTGCCAAGAGAGTTTTCATCGATTATTTTCGTGCCTGTTTATTTACCACCACAGACAAATGCTGGCACTAAGACCACACTGAGTCAGCTGTATAAAGAAATAAGCAAACAGGAAACCGCTCACCCAGAGACGGCGCTCCTAGCGAAGAGGGCACGACAAAACCTATTCCCCGTCAGGAGACTGAAAATATTTTGCATGGGTCCTCAGATCCTCAAAAGGTTCTACAGCTACAACATCGAGACCATCCTGACTGGTTGTATCACCGCCTAGTACGGCAACTGCTCATCCGTCGAACGCAAGGCACTACAGAGGGTAGTGTGTATGGCCCAGTACATCACTGGGGCCAAGCTGCATGCCATCCAGGACCTCTATACCTGGCGGTGTCAGAGGTGTCATGGAAATTTCCTGTATTACCAAGTAATGAGAGAGCAAACCACACACAAGTCAGAGTTATATTATAAAGTCCAACTTTTAATTATATATGAGCTTCACCGTAGCCCTGTGACTCTCAGATCAATTCAGTGTCTATAAATGAATTCTCTGAGAG
Source organism: Oncorhynchus clarkii lewisi (assembly GCF_045791955.1). Lineage (NCBI taxonomy): Eukaryota > Metazoa > Chordata > Actinopteri > Salmoniformes > Salmonidae > Oncorhynchus > Oncorhynchus clarkii. The sequence continues at coordinate 7,460,894 of NC_092173.1, read as the reverse complement.
TGCTTACAAAACATTTCTTAGTATAATTTATAGCCAAGACACACCCATCTCAACTCACATGACGAAACACAGATCTCAGTAACAGTTCACAAAGAACCTTTTACTTGAAAGAGGAGTATCCCATAGCCAGATAGCATTAGCTATAAATTATCATTCAGTTTGGTCTCCTAAACAAAGTTCTTATCTCAATCTTGGTACAACATAGTACCAAACCATTACCTCATCCAATGGCATATATCAATTGTCAATTCTAGATACCCCCATCTCAAATACACCCCCCCCCCCCCCCACACCCCTGGACAAGATCAGAAAAGACAGTGAGCCTCTTAGGTCATATACTAAATCAACATAAGGGCAACCTCAGAGGGGACATACAACAGTTACAGACACATTCCCATAAGAAGACAACCCTCCATTCTGTCCTCCTCCCCTTCCTCCTCCCCTTCCCATATGAAGACAAGCCTGACCTCTCCCCTCTCTGGGCCCCTAGTGACTAAGCCCTAGCAGAGAAGGAATAACTGCAAACTGCCAACAGTATTATCAAAAAGAAGACATTCTAATGACATATCTCACATAAGCTATGTAAATAAAACATCTTATTTATCAATGTTCCTTAACTAATTCTGATTCTTCCGTCCCAATATATCCTCCAAACACCAGCTTCAAGGGCATTATCACTTTTATGAAACGGGTTACCAACATATTCAAATAATGATTTACATATATTCATTAAAAACATTATTTTGATAAATGTATTCGTACTGTTTCATCCTTCCACAAGACATAGTCTCCACACAAATCTATCATTGCTACCCAAGCCGGCTGGTCGTTCGTTCTATCGGTTTGGTTGCCAGAGATGCGACCCAGTCATTCAGTCTTTTTGTTCCATTGCGGTACTGGCTGGCAAAGTTCTTATCCCTTGCTTGCTAGCTAGTCCACTACAGCTAACTTACAGTCGGGTCAATAACAGTAATTCTGCAGCCATAATAACAGCAAAGTAGCCTGATCTGCATTTGTTAAAGCTGCTTTCATGTGACATTTATTTGGATACATCCATAGCAATGAGCTAACAAGGCGCTATTTCGCTTGGAATATAAAATGTGCTCACCCATCAGGACAATGTTGTTTAGAGGAGCTAGCCAACAACACAGCTAACACAAACACTTCAAACGGAAGCTGGAAAGACTGAAAACTAGCTACACTTCGTTTAGTTTGAACTTTTTTCAATTTACTTTTCTTTGTATATATCCATAGAAATGATGCCAGCTGATTCATGATTTCAACTGGCTGATTAACGCTGCCTGCTTGTCTGTCTTGTCCCAACTCCCGACATGTTCATTACTATTGGATAGTAGGGATCGAATTTGAATATTGAAACAATGTTGCAAATGTCGGAGAGACAGACAGTAAGGTTTATACAAATCTCCGCTGTTGAGAACTGAATGTTAGTCTTAAAGAAATGTGAGATAATGCTTTATATAGTGGAGATCAAGTTTATAAAATTGCCTGACTGGGCTGATGAGACAGTGGATTCCGCAGTCTGATTGAACAGAATAAAAGGCATTTGAACGTCATCGATTTAGCCGGTGATAACTTGTGGAATAGACATCTGCTGGAGTTGCAGTTTTAACCAATCAGCATTCAGGATTAGAGCCACCCATTGTATAATATGTCATAACCTGTCAACATATGGTCATAACACTGTCATGATCAATATATTTACACCTGTTGTGTTATTTTATGGCTGGTTATGACACCTACATAAGTGTCATAAATCTTGATTTATTCAAGTTAGCTTTATCCCTACCAAGAAGTTTCCTTTCGATTGAAAGATTTAAAAAAATCCTTTGTTGTTCTAATGAATTCTTTACAGTCATGTTTTTTTTCATTACATTAAAAAAACCAAAAAATCAACTGCACTTCATGACACTGTCATGAAGCATTATTACCATCCTCTGTCACTTTAGTTGGACTAAGAAAATACACTTTATGACACTATCAAGAAGCATTATCGCCATCATAATCATATAAACCAGATAGGCCTATCACGTACATGCCGTTATATCAGTCATCAGTCAAAAATAGGGTGTCTTGTCCTGCTCCTGAAATCTACTCCTGCATTCATCCCAGTCATCAGCAACAGAGCATTGGGGTAGGTGCATGTCTGACATCAATGTGTGCGCAATTACAATGATACTTTAACCTCTTTATCCTACCCCCTCCTTTTTCGAACATTCTGTTAAAAATCGCGCAACTTTTCAGCGTCCTGCTACTCATGCCAGGAATATAGTATATGCATATGATTAGTATGTGTGGATAGAAAACACTCTGAAGTTTCTAAAACTGGTTAAATCACGGCTGTGACTATAACAGAGCGTGTGTTTCATCAAAAAGCGCAAAAAAACTGGTCACTGAAATCTGAAAAAAGTATCCATGCGCCCCTTTCATGGATTATTTAAAGGAAACCAAATTTAATATGGAGACGGATGCAATTCCTACAGCTTCCACACGATGTCGCCATGTCGTCATTTTCATTGACAAAAATCCATTGAGACATTATCAATAGATCCGTGATTCCATCCAGCCTAGATTTTGGAAGATTGAAAAATGAACACTGTTTTCTTTTGTAGCTGCTATTGAATACAAATCGCCAAGTGATCAATTTGATCGCTTATTAACGTTTACAAATACCTAAAGTTGGGTTATAAAAGTAGGTTGAAGTGTTTTGTCAAAGAATATAGGCAACTTATATAATTTTTAAACATGACGTTGCGTGTTGGAAGAGAGCTTTTTTCGTGATGCAGACAGGCTATACAAATGGATATTTTGGGCATTCATGGACGGATTTAATCGGGAAAAAGACCAATTTGTGATGTTTATGGGACATATAGGAGTGCCAACAAAGAACATCATCAAAGGTAATGAATGTTTTATATTTTATTTCTGCGTTTTTGTGTAGCGCCGGCTACGCTAATTCTTTTGTTTACGTCGCCTTCAGGCATTTTGGGGTGTTGCATGCTATCAGATAATAGCTTCTCATGCTTTCGCCGAAAAGCATTTTAAAAATCTGACTTGTTGGCTAGATTCACAACGAGTGTAGCTTTAATTCAATACCCTACATGTATATTTTAATGAACGTTTGAGTTTTAACGAGTACATTTAGCATTTAGCGTAGCGCATTTGCATTTCCAGGTGCCTACTTGAGACGTCTGCGTCTCAAGTAGGAGAAGAAGTTTTAATATGGTCAATATTTTTTTTGTTGGTGTAATGAAATGTTTTACCTTGTGTGGCAGGTTTTGTGGGTTTTGACACTCATGTAGGTGTCATAACATCCATAAAATAATGCAATATATGTCATGATAGTGTTATGACCATATTATAATAGGTTATGACAAGTTATGTCAGCTGGGTGTCAAGTAATGTATTACATTCACATTAAACCTAATCTCATTCCCAGACACTTCCGCCTAAATACACGGTAAGTCTGATATACCAAAGCATCAAACCTGGCCTTCATTAGTTAGGGTTAGGTATAAAATCACATTTTAAGATGATACATTTTGGAAATGGGGCAGGGTTTAGCAATAATTATGACTTTTTGACTGTGTTAAGTCGTGACGATTACAAATACTTTACTCAGTAAGGTCACTCCTATAGAATTCTATGGTCACTCCCACTAAGGCCAACATTGAATGGTTGATATCCCAGGCTTTTACTCTATGTGCTGTGTGTGCAATTGCCTGGGGACGATTTTACAACAAGAAACACTTTACCTTGGTGAAAGCCTCAAAACGAATGAAATTGAAAGTGGCTTTCTTCTGGTTCCTCAGTAAACAAACACGCACACAACAAAAACTAGCCATACCATGCGGTGCTGAGCCCAGTCAGGTCTTTGACACAGCCACAAAATGTTGTCACCAGTCTAACAGGTTGTAATCAAGCCCTGGTCTCCAGCATGGGAACAGAAGAGGACTACCTGGTGCGGTAGTCTCAGGTTGGACTACTCCAAATCATCTTGGTTCTGACACAGACACACATACAAATGCAAGCTTCGCTGGGCCATCAACCCATTTAAATACCTCTCACACCCTACAGTAACCTGTGGATCATGAGAGAACCTTCATAAATCAGCTGAACGTTAATAACCTGAAATACTTCCCTTGAAGTGAGACAGTTTCGGTCATTAATAACACATCCATCAAGACTATATCGCATGACGCTGTACTTAATTTCAAGTCAGACACCTTTGATCATTCATAACACATACATAAAGGCTAAATGATGTAAACACAAATGTAGTAACACTTAGGGAATTGTCACTAACAGCTAAAACAAATACACATTAAAGTATGTTTAAACCATACACTTTCTTTGATTTGTAATTTTTTTAACAATACCAATACATTAAGTTTCAAAAAGTCCAGCAGTGCAATTACATTGAATATTACACAGGGTTGTGAATTGGGCAGCTTGTCTCTGAGTTAGCAGACAAATGGTTCTTGCCTCTCTTCCTGCTGGAGGTACTGCGTATTGGTTCCAACCTTAAAGTGACAACAAAGAAAATTAGCATGTCTGCTACATCTTCTGGATAAGGGCATTTGTGTGCTGTGCCAGAAATTCCAAATGGGAAGATGGGAAACTCCATTAATTTCATATGATTATATTCCTCTTTCATTCACAAATCTCACGACGGGACTATAAGACATGGCTAGGGGGATTTGTATTTAGCTGAGCCTGCTAGCTAGCTACATTTCGGCTAGCTAGCAATTGCTGTGAAGTCACCTAAATTATTTCAAATAATGATTGAGGTAGATACAGTATGTAATTTACCTTATCACTTAGCTTAACTTATTTGTTTCGTTGTCCGGTGGCAGCACAAGTTGGGCATTTGATTGGTGAACGTCTCGTCACAAACCCTAAAAAATACTTCCGTGTCACAGAATTGGGATATTTACAAACTAAAAGTCCCCTAGAAAAGTGTCAATAACAATTAACGAAAAATAATTGTCTAAACATTAATAATGATTCAAATTTGTTCATATTTAACTGAGATTTGCATTCAATTTGGGTTTTAAACATGTTCCAAGGTCAAATAAATGCCCCAATGCGAATCACTCTATACGGAATACAGATTGGCTTAGAGCAACAACTATTCTGGGTACCTTATTCACCTCAGTCATTGAGTGCATCGACGACATTGCCCCCACAGTGATCGTACGTACATTTCCCAAACAGGAGCCTACCAGGCAGGCTAAATGCCTTTTATGCACACTTCGAGGCAAGCAACACTGAAGCAAGCATGAGAGCACCAGCTCTTCTGGATGACTGTGTGATCACGCTCTCCGTAGCCAAAGTGAGTAAGACATTTAAGGGCTTGTATGTAAGCATTTCACCTGTTCTATTCCTGCGCATGTGACAAATAACATTTTATTTTATTTGACATTTCAGTTGGATGCATTCAGTTGTGCAACAAACTAGGTAATGTATTCCCTTTGCCTTTCCTTTCCTTTAAATTTAAATCCCACTGTAACGCTGAACTTCTGCGATATTGATTGAATAGAGCCTTGATGTTTGTGTATGATTGCCTCGCCTGGTTCACCAACTACTTCTCTGATAGAGTTCAGTGTGTCAAATCGGAGGGCCTGTTGTCCGGACCTCTGGCAGTTTCTATGTGGGTGTCACAGGGTTCAATTCTCGGGCTGACTCTCTTCTCTGTATACATCAATGATGTCGCTCTTGCTGCTGGTGAGTCTCTGATCCACCTCTATGCAGATGACACCATTCTGTATACTTCTGGCCCTTCTTTGGACACTGTGTTTTAACTAACCTCCAGACGAGCTTTAATGCCATTACAACTCTCCTTCCGTGGCCTCCAACTGCTCTTAAATGCAAGTAAAACTAAATGCATGCTCTTCAACCGATCGTTGCCCGCACCTGCCCGTCCGTCCAGCATCACTACTCTGGACGGTTCTGACTTAGAATATGTGGACAACTACAAATACCTAGGTGTCTGGTTAGACTGTAAATTCTCCTTCCAGACTCACATCAAACATCTCCAATCTCCAAGTTAAATCTAGAATTGGCTTCCTATTTCGCAACAAAGCATCCTTCACTCATGCTGCCAAACATACCCTTGTAAAACTGACCATCCTACCGATCCTCGACTTCAGCAATGTCATTTACAAAATAGCCTCCAATACCCTATTCAATAAATTGGATGCAGTCTATCACAGTGACTTCTGTTTTGTCACCAAAGCCCCATACACTACCCACCACTGCGACCTGTACACTCTCGTTGGCTGGCCCTCGCTTCATACTCGTCACCAAACCCACTGGCTCCAGGTCATCTACAAGACCCTGTTAGGTAAAGTCCCCCGTTATCTCCGCTCACTGGTCACCATAGCAACACCCACCTGTAGCATGCGCTCCAGCAGGTATATCTCTCTGGTCACCCCCAAAACCAATTCTTCCTTTGGCCGCCTCTCCTTCCAGTTCTCTGCTGCCAATGACTGGAACGAACTACAAAAATCTCTGAAACTGGAAACACTCATCTCCCTCCCTAGCTTTAAGCACCAGCTGTCAGAGCAGCTCACAGATTACTGCACCTGTATAGCCCATCTATAATTCAGCCCAAACAACTACCTCTCCCCCTACTGTATTTATTTATTTATTTTGTTCCCTTGCACCCCATTTATTTCTATCTCTACCATGCACATTCTTCCACTGCAAATCTACCATTCCAGTGTTTTACTTGCTATATTGTATTTACTTCACCACCATGGCCTTTTTTTTTGCCTTTGCCTTCCTTATCTCACCTCATTTGCTCACATTGTATACAGACTTATTTTTCTACTGTATTATTGACTGCATATTTGTTTATTCCATGTGTAACTCTGTGTTGTTGTTTGTGTCGCACTGCTTTGCTTTATCTTGGACAGGTCGCAGTTGTAAATGAGAACTTGTTCTCAACTTGCCTACCTGGTTAAATAAAGGTGAAATAAAAAATAAAAACATATCAGGCATGTTGTGTAAAACAGGCTTTAGTGTACTAACATATTTACCTTCTGATGAAATCATGAACATATTGGGTGCCTAAGCTTACTTATCACTTTCAGTTACTCAGGGATGGGGGATGGCACACAGACTATCTCCATAGGAATTGGAAAGTGAGTCATCTTCTATATAACAGATGTTTTGAACTCAAACAAACTTTTCTCCATTAATTGTTTCTATTGTGATTCATGATATTGTTTGGTAGAAATATCTCTCACCTACTACAAAAAACATCACGCTTGCTATTGAATATTAATGTTGTGCTACTTCCACCCCCAAATACATTTAGAATGAGTGACCTATTCACTTATAATATCCACATTAATTTGTGGTTCTCCCTACTGTATTTTGAGGGATTGTTTACCCCGAGCCAAATGGTAGGTGGTAATACAGTAGAACTGTAAAGTATCTGGCTTAGTAGTCCGTTGTGAAATAATTATGGAAGTTGTCAAGGACTTCTTCCCCATAATGACAGTCTGCATTGCTGAGAAGCCTGGGAGTGCCGTTTGAGCAGGGAACAGATTCTTCACACGTTCCAAGTCCCTGGCACATGTTCTGCTGAGGGAGCTCGGACAAGATGGAGGGAGGGAAGGGGAGGAAGTGGGGTGGTGAGGACGCCGGATGCCTACAAATGCCTTTCCGTGGAGTGGCGGATGGGTTCCGGAGTTCCGTCGGCTTGCGGCAAGGAGATATCAAAGGACCGGAATGGATCTGAATGCTAATGCCTCAATCTGTCAGTCACTGGACCAATCTGCTGCTACCACCACCACTAGCGTCCACACTCCCCACCTCCCCCTCTATCACCACCGTCCGTCTATTCCTCTGTCTCTCTCTCTGGCCTGACAGGTAAGTCGTCAGACGACTGTGGGGCGAGGCGGTAACATTTTTAAATCTGTCAATCACCTGAAGGTAGAGGAGACAAAAGAATATGGGCTCACGCCAGCCTTACAAATTGCCTCATTACAATAGGAATTATTCATATCTATATGTGTCCAGAAACCTGCATTGAGAAATCGTGAAGGCAGGTAAGATATGGCTTCACTGTTTGACAGTCAGCCTGAAAACTGCCTGCAAACCCCTTCTATTGGGGTACTTGAGAAATGATAACTCTATCCCCCTGAAGGGAATGTTAAAGAGGTAGCTATTCCTCTTATTGTTATGGCACACAGCATATTCCACTGCAAGGCATGTCTGTTAGCCTACTGATACTTAGCAAATGAGAGATATGTCAGGCAATGACAGTGATTTTCAGCACTACAAATGTCCACCCACGCCCTGCAATCCAGACCTACAGCCTTGTGTCTTTGTGTCTGGAGAGAGATGGGGCTACAGGGTATGTATTAATGTGTGTGTGTGTGTGTGTGTGTGTGTGTGTGTGTGTGTGTGTGTAGTGGGGTGTGCAGGTTGGAGGCAGAACAAGTATATTCATTTCAGTAGATGAATTCTCCTCAGTACAGTGTGTGTATGTGTCTGAATGATAAGGTAGAGGTGTGTATGTGCTGGGAGTGCAGTGGGATGTTGGGCTGCCTTGTCCGCAGGGTGAAATGGACCCAGCAATCCACGTCCGCGTGTTCACAGCCGCAACGCTAAAAATAGCATCTCAGCGTGCGTAGACAGATGGAGCAAATCTTCCACTCCACACTGCTGTCAACACTAAATTAGACTGAGACAGAGGGAGGGAGGGGAAGAGCCTCCACCTGCTAGAAGATTAAAACAATGAACCTGAACTTATGGAAGTTTCACAGAGAATATACAGTATTACGGGTACAATTTAAAAAATTGAATTAGCATTCTTCTTTTATTGACATTCGAGTGTGATTATTTTCATCATGACCCCAAGCTAATTGTTTAGCATACACCGTATGTTTAATGAAGGAATTCTTCATAACATCCAATAAATGACAATGACGATGAATAAATGCGTAAAACATTGTTATTGATGCATGGCTGCAAGGTGTAGCACGTATGTAGTTGATAGGAATTGTAATCTTTCGGTCATCATATCCTGTTGTGTCACCACATCATTTAAGAATGTTGTTTATTAAAGCTGAAATTAAAACACATTCTTGCCAAACTAAAGGCTGTTCTTCCCCTCTTACAACACATTTGCTCATTGCTTTGTTGTGTTAGCAAGTCACACTATATTGCATAATGTTGAGTAAATTAGTCTCTACAGGCTAACTCTAATTGGGCATAATTTGCTTGAAACAATTTTGGCTTTTACGGAACAGCAAACAACTGTGATATGGATTGATATAAAAACTCCCTACTACTTCCCTTCATGACCAAACTACAAGCCTTGCCAACTATTGTGGTTACCTTTAGTTATTATAGAATTGTGTTGAATATAAAGTGAGGTTTGGAACTCTGTTTCGGTGGGTACGATCTTGGTGTCTGCTGCTTTGGAGAGAACCTATTTTGTGGCTTGTTCTACTTGTGAAGATTTGAGTCCCCCTCCGGTCGCAGAGGCCATAAAACCATAATGAGATTAGGCCCGGATGAAAAGTGAGCCACTGCATCGGCCTCCATGGAGCCAGGCTGGAATTAAATTTTAAAAGTGTGGTACACCTGGGCATCCGAGCTCATATTTTCTCTCCCCGTGCCATAACACTCCCGTTTCCTCAAGTTTCCCAGGCAATCGGAGAATGCCGAGAGACCCTATGGAGCCATCTGTCCGGGGACGAGCTGCGACAGGAGAAATATAGAGACATCTCTTCTGCAGCTTACAGCTGAATAACACAGGAGGAGGAGAAGAGGGAGGATGTGATGTTACCATGGACGGTAGATTATCATCGCCAGCGGGGTGTTGCCATGTGTTATTCTCTAGTCATTCACGGTTCAGAGAGTTTCGGCCCAGCAGCCAAATTTCCTCATCTTCAGCCTGTCCAGTGTGTGACTTGGTTTATGATTCTGTTTCTCACTTCACCTAAGAGCTAATTCAGCTAATTACTGTGGCTAATGGAATAGAGACATCTGCTCCACTGAGACAATGGGAGATTCACAGGCAGCGTTGGACTACCCGTTGGACAGTGCCCTTCCTCAGAAGAAGAATGTCAGAGCGTCGACTTGGCTGTGCCCTAAAGGAAAACCCATAATGGAGGATTTAACTGTGGCGCTACGGTAGTGATAGGAGCCCTCTCTTTATTCAGTGATTTGCTGGTTAGCTCACGTTTCCTGAGAAGGATGTGCAATGAATCAATCCTCAGAACACGTCTTTCCTGGGACAGCTGCAGGTGCTCCAAACTGCACCTGCGCCATCTCTCCAAGGAGCTACCCATCCCCAGTCTGCAGGTCTGATTTGGCTGATTCATCCCATGCTTGTCAGAGAGAGGAGAGAGTGGAAAAAATGGATACAGATTACAGAAGGCAAGAGAGGTAGGGTGTGTGGAAAAACATAGAGATAGGGGGGGTGGGTAGAGAAAGATAGAGATACACCTCATACTGCTGAACCTGAACTATATGAATGCAGATACTCTGTTGCCGACAACAAAAATGTTGACTTTGCAAAACATGGCTATATTTTTTTTTACCCACACGTATGAATGACTCCAGCTGAATTTTAATCGATTGCTCTGGGAAGCCAAATGGGAATCCCAGCAACAGCTTTCCCTTTGCACATTACCCTTTTCCCTATTCCCCATGGTGGAGGAAGATGGTAATGCGCTAGCCTGGTGCCCTTTCGATCTGTGCATCCTGCAAGGCACTAACCTTCCCCTTATAGCCATTATTTATAGCTGTTGCCCTGTTTCCAATGAAAGTCTCTGTATCATATGTGCCTTCAGGGCAACTGCTCTGACATTACAACAAAGTGGGCTGGTACGAGGCAGAAACTTGTTTGTTTTGGAATGATGAAGCACCACTACTTATTGGATAACTCTGCATTGTAATTACTCAATGTCAACCACTGCAGTGATGTGCAATCAAACTCCTGGAGGACTTGGGCTATTTGCCTTAGTATTTTAAGATTAATTCAGGAAATTATTTGCAATGGAGAATGATCCAATATTGCTGTACTGGTGTTAAATTGCCACGGTGTGAAAGGTCATTTTAAAGGTTGACCTGCTATGTTGATTGAGTGTAATCCGAAGAACTTTCATTAATTTACTGCCCAGTCTGGATATTTACCTGTGTCTTTCAGGGACATGTGCTGGATATTTCCCCGTGTCTTTCATGGACAGGAGAAGAGAGAGAAAGCTATTAAAAAGGGACATAACCAAATCAAACCTTCCTTACCAAGACAATGCAAATGACAAAGTGTCTGTGTCAGCCCCATCACTGCAAATGAAGTGTGCAGTGCAATCTCCCATAGCATCTGTTTTGATATTAAGGCAGACACATCAGACTGCATGGTACACATGCCTCTTCAATCAGGCTAACTGCAACAATAAAAATACACTGTCAGCTACACCATCTTTGTAAAGCTAATACACTATAATCAGTTCACATGCCTGTCCATGCAGTCCTCCTTGGGTCTAATGTTCCAGTCTCTCCTGCCCCGGTGGACTTGACTGTAGTGCTGATTGAATTCAAGGCAGCACTGTATGTCAAAAACTCTGTGATGGTCTCCAAGAAAACGAATGGACCTTGGCCTGAAATAGGAGGATTTAATTGTGAATGTCTGTCACCATTCAAATCAGGGTGTCCATTTTGTCTTGTTCATGGGATTTGCAGGCGTCCCGTCCGAAAGATGCAGCAGTGGGACCTGTGGTCCGTATATCAGAGTAACGGCAGGGCATCCAATTATTCTCCCTGATGAGTTTCCATGCCAGGGGAATTCATCTCAGAGGCTAGCCCATAAAGAGATGAGGAGAATGACACCACCAGGCACACAACTCTTTCTGGGGTTAAAATAAGTGAGGAGAGAATCAATGAAACAGTGCATTGTGTGTACTGTATGTGCGTGTCTTCGCCCATTGGAATTGAGTCTTTCAATGTCTGCGACTTCGCTGCTCAAATGAATGGCAATTCTTCTTGTACATGGTTATCACATGAACTCACGGCACAGCACTCAAGGTTTGTATGGAGAATGGGAAAGGAATGTCCCATTACTCACCACCTTGAGTGAAATAAAATCATATACTGCTGCATTTTTTGGGTTGGCTCTGTGAAAAGAACATTACTTTTGGGGAGGGTCGAGAGAGCAAAGAGAAACACATGGCCCTTAGGGAAATGATACTGCTACTGCCCCACTCATGGAGCACTCAAGTGTGAAACGATCGTCCGAAAGGTCAAGGATTAACAATCCTGGAGAGTTCCCATTGTCTGTGTTTTGAGAGGAATGTCACGGTATTTGCTCCCACAAGGTAACTTGGCCCAACCATAGTCTGGCTGCACAGTGCAGCTCAACCCCACTATGGTGATGTGATTCGCTGGGTCAGAACTGTTGCTTATTTGGCCGTGTTGTGCCCTGAGAAGATTGGAGTGGAGTGACTCAGTCCCCTCTGATGACAGATTGTTCATTGTCTACTTACGGAGGGCTTGACCCTCATTCGCATGATGTAACACATTAGCCTTGCATCGACACTGACGCTTCAGCATCTAGACAGCATGGAGGTCAACCCATGGCGAGGAGATAAAGGAAGCAGAACCAGACATGGACAGCAGTGGAGCCTCCTATTTATCCAGGGAACCTACCTTGACAAGCCCCCATAGCCGCAAAGTGCCATGGTGGAGCATCGCTGATGACTGGATGGGTGTTGTAGCATCCTATTACAAAGATCTGTCTGAATAAAGGGCGTTCTGCAGCTTTAAGGTGTAATGATGCATGCATTAGCAAATGGCTGGACTTGTGTAATTAAAGTTTGGAAAAACACACTTGCTCACACCCCCTTGCGGATTAATTATGGTCTAATTTATGCTTGTTTTCCTCCCTTGAATGTCATAGTTCCCTGTTCTTCTAATGGATCCTCCTGCCACTCCTCAAATGCAGCCAATTCCTTACCTGCCTGATGTGACTCTTCTCCTCAATGAGAACCCCTGTTAGGTTCTGAAGCAATGGGCCTCTCCTTGCCTGAGGCTAACTGTCACCCCTGCATACTTTTGTTCCCGTTCTCTACTTGAGAGGAACAAGTTAGATTGTTAACTTTTCTTTTCATCAAGCCATTTGATTTTGTGTCAGGTTTCTCTTTGTATTCATTTTTCTACAACATGCTGATCTCAGTTGAATACTGAACTTATGGGAATTTACATTTCCTACTTTTGAAAATATTGCGGATTAAATCAGTAGTGCTGAATTATAGCAATGTGATTGGCTGTGACACAACTTGGGCCAGAGGGAGAGTGAGAGAGAGACAGACACTACATTTTGAACTGAAGATAATGTACAAGGGAAACTGTAGTGGATCAAATAATACAGCCTGGACTAGACGTAGCACAGTAAACGTAAATCCGAGACTCTCAAATTAATATAATATGTTTGGTGTGGTTACATAAGACAGAAGGTTACTTAAGGCAAAAACAAAAGGAGGGTGGTTGAGTAGGTGTATAAGGCAAATGTCTAAAACCCCAAAGATTGCGTGTTTGAATCTCATCATGGACAACTACTTGGCATGTTAGCTAACCCTTCCCCTAACCCTAACCCCTAGCATAGCTAACAGTAGCCACCTAGCTAACGTTAGCTTTAGCCACTTAGCTAACGTTAGCCACAACAAATTGGAGTTCATAACATATCATACAAAATGGATGATGGACATCCGCAAATTAATACATACCATAACATATCATACTAAATGGAGTGTTTAGGATGTAAGTACAGAATAATACGAAATGCTCTGAGACCACGTTGAATAACAAAGAAACAATTTCTCAGGTTGCCTAGCACACAGCACTATTTCCTCGAGTTAAACTAGACTCTGAGTAAGTCTGTGTCCAATTATGTGTAATTTACTAAGGGCCGATTGTTACACTATCTGGTTCCTCATAAGGTCCAGTTCCCAATCTTTAATGATGCTCTCCAAAACATCTCTCTTACACTAAATCCAATTAACTGACCTGTTATTTTAGGTTGATTCAACACAAAATGTCTCTTTATTTGCAAGTTTTTAGTCTTAACTTTGAAGTAGAACAGGTGCTCGCCAATTAAAGGGGTTGAGATTGTCACTGTGAGTACGAGTTTGGGCAGCCACTCCCCTTGTTAGCACCTCGTGGGGCCAACACATCGGTAAGAAGCACCCCTCCATATGTAACCCATGCAGAAGAGCAAAAGCCATGCCAAATGGTCTTGACTGTCTCTTCTTTTGCGTGCTTTATTTTCCCATGCTTAATTTTTTTTGTAAAAACCCTAAACACTTCAGGATGGTAAATTAGACAACTTGACAGTACAGGAAGTTTGAAATGCACTTAGGATAAAGTCTGCATGTGGTTGCTAATACACTGTATGTGTGCCATTCAGAGTGTTTTTGATCAGGTTATGGTAATAGGTGCAAGGCACACCAGTTTGAGTGTGTCGAGAACTGCAGCACTGCTGGGTTTTTCAAGCTCAACAATTATCACGTGTGTATCAAGAATGGTTCACCACCCAAAGGACATCCAGACAACTTGACAGAACTGTGGGAGGCATTGGAGTCAACATGGGCCCGCATCCCTGTGGAACACTTTCAACACCTTGTAGAGTCCACGCCTCGACGAATTGAGGCTGTTCTGAGGGCAAAAAGGGGTGCAACTCAATATTAGGAAGAGATCCCTAATGTTTTGCACACTCAGTGTACACAATCAATGTCTCAATTGTCTCAAGGCTTACATGCTGACCAGACCTGACACGCGACGTGCGTGCGCGAGCGTCGCAAATTCAATTTAGAAATCCATGTTATTCAATTGTTGCACCCACACTGCTCGCGCGCGCCAACGAACGTCTGCGACACCAAGGGCTAAAATAGAACTCGTTCCTGTTTCTGACGCAGATCGCGCTGAAAGTCCTGCCTCTCCCCTCTTCTCATTGGTTTATAGAAGCAGGTACCCACGTGCCATCTCCTCATTGACTATACCCATGTGGGTGACTGAAAGACCAACTGTTTTGCCGGTAGTTGTGGTAATACAATGAAAGTTTAGATGCGATCACCATATAAGTTAAACGATGAAAAAGCCTGGAAGGAGGAGAGATGACTAGAAACGATTCGGTTGGCCGTTTTATGTGTGGATTAATTGTCGGAGTAGAGGTCCTTGTGCATTTCAGGAAAAATAACAACTCAATGTTTATATCCCAGGACAACTTAGCTAGCAACAGCAAGCTAGCTAAATAGGACAAATTAATGTGAGCTAGCAAGTGCAAGCTAACTAGCTACATTTCCATACATGTTTAATGATTTTCGACCTGTCTCCAAATTAATGTAATTGGTTCAGAGTTTGTTTTGATATTTTAACCTGCATGTCGTGATCGCGTTTGGTGTGGGGGGGGGGCAAAATAAATGTATGCACGATAGCGCACAATGGCACATGTGCGCATCCGGTTTGGGTTCAATGTTAAACATCCTTATTTAACCTGTCTCCTCCCCTTCATCTACACTGATTGAAATGGATTTAACAGGTGACATCAATAACGGATGATAGCTTTCACCTGGATTCACCTGGTCAGTCTACATTGTGGAAAGAGCAGATGTTCCTAATGGTTTGTACACTCATGTCACTGGGTTGGTGTAGCACAAACAAAGGATTACAATGGCTTATCTAACCCACACAATAACTCTTTCCATACCAAAACCCCATCTATTATCATATTGACTGTGATTCTGACTGTAGTTTGTCATCAACCTACATACTGGCACTTGGTAAGCCGAGAGCTGAGAGTATGAAATGAAACAGGTGGGAGCTATGATCTTTGCACCAGTTATTTTTCAAAGGCACGTTGAAGGCAGCACTCAAGGTCATGCAGCCCATAATGTGCACCCTTTGAAGTTGAATGAATATGATGAAAGGAATTCTTATTATTTGCATTATTCAAATTCTCCATGGGACTATATTTAAGTAGTAGAGTAGTCAAAGAGTAGTCAAAATCAAGTGCTGCAATACATTCTCTGTAATTTCCAGCCTCTTTGCACGTTAGCATAGATCCCTTTTCTCCCTCAGTGATTTAAGGTAAATAATGGTTGAGAGAGCAGGGGATGAGGAGTGGGAGGTGTCAGTGCTTTAGCCCTTAGGGTTACCTCTAACATGGTTGCTAACAGGGCATTTCCCCTTTGTTGCTACTCCACTATCTCCAGGGTTAGCCAACTTCATTGAATCTGATCTCCAGTCTCATCAAGTCCCATTAGAATGCCTCTGGCGACACCTCTGGTGACGACACCAGTCACTCCGTGCACGAGGGCCTCTCCTGACGATTTGATGGACTCTCGTTACTCTAGAGTGTATGAAAACTCGTGAGAGCCCCGAGATTGCTGTGTTGATTGCTGATGTGGTTTTGGATAAATTGTGATTGAGATAGTGAGTGAAAGTGTGTGTGTGTAGGATTTTGGGGGGGGATACTGTGATTGAAGCAAGATCCCCAAAAAAACACACATGGACAGGTGAACAGAAGCGTAGCTTGAAACTTGAGCTCTGATGAAATATAATGAAGAAAATAACATTGATGAAAGGTTTAAGAAATTAAACAAAGGTGCTTTTTTGCCCCTTTGCTCTGAGACCAGCTGAAACAAGACACTTTACAACCTCACATAGCATTTTGTAAAAGATTTTGTAGATGTTCAGCTATTCTCTGGTGTTCTCTATCACTTTTAACACAAGATTGAAATGGAAATGGACTAAACATGGACATACTGTAGGATGTGTCTGGAAATTGTAACCAGAAAGGAAGAGACTGATGATTTTTCAAACAACAACTAATCTGGAGCTGTAGGTGGGACGCTAGCGTCTCACATGTCTGTCTCTAAGAGGTTAACTGCCACTGTAGGCCTAAACAGCACAGCAAGGTTTTGATCAGCAAGAGCTGACCACACTAAATAGCCTATAGGGACACTTGATATTATGTGCCGAGCAGAGAATCAGAGATGAGGGGTGGTATCGGTCATCAAATACAAATTACATGACCCTCCCGTTGAAATAGCATGATCCTCTCGCATTTTCCTCCAGTTACCCATGCTATGCATTTCGATCTATCCTTAAGTCAAAAGGTGACTTTGTTCATATCTCTCCAATTATGGATGGAGCAGCATTACATACTGTGCAGTGTGTTGATTACTGTACTTTTGACAGTAATGTGTTGATTTAGTTGATATCACTTACAACATCCAAAGCTGAAGGGTTACTAACCAACATCTATTTCACGTTGGTTCAACGTAATTTTATTGAAATGACATGGAAACAACATTGACTCAATCAGTGTGTGCCCAGTGGGAAGTAATCGACAAACTGCTTTATATAACAAATGTTAAATTACACGTTATAACACATTACATAACACCTTTTTGACCTGAATGACTACCTGCCTCCGAAGTAGGCAACAAGTGGGGAAAATAGAGCATGACAGTTGCAGTTGGCAACTCTGTGGCTCTGGCCATGGTGTTTGACAAATGCACATTGCTTCCAAACTGCTGTTCAATGCATTTTTATCTCAAAGAGAGACTCTTTTGAGCTGCCAATAGAACACAGGAAGACTGTTTTAACGACATAGTCCTAAATTACAATGTTCACCTCTTAGGGGCTCTTGAGAGAATTCTATGTATCTGTAAATCAAAATATATTTAAAGGTAGTACTTATATTTAAATCAACTTATCAAACACCTTATAAAACTTAATAAGTAGATGCTAATGATGCTTTGTTGAGATATGTGTAGACCAGGGCTCTCCAATCCTGTTACTGAAGAGCTACTGTACCCTACTGTAGGTTTTGTGACTCGTTTCAGGAAAGTAGGGGTATGTCTCGACACTACTTTACAGGAGAGCGATTTGAATTTAAACTTTTGTTTAATAAAAAATGCATTTTTCTGTAACATGTGAACTTTCATGTGCCTTAATAAAAATCTGGTATGCCATCTGTATATGAATAAAATTGCTAAATATAATTATTTATTTCAGCTTTTATTTCTTTCATCACATTCCCAGTGGGTCAGAAGTTTACAAACACTCAATTGGTATTTGGTAGCATTGCCTTTAATTGTTCAACTTGGGTCACACGTTTCAGGTAGCCTTCCACAAGCTTCCCACAATAAGTTGGGTAAATTTTGGCCATTCCTCCTGACAGAGCTGGTGTAGTCAGGTTTGTAGGCCTCCTTGCTCGCACATGCTTTTTCATTCTGCCCAGAACTGTAGTCTGGATTTTTTATGGAGGTTTTGGAGCAGTGGTTTCTTCCTTGCTGAGCGGCCTTTCAGGTTATGTCGATATAGGACTCGTTTTACTGTGGATATAGATGCTTTTGTACCTGTTTCCTCCAGCATCTTCACAAGGTCCTTTGCTGTTCTGAGATTGATTTGCACTTTTCGCAACAAAGTATGTTAATCTCTAGGAGACAGAATATGTCTCCTTCTTGGGCGGTATGATGGCTGCGTGTTCCCATGGTGTTTATTCTTGCGTACTGTTGTTTGTACAGATCCTGTCTATCGCTGCTTTAAGAATCTATCACGTAGTAGAAGTGCATAAGTGTTACTCTCCATATTCTGGAGGACTGAGTTTTGAAATCTGTGGAAATAGAGTATGATAGCTTAGGAGATGGAGAAAACACCTGTCACAGGATTACATCTTCAAACTAAGGGCAATCTTGGCATATGTGACAGAAAGAAGCATCCATCCATTATGTATATGGGTAAGAAATTCTATCTAGCTACATTTTCAACGTTAGATCGTACACGTTTCTAATTTTGACCTAAAGTTGTTTTCATTTCAAGTTAGTGTGCTGTTAGATAGATAGCTAATGTTAGCTGGCTGGCTCAAATCAAATCAAATCAAATCAAATCAAATCAAATTTTATTTGTCACATACACATGGTTAGCAGATGTTAATGCGAGTGTAGCGAAATGCTTGTGCTTCTAGTTCCGACAATGCAGTAATAACAAGTAATCTAACTAACAATTCCAAACTACTGTCTTGTACACAGTGTAAGGGGATAAAGAATATGTACATAAGGATATATGAATGAGTGATGGTACAGAGCAGCATAGGCAAGATACAGTAGATGGTATCGGGTACAGTATGTACAAATGAGATGAGTATGTAAACAAAGTGGCATAGTATAGTATAAAGTGGCTAGTGATACATGTATTACATAAGGATACCGTCGATGATATAGAGTACAGTATATACGTATGCGTATGAGATGAATAATGTAGGGTAAGTAACATTTATATAAGGTAGCATTGTTTAAAGTGGCTAGTGATATATTTACATCATTTCCCATCAATTCCCATTATTAAAGTGGCTGGAGTTGAGTCAGTGTCAGTGTGTTGGCAGCAGCCACTCAGTGTTAGTGGTGGCTGTTTAACAGTCTGATGGCCTTGAGATAGAAGCTGTTTTTCAGTCTCTCGGTCCCAGCTTTGATGCACCTGTACTGACCTCGCCTTCTGGATGATAGCGGGGTGAACAGGCAGTGGCTCGGGTGGTTGATGTCCTTGATGATCTTTATGGCCTTCCTGTGACATCGGGTGGTGTAGGTGTCCTGGAGGGCAGGTAGTTTGCCCCCGGTGATGCGTTGTGCAGACCTCACTACCCTCTGGAGAGCCTTACGGTTGAGGGCGGTGCAGTTGCCATACCAGGCGGTGATACAGCCCGCCAGGATGCTCTCGATTGTGCATCTGTAGAAGTTTGTGAGTGCTTTTGGTGACAAGCCGAATTTCTTCAGCCTCCTGAGGTTGAAGAGGCGCTGCTGCGCCTTCTTCACGATGCTGTCTGTGTGAGTGGACCAATTCAGTTTGTCTGTGATGTGTATGCCGAGGAACTTAAAACTTGCTACCCTCTCCACTACTGTTCCATCGATGTGGATAGGGGGGTGTTCCCTCTGCTGTTTCCTGAAGTCCACAATCATCTCCTTAGTTTTGTTGACGTTGAGTGTGAGGTTGTTTTCCTGACACCACACTCCGAGGGCCCTCACCTCCTCCCTGTAGGCCGTCTCATCGTTGTTGGTAATCAAGCCTACCACTGTTGTGTCGTCCGCAAACTTGATGATTGAGTTGGAGGCGTGCGTGGCCACGCAGTCGTGGGTGAACAGGGAGTACAGGAGAGGGCTCAGAACGCAACCTTGTGGGGCCCCAGTGTTGAGGATCAGCGGGGAGGAGATGTTGTTGCCTACCCTCACCACCTGGGGGCGGCCCGTCAGGAAGTCCAGTACCCAGTTGCACAGGGCGGGGTCGAGACCCAGGGTCTCGAGCTTGATGACGAGCTTGGAGGGTACTATGGTGTTGAATGCCGAGCTGTAGTCGATGAACAGCATTCTCACATAGGTATTCCTCTTGTCCAGATGGGTTAGGGCAGTGTGCAGTGTGGTTGAGATTGCATCGTCTGTGGACCTATTTGGGCGGTAAGCAAATTGGAGTGGGTCTAGGGTGTCAGGTAGGGTGGAGGTGATATGGTCCTTGACTAGTCTCTCAAAGCACTTCATGATGACGGATGTGAGTGCTACGGGGCGGTAGTCATTTAGCTCAGTTACCTTAGCTTTCTTGGGAACAGGAACAATGGTGGCCCTCTTGAAGCATGTGGGAACATGCTAGCTAACGTTACGTGTATGATCTTATTATTCCTATCTCAGAGCTATTTGCTTTGGTAGTTATAGCCTAATGTTAGATAGATAACATTGACCATGGCTGGTTAGCTACGAAAGAGATTCATGCAGGGTAGTAACATCATGATTTTGGATTATGGTTCATTGTTAAGCTAGCTAGCTACATGTCTTAACAAAAGACTCCACTATGCAAGTATCCATATCAATAGAATGTCACTGCAACAACTGTTGATAGACGTAGCTGGTAAATTCGATCTGGCTATCTACTCCGAATTCAGAGCACTCTCGTCTGAGTGCGCAGAATATCTGACAAATTTACGAACAATCAACACCAGTTGAATATCAACAGTCAGTAAACGTTGGCTAAAAGGCGTATATTGTTGCCAGCAGCACAGTTGCAGTCACCAACGCTTTAGATAACATAAAAACAGCCTATCCTACTCTGTTAGGGTGAGTAAAATGGTCATTGAACTGTTCTATCATTTGTGTCTGGAAGTAGCTAGCAAGCTAGCCAACATTAGCCAGTTAGCTTGGGTGGTTGACTGCTGTTCTTAGGACCGAACGCTCAAATCAACCCTTAAAGGGATGGGTGGGGCTAAAGTTTAAGAGGGTGTGAACAATGCTGAATGGGTGTAGACAAAGAAGAGCTCTCCAGTAGGTGAAGTAACAGTGGATGAGCAACTGGTTCCATTCAGAGGTAAATTTTCACATCTAATGTAAATAATCTTAATATGTATTGCTGTAATATCATTGATTTATGAGATTGTTTTCTGTGACACTGATACTAATTATGCCCAGCAAGTTAGTATATGCCCAGCAAGTTAGCAAAGCATGGCAAGCCTGTGACGCACAAGCCAGCTATGCTTGGACGTTGCAAGTATACACAGGGAAGCTGACCAGTGGAGGCCCAGAGAAGAACCAGGGGATGCGGGTTGTGCTTGATGTGACAGATGGACTGAGGGGGCACGATGTCACGTGTGACAATTTCTTCACCTCTTATGAACTCAGCCAGCAGCTCCTGAAGAGGAAGATAACCATGGTTGGCACAGTTAGAAAGAACAAACCTGGATAAGGTGATTGGAACTTACAGCTGCAGGAGGATGACTGCTCGCTGGCCCCTGGTCATTTTCCATAACATCATTGATGTGTCCTCATACAATGCCTTCGTGATATGGAACAAGGTCAACCCTACCTGGATGCCTGATAAACGGAAACAAGAGGAGGGTGTTCCTGGAGCAGGTGGGAAAGGCACTTGTAACCCCACACATTCCAAGAAGATAGTGCCTCCCCTGCACAACAGCCTCTGCAGCGCTTGTGAAAGCTGTTCAGCGGGGTGAATCTTTTCCTGATCCATCTGAGGCTGGGGCAGATAAGAGGAGATGCCAATTCTGCCCTCCAAAGAAGGACTGTACAAATAAAACAAAAATAAAACACAAGAAACAAATACTATGTGCTGCACATGTGAGAAATACATCTACAAAGTCCATGTATACACACTTGCATACTGTCCTACATGTGCTAATTAGAGTTGATTGATTTATGATCTTAACACTTTGGTTTTGTAGCTATCATATTTATTGTTTATACACCTTGAGGGTGGGGTTGCCAAAAAAGTTAGACTTATTGTTTCCCTTCAATAAAACCTATTCAAAACTACTTTCTGCACATGTCTGCTACTTTCTAAAGGCTATACAAATGCTATCTTTTACCCCATTTTTTTTTACACCTATGCAGTACCTTTAGCAATAAAAACGAGTGGTGTCCACTGATTTTTAAAAGAAGTCTTTCTCCATTGTGAAGAGGGGAACCCCAGATAGTCACAAAGTTTGTGATGAATGACAGGTTGTTTCCTCATGTAAAATAGATTTGGGGTTTAAATTCAATGAAGCTGCTTATTTTAGGGCGTTAGTGAATGTGGGTAATTTTTTACCCCTAGGACAAGAGGAGTATGTTAAGACTACACAAGGGTTAAGGATCAGCACCTTTTTTAAATTTTCACCTAAAATGACATACCCACATGTAATTGTAGCTCAGGCATTGAAGCAAGGATTTATGCATATTCTTGATACCATTTGAAAGGGAACACTTTGAAGTTCGTGGAAATGTGAAATGAATGTAGGAGAATAACACATTAGATATGGTAAAAGAAAATACAAAGAAAAAACAGTTTAGTATTTTTTTGTAATATCTTTGAAATGCAAGATAAAAAAGAATCAGCTAGGAGGCAGGGGATCATTTAAATGGCATCCACAAAAGGGTAACAGTGTATGTGCAAAGTTTCAGCCTAATAACTTTAAGGATGAGCAAGCGACATGACATGTAGTATGAAGTCACCCAGGTGTCCTTCACAATTTGCCCAAATGTACCCAAGTGGCCGAATTGGTATATTGATACATTTTCAATAACATAACTATAAACATACAAAAATGCTATGCTAATAGTTTACACACTCCCAGGAATGTCATACATTATGACTCATTAGCTTCCCTACATATAATGTACTAACAGTAGACACGACAAGAATGCTGATCCATTGTCTCCAAACACATAAGTGAAATATTTAAGGGCCAAGTTAGCAGCCAACACACCACAAACCACACACAAAGTAAAAAATAAATATAATTAATGTACACACTATTTACAATTACAGTATTTAGAACACCCTCTACACAAGATTGTGCTGCTGGTCCCAAGTCTCTTTCTGCTGTAAAGCACTTACAGTACCATCCTCTACTTGTAGGCTGGCTGGGTATTCACACCTCTAGATGGTAGGGCGGGGTTTGTGGAGATAGAGAGAGCAGCAGTCAGACTAAGTGGGGGATGGAGGACTTGAATGTGGTCTCTTTGAAGTCAGTCTTTACCACTATTGAAGATAATAAATAAAAAAATCATTAAGAACTCTAGTTTATTGCTTATTTTATTGAACCTTTATTTTAGCAATACATCAAATAAACAACACGTCTATAAACTTATATTATATATAGTGGAGAACACCATGGTGAAGTGTGTGTGCAAATTATTTATTTTTATTTTTATTAACCAGGCAAGTCAGTACAAATTCTTATTTACAATGATACCTACCCCGGCCAAACCCGGCCAACGCTGGGACAATTGTGCGCCACCCTATGGGACTCCCAATCACGGCCTGATGTGATGTAGCCTGGATTCGATCCAGGTACTGCAGTGTGTTAGACCAATGTGCATTGTATGTTGACTTTGACATGTTGTGGCTTTCGGATTTATAATATAAAAGAATATAAATATAAAGACTGGCATTTTACTTACCTGTATAAGGTAGCGTCCTCTGCTTTAGCTGTTGTGTATGACACTTTCCCGGTAGATTTCTGCTAGAATATCATCCAAAATCAATATACCTGGATTTTGATATAGCTTTTCTAGTTTTAGTAGCCATATTGTAAGATAAAAAATTGCAAAACACTTAGTTTTCATAACTCACAGATATGCAAAACACACTTCGACATGCTCTTGTAGAAAGGTCCAAACGACAGTAGACTCATAGCGCGTGGTAAGCTGAAAGATGGTGTGAAGAACAAAGGGTTTCCACCCACTCTCGTAAAGCACAGCTCATTGGCTATCTAGCTAGCTAGTTTTGAACACGATAGGTGGTCATTTGACAGAGATACAGTTAATCAAGTGAACCAGTGTCTTTAATCAAGTGTCTTTGGCGTGCAATGATGATGTACCTTCCTGGCTAAAATTGGCT
This sequence comes from Oncorhynchus clarkii lewisi, assembly GCF_045791955.1. Lineage (NCBI taxonomy): Eukaryota > Metazoa > Chordata > Actinopteri > Salmoniformes > Salmonidae > Oncorhynchus > Oncorhynchus clarkii. The sequence continues at coordinate 7,436,480 of NC_092173.1, read as the reverse complement.
TTCCAGTGGATATACTGAATGTAGAATGATTTCAGAATGTAACTAAATTAGTTTCCCTTCAGATGTGAATGTATCAAACCTGTCGCGGTGACAAAAGTGATTTGTTGTGCACTCTCCTCAAACACTAGCGTGGTGTTTTTGTCTGCTGTTATAGCTACTGTAAATTGGACAATGTAGTTAGATTAACAATAATGTTAGCTTTCTGCCCATATAAGACTATGTACCAAAAAAAGTGTTTTGTTAAAAAACAACGGCGTCACATTATGCTAATTGAGTAACAACTGTCCCGTAGACAGGACACCGATCCATAACAGGTTGCAATCATTTGCTGTTCGTCCACTAGACACTGGTGATGAGTGTTTGTCCACAATACTGGATGTCAACAAAACCCGAGGAAAAAAAGCACAGGCAGGGCAGGAGGGCAGCAATCATATTCACTCACTGACATAGCATGAGGATGGCTGAAAAAGCCAGATAGGACCACCCCTAAGGCACTTCTCTCATGCTGAGCAATGCAAAGTGTGCTTGGACTGCAGTTTTTCCAGAGTACAGCCTCAACCCACCATGACTCAGCCTTGACCTCTGACTCTGCAAGCTGTGACTCAAATAGCAGCCACTCATGGTCATTCCAGGACAATGCCCTTTGCTATCTGGATCTGTCAGTAGAATGTTACAGGTCGAGGCCTAACCTATTCAACTGACTCAGAGAGATAAGATATCAAAGAGGCCACCCACAGTCTCTGAGAACATCTGAGTGAGATCTATTTCCATAGATATAGCCACAACATCTCCATCAATATCTTAGTGTGTTATCGGCCATTGAAGAGCACCGAAAGTGCTGGCAAACACACACTGTTCTCTGTACCGCACAACATCGGGTTGATCCCATTGAACTAATGAAAGCCAAAAGCAATGCATTTCTGAACACTCTGTGCTTCAGCGCTTCATAGACTGTGCATCACCTCCCCTCACTCAGTGCACTAGTTCTCTGGTGTGTCTTTGTGAAGATAAAGTAAAAGTGAGAAACAATGCATTTTTTAGGGAACCATGTCTCATTTCTTATACAGAACCGCCTACACTAGAGATTGCATTCTCCGTTCCAGTGCCTCCCCCCTGGCTCTCCACTCAAATGTATTCCTGATAATGTACATTTGTGTACTGGATATGAAGCAGTTTCCCTTTGCCTCTCTCTCTCTCCCCCTCTCCAATGGAGGAGAGAGTGCTCCCTAGCAGCCAGCTCCTGCTGTGTTTCCTTTATTTCTGAACAACAAGGTCCCTCTCTTCAGGGACACTTATGTAGGGGTTCCTGTTTTAATATTGAACTATCTTTTTTAAAATTCACATCCCGTTTGGAGGTCACAAAGAAGGGGTGATGGAGTAGGCGTAACAATGTTTTTTATGCTGTTGGCTCTGTAAGACTATACCATTCTTCACGTCATTCATTCTATAGATTAATTCAGAAAGAGGGTTACGGTTGAATAAATGGGAATATGGGATTTAACACTGACAAATTATTATTCAAAATCTTGTCAGAGGAAAGACGATTTAATGCAAAAACACAGCAATTTGCTCAGTATTATGTAAAATAATGTGCTCGCAATTAAATAATTTTGGCCCGATGGATCATGGTGCATTGGATGAGATGATCCATGGTTAAGCTGTTCGTTCAGAGTGGGAAATGTTCAGAATGAGTAATTGCAACGTCACCATGAGTATGAGAAAGCATTTATTCTGAGTTGAATTACTAATACAGTGAACAGTGCATTCATTTGCACACAGGACTTCTCCAAGACTGCAACCATCCATATCCTTTAGGCTTGCAACTGCTGAAAAAAGGACAAATTGAACCTGTTCATTTGGCAACCCGTTGTTTGCCATCCATTGCATATGATACACCTTACAGTAATGGGGCATCAGGGTTCAGTAAACTAGTGCTATTAATTTCACTGGTCAACAGCCACTCCAGCAGTGGAGGAAGGGGAGGACAATCCTCCTCAGTGAATTTGGTAAAGATTCAAATAGTGAAACATTAAAAAAGTGATCCTATTTAGATAAAACTATACTAAATATATTCACGTCACCAAATCATTGACTAAAACACACTGTTTTGCAACGAAGGTCTACAGTAGCCTCAGCAGCACTCTGTAGCTTAACATCATGGTATAGCCGGAGGACAGCTAGCTTCTGTACTCCTCTAGGTACATTGACTTCAATACAAAACCTAGGAGGCTCATAGTTCTCACCCCCATCCTCAAACTTACACAGTAATAATGACAACTTCCAGAGGACGTCCTCTAACCTATCAGAGCTCTTGCAACATGAACTGACATGTTGTCCACCCAATGAAAGGATCAGAAAATTGGTCTAGTGCTAAAAGCATAAGCTACAGCTAGCTAGCACTGCAGTGCATACATTGTGGAGAGTAGTTAGGAGCCCTAGGACCATGCCCCAGGAATACCTGACATGATGACTCCTTGCTGTCCCCAGTCCACCTGACTGTACTCCTGCTCCAGTTTCAACTGTTCTGCTTTATTATTATTCGACCATGCTGGTCATTTATGAACATTTGAACATCTTGGCCATGTTCTGTTATAATCTCCACCCGGCACAGCCAGAAGAGGACTGGCCACCCCACATAGCCTGGTTCCTCTCTAGGTTTCTTCCTAGGTTTTGGCCTTTCTAGGGAGTTTTTCCTAGCAACCGTGCTTCTACACCTGCATTGCTTGCTGTTTGGGGTTTTAGGCCGGGTTTCTGTACAGCACTTTGAGATATCAGCTGATGTACGAAGGGCTATATAAATAAATTTGATTTAGTTGATTCAAAGAGAGAGAAAGACAATAGTTTTGAACATATTAATTTCTTCCAAAGTTAAGGAGAAGCGAGAGAGAGATTTGGTTTTATTTTTGTTTTACTTTCAATTTCACTTAGTTAGCCCACTCAAACACCTGGCTCAAACATAGAGGGATGCTATATTAGCTAGCTGGTTATGGCCAACACTGGACGTCTTCCAAGTAAGCTTTTGGTTTTATTATTATATTGTCACCGGTGCCAGCCGGTGTAACCACTAAACAGCTGTCTGACAGTATACTGTACTGCATGAATGTAGCGGATTTACTAATGCATTAGTTCTAGTAGCTATGATGACTATAGTCCTATTCGGGCGGGATTAGTTTTACTGGGGGAGGTCGGGTAATGTAGTCATGTGCATGATCACAAAACACCACTTCTGTCATTTTAGTCCCGTCCGAATCTGCCATGTCAGTAATCTGCCATGTCAGACTAATCTACTGTTTTTTTTGACAAACTCCAAGGTCCTTTGATAATACTAGTCCCGTGTGAATCGTCATGACTTGTCATGTATTGTCATATTATGTCTTGTTCCTGTTCTTTCTCTTCACTCCGTCTCCCTCTTCTGGTTGTATTAGGTTACCTTCTCTTCCTCTCCTTTCCCCAGCTGCTCCTCATCTTCTCTAACTACCTCGTTCACCCTTTTCCCACCTGTTCCCTTTTTTCCCTCTGATTAGGTCTCTATTTCTCTCTCTGTTCCTGCTTCTGTCTTTGTCAGATTCTCGTTTGAGTTTCTCATGCCAGAACCAAACTATCGTCTCGTTTGCTTCACCCTTGTCCTGTCCTGTCGGAATCTGCCTGTTCATCTGATGCTACGTGTGATCAGGTACCTCTGTCCTCTACGACCCGCGCCTACCCAGAGAGACCAGCAGTCTGCCGCTAACCCAGCTATTCTCCTCTGCTGCTAGAAGGGGACTCTAACCCAGCTATTCTCCTCTGCTGCTAGAAGGGGAACTCTTCTGTGATTATCAGAAGGACTTTATGTTTCATTTGTCGCCCTCTCTGCGGGTTGTTTAAGAGGATCTATGTCTTACCTGTGTTTTGACATTAAAGGACTCTGTTTTTGTTAAACCGCTTTTGGGTCCTCACTCACGTGCATAACAGAAGAATCTGACCAAGAATGGACCCAGCGACTTCGGATCCTCTCCACTCAGCCGTCGAGATCCAGGGAGCGATGCTAGGCAGACACGAGCAGGAATTGTCTGCTGCTCGACATGCCGTTGAGACCCTGGCCGCCCAAGTCTCCAACCTCACAGAACAGATTCACCATCTCCGCCTCGATCCACCGGCCACTTCCTGGGCTTTCGAATCTCCGGAGCCCAGAATCAATAACCCGCCGTGTTACTCTGGGGAGCCCACTGAATGCCGCTCGTTCCTCACCCAGTGTGATATTGTGTTTTCTCTCCAGCCCAACACTTACTCCAGGAGCACAGCTCGTATCGCCTACGTCATATCTCTCCTTACTGGACGGGCTCGTGAGTGGGGCACGGCAATCTGGGAGGCGAGGGCTGAGTGTACTAACCAGTATCAGGACTTTAAGGAGGAGATGATACAGGTTTTTGATCGTTCTGTTTTTGGGGAGGAAGCTTCCATGGTCCTGTCTTCCCTATGTCAAGGTAATCGATCCATAACAGATTACTCTATTGAGTTTCGCACTCTCGCTGCCTCCAGTGACTGGAACGAGCCGGCTTTGCTCGCTCGTTTTCTGGAGGGTCTCCGCGCGGAGGTAAAGGATGAGATTCTCTCCCGGGAGGTTCCTTCCAGCGTGGATTCCTTGATTGAACTCGCTATTCGCATAGAGCGACGGGTTGATCTTCGTCACCGAGCTCGTGGAAAGGAGCTCGCGTTCTCCGTTGCCCCCCTCTCCGCATCACTACCATCTTCCTCCGCCGGCTCGGGTGCTGAGCCTATGCAGCTGGGGGGTATCCGCATCTCGACTAAGGAGAGGGAACGGAGAATCACCAACCGCCTCTGTCTCTATTGCGGTTCCGCTGGTCATTTTGTCACTTCATGTCCAGTAAAAGCCAGAGCTCATCAGTAAGCGGAGGGCTACTGGTGAGCGCTACTACTCTGGTCTCTCCTTCAAGATCCTGCACTACCTTGTCGGTCCATCTACGCTGGACCGGTTCGTCAGCTTCCTGCAGTGCCTTGATAGACTCTGGGGCGGAGGGCTGTTTTATGGACGAGACCTGGGCTTGGGAACATGACATTCCTCTCAGACAGTTAAGGGAGCCCACGGCCTTGTTCGCTTTGGATGGTAGTCCTCTCCCCAGGATTCAGCGTGAGACGCTACCTTTAACCCTCACTGTCTCTGGTAATCATAGCGAAACCGTTTCTTTTTTTATTTTTCGTTCACCTTTTACACCTGTTGTTTTGGGCCATCCCTGGCTAGTTTGTCATAATCCTTCTATTAATTGGTCTAGTAATTCTATCCTCTCCTGGAACGTCTCTTGTCATGTGAAATGTTTAATGTCTGCTATCCCTCCTGTTTCCTCTGTCTCTTCTTCACAGGAGGAGCCTGGTGATTTGACAGGGGTGCCGGAGGAATATCACGATCTGCGCACGGTGTTCAGTCGGTCCAGGGCCACCTCTCTTCCTCCACACCGGTCGTATGATTGTAGTATTGATCTCCTTCCGGGAACCACTCCCCCCCGGGGTAGACTATACTCTCTGTCGGCTCCCGAACGTAAGGCTCTCAAAGATTATTTGTCTGTAGCTCTTGACGCCGGTACCATAGTCCCCTCCTCCTCTCCCGCCGGAGCAGGGTTTTTTTTTGTTAAGAAGAAGGACGGGTCCCTGCGCCCCTGCATTTATTATCGAGGGCTGAATGACATAACAGTGAAGAATCGTTATCCGCTCCCTCTTATGTCTTCAGCCTTCGAGATCCTGCAGGGAGCCAGGTTTTTCACTAAGTTGGATCTTCGTAACGCTTACCATCTCGTGCGCATCAGGGAGGGGGACGAGTGGAAGACGGCGTTTAACACTCCGTTAGGGCACTTTGAATACCGGGTTCTTCCTTTCGGCCTCGCTAACGCTCCAGCTGTCTTTCAGGCATTAGTCAATGACGTCCTGAGAGACATGCTGGACATCTTTGTTTTCGTTTACCTTGACGATATCCAGATTTTTTCACTGTCACTCCAGATTCATGTTCAGCACGTTCGACGTGTCCTCCAGCGCCTTTTAGAGAATTGTCTTTTTGTGAAGGCTGAGAAGTGCACTTTTCATGCCTCCTCCGTCACATTTCTCTGTTCTGTTATTTCCGCTGAAGGCATTAAGATGGATCCCGCTAAGGTCCAAGCTGTCATTGATTGGCCCGTCCCTAAGTCACGCGTCGAGCTGCAGCGCTTTCTCGGCTTCGCAAATTTCTATCGTCGTTTCATCCGTAATTTCGGTCAGGTGGCAGCTCCTCTCACAGCCCTTACTTCTGTCAAGACGTGCTTTAAGTGGTCCGTTTCCGCCCAGGGAGCTTTTGATCTCCTCAAGAATCGTTTTACATCCGCACCTATCCTTGTTACACCTGACGTCTCTAGACAGTTCGTTGTCGAGGTTGACGCGTCAGAGGTGGGCGTGGGAGCCATTCTTTCTCAGCGCTCCCTCTCTGACGACAAGGTCCACCCTTGCGCATATTTTTCTCATCGCCTGTCGCCGTCGGAACGTAACTATGATGTGGGAAACCGCGAACTGCTCGCCATCCGCTTAGCCCTAGGCGAATGGTGACAGTGGTTGGAGGGGGCGACCGTTCCTTTTGTCGTTTGGACTGACCATAGGAACCTTGAGTACATCCGTTCTGCCAAACGACTTAATGCGCGTCAGGCTCGTTGGGCGCTGTTTTTCGCTCGTTTCGAGTTCGTAATTTCTTATCGTCCGGGTTCTAAGAACACCAAGCCTGATGCTTTATCTCGTCTCTTCAGTTCTTCAGTAGCCTCCACTGACCCCGAGGGGATTCTCCCTGAGGGGCGTGTTGTCGGGTTGACTGTCTGGGGAATTGAGAGGCAGGTAAAGCAAGCACTCACTCACACTCCGTCGCCGCGCGCTTGTCCTAGGAACCTTCTTTTCGTTCCCGTTCCTACTCGTCTGGCCGTTCTTCAGTGGGCTCACTCTGCCAAGTTAGCCGGCCACCCCGGCGTTCGGGGTACGCTTGCTTTCATTCGCCAGCGTTTTTGGTGGCCCACTCGGGAGCATGACACGCGTCGTTTCGTGGCTGCTTGTTCGGTCTGCGCGCAGACTAAGTCCGGTAACTCCCCTCCTGCCGGCCGTCTCAGACCGCTTCCCATTCCCTCTCGACCGTGGTCTCACATCGCCTTAGATTTTATCACCGGACTGCCTTCGTCAGCGGGGAAGACTGTTATTCTTACGGTTGTCGATAGGTTCTCTAAGGCGGCTCATTTTATTCCCCTCGCTAAGCTCCCTTCTGCTAAAGAAACGGCACAAATCATCATCGAGAATGTTTTCAGAATTCATGGCCTTCCGTCAGACGTCGTTTCGGACAGGGGTCCGCAATTCACGTCTCAATTTTGGAGGGAGTTTTGCCGTTTGATTGGGGCTTCCGTCAGTCTCTCTTCCGGCTTTCACCCCCAGTCTAACGGTCAAGCAGAACGGGTCAATCAGACTATTGGTCGCATCTTACGCAGTCTTTCTTTTCGTAACACTGCGTCTTGGTCAGAACAGCTCCCCTGGGCAGAATACGCCCACAACTCGCTTCCTTCGTCTGCGACCGGGCTATCTCCTTTTCAGAGTAGCCTCGGGTACCAGCCTCCGCTGTTCTCGTCTCAGTTCGCCGAGTCCAGCGTCCCCTCCACTCAGGCTTTTGTCCAACGTTGCGAGCGCACCTGGAAGAGGGTCAGGTCTGCACTTTGCCGTTATAGGGCGCAGACTGTGAGAGCCGCTAATAAGCGTAGAACTAAGAGTCCTAGATATTGTCGCGGTCAGAGAGTTTGGCTCTCCACTCAGAACCTTCCCCTTAAGACAGCTTCTCGCAAGTTGACCCCGCGGTTCATTGGTCCGTTCTGTATTTCTCAGATCATTAATCCTGTCGCAGTGCGACTTCTTCTTCCGCGATATCTTCGTCGCGTCCACCCGGTCTTCCATGTCTCCTGTGTTAAGCCCGTTCTTTTCTGTCATGTATTGTCATATTATGTCTTGTTCCTGTTCTTTGCTGGACCGTTCGCTGATCTGATTTCCGTCTCCCTCTTGCGCCAGGAGGCGCTCGGTTGTATTAGGTTACCTTCTCTTCCTCTCCTTGCTGGTCGTATTAGGTTACCCAGCTGCTCCTCATCTTCTCTAACTACCTCGTTCACCCTTTTCCCACCTGTTCCCTTTTTTCCCTCTGATTAGGTCTCTATTTCTCTCTCTGTTCCTGCTTCTGTCTTTGTCAGATTCTCGTTTGAGTTTCTCATGCCAGAACCAAACTATCGTCTCGTTTGCTTCACCCTTGTCCTGTCCTGTCGGAATCTGCCTGTTCATCTGATGCTACGTGTGATCAGGTACCTCTGTCCTCTACGACCCGCGCCTACCCAGAGAGACCAGCAGTCTGCCGCTAACCCAGCTATTCTCCTCTGCTGCTAGAAGGGGACTCTAACCCAGCTATTCTCCTCTGCTGCTAGAAGGGGAACTCTTCTGTGATTATCAGAAGGACTTTATGTTTAATTTGTCGCCCACTCTGCGGGTTGTTTAAGAGGATCTATGTCTTACCTGTGTTTTGACATTAAAGGACTCTGTTTTTGTTAAACCGCTTTTGGGTCCTCACTCACGTGCATAACATGACTGGGTTTTGAGAGAAATGTCTAAGTTTGAGCAAGAAAATAACTGATTTGATAAATTGAACAAAGTGCTGTGTATAGCCTATATATGGAGGACCTACATGTATGGACTTTTACAGTGAATGCTTTTATTTCTATGTTTTGTGCATATTAATGAATGAATATTGCCAAATGCATCAGTAAAAAATATTCAGTTATGTAACCCTTGCTGTTCATATACAGTGCCTTGCGAAAGTATTCGGCCCCCTTGAACTTTGCGACCTTTTCCCACATTTCAGGCTTCAAACATAAAGATATAAAACTGTATTTTTTTGTGAAGAATCAACAACAAGTGGGACACAATCATGAAGTGGAACGACATTTATTGGATATTTCACACTTTTTTCACAAATCAAAAACTGAAAAATTGGGCGTGCAAAATTATTCAGCCCCCTTAAGTTAATACTTTGTAGCGCCACCTTTTGCTGTGATTACAGCTGTAAGTCGCTTGGGGTATGTCCCTATCAGTTTTGCACATCGAGAGACTGAAATTTTTTCCCATTCCTCCTTGCAAAACAGCTCGAGCTCAGTGAGGTTGGATGGAGAGCATTTGTGAACAGCAGTTTTCAGTTCTTTCCACAGATTCTCGATTGGATTCAGGTCTGGACTTTGACTTGGCCATTCTAACACCTGGATATGTTTATTTTTTAACCATTCCATTGTAGATTTTGCTTTATGTTTTGGATCATTGTCTTGTTGGAAGACAAATCTCCGTCCCAGTCTCAGGTCTTTTGCAGACTCCATCAGGTTTTCTTCCAGAATGGTCCTGTATTTGGCTCCATCCATCTTCCCATCAATTTTAACCATCTTCCCTGTCCCTGCTGAAGAAAAGCAGGCCCAAACCATGATGCTGCCACCACCATGTTTGACAGTGGGGATGGTGAGTTCAGCTGTGTTGCTTTTACGCCAAACATAACGTTTTGCATTGTTGCCAAAAAGTTCAATTTTGGTTTCATCTGACCAGAGCACCTTTTTCCACATGTTTGGTGTGTCTCCCAGGTGGCTTGTGGCAAACTTTAAACAACACATTTTATGGATATCTTTAAGAAATGGCTTTCTTCTTGCCGCTCTTCCATAAAGGCCAGATTTGTGCAATATACATCAATTGTGATTGTTGTCCTATGGACAGAGTCTCCCACCTCAGCTGTAGATCTCTGCAGGTCATCCAGAGTGATCATGGGCCTCTTGGCTGCATCTCTGATCAGTCTTCTCCTTGTATGAGCTGAAAGTTTAGAGGGACGGCCAGGTCTTGGTAGATTTGCAGTGGTCTGATACTCCTTCCATTTCAATATAATCGCTTGTACAGTGCTCCTTGGGATGTTTAAAGCTTGGGAAATCTTTTTGTATCCAAATCCGGCTTTAAACTTCTTCACAACAGTATCTCGGACCTGCCTGGTGTGTTCCTTGTTCTTCATGATGCTCTCTGCGCTTTTAACGGACCTCTGAGACTATCACAGTGCAGGTGCATTTATACGGAGACTTGATTACACACAGGTGGATTGTATTTATCATCATTAGTCATTTAGGTCAACATTGGATCATTCAGAGATCCTCACTGAACTTCTGGAGAGAGTTTGCTGCACTGAAAGTAAAGGGGCTGAATAATTTTGCACGCCCAATTTTTCAGTTTTTGATTTGTTAAAAAAGTTTGAAATATCCAATAAATGTCGTTCCACTTCATGATTGTGTCCCACTTGTTGTTGATTCTTCACAAAAAAATACAGTTTTATATCTTTATGTTTGAAGCCTGAAATGTGGCAAAAGGTCGCAAAGTTCAAGGGGGCCGAATACATTCGCAAGGCTCTGTACTTAACAAAAATATCTACGCAACATGCAACCCTTTCAAATATTTTACTGAGTTATAGTTCCTTTATTGAAAATCAGTCAATTGAAATACATTCAATAGGCCCTAATCTACGGATTTCGCATGACTGGAAATACAGATATGCATCTGTTTGTCACAGATACCTTTAAAAAAAGGTACGGGTGTGGATCAGAAAACCAGTCAGTATCTGGTGTGACCACCATTTGCCTCATCTCCTTTGTGTAGAGTTGATGCGGCTGTTGATTTTGGCCTGTGGAATGTTGTCACTCTTCAATGGCTGTGCGAAGTCGCTGGATATTGGCGGCAACTAGAACACGCTGTCATACACGTCGATCCAGCGCATTCCAAACATGTCTGGTAATTATGTAGGCCATGGTTGAACATTTTCAGCTTCCAGGAATTGGGTACAGATCCTTGCGATGTGGGGCCGTGCATTCTCATGTTGAAACATGAGGTGACGGGGCGGATGAATGGCATGACAGTGGGCCTCAGGATCTTGTCAATGTATCTTTGTACATTCACATTGCCATCGATAAAATTAAATTGTGTTCATTGTCCATAGTTTATGCCTGGCAGAATATTATAATCCCACAATCTTGAGAGAAATACGCCTTTTGTGCATATGGAACATTTCATGGATCTTTAGATCGCTAAAATATCTTAATGATTATGATCATACTTCCTCAATTCAAATATTATAGCGACACTATACCAAAGATGGTTTTGTATGGTTTAGAAACTTGGGAACCAAGCTCAAGTTATCAGTGTAGCCCTGTTATTGCCTGGAAAAAAACCCTCAATGCTTCTGTCATAATTGTTAATTTATTGATAGAAAGAATTACAGGGTAGTTTGGAAAAAAAACTAATCCTGTCCAAATTGTCCCTTCATTCTGGGGTAATAATTACATAACCAACATTCCCTAGTAATACTAGTCCCGTGCGTCTAGTGGTTAGTGGTTATGATATGTAGGTTTGCCTTGGAAAGGTTTTTACGCCTCGTCACAGACAGCTGATGTGTTGTGCACTGAAGTCCACATGCAAAGGGAAAAGATGAGAGGAGGAGAGCGCGTAGATCAGGGATCATCATCAACTAGATTCAGCCGAGGTTCCGTTTTTTTATCTTGAGCACATGGTCAAGGAACATAATTACAAATCGTTTGTAGACCGCAAATTGACCGCAAGATTCCTAAAAAAAACGAAAACATAATTTCAAACCTTGTGATTTGTATACAATCACGTCTCTCTATTATGCATGGGAATACTTGAGATAATATTTACAAAATTAAGATACATTTGATTTGATTTCCTGGCGTCTGTTAGAGAACAGAGTTTGTGTTCGCCAGCACATTCGGTGATCTTCAATGGCTGATAACACACTAATATATTGAGGCTATGTCCAAAGGTGAAAATTGTAAAAAAAAATATACATTTTTTGCTCAGAATACTTGGGGGGGGGCAAATAAAACCACATTTGAGGGAACCCTGGCGTAGATAGTTGCAAGAAGGAATTATATATATATACAATGAGCAAAGTGATCCTGCTGTTTTTATGTGGCTGCTAAGAAAGTGAACTGTGTTTGGTTTGATCAGGGGTGTATTCATTCCTCCAATTCTGTTGAAAACCATTTCTTAAATGGAAGAAAACTAAACGAAGAGTATGCGAGGTGGTGTTGATTACTCAAATCTCTCGACATGTGCACATAAGTTGAAAACTTTCATTCATAGGCTAGGTTGTAGCAACCTCATGATGGGTAATTTGAGTATCATGTAGTAGCCAATGTTACACTAAGTGGGGTGAATGGAATATGAATGACAGTCATCCAATATGCTGTAATAGAAATAAGGCCATGATCATTTAAAAAAAATGATCCTCATCTTAAATGGCACTGACGGCCACTGCACTCCAGTCACTGTGACATGGGTCAGTTGAGATTTGACACTGTATGAGGGGAAGCAGAGTCGTGATGGAGATGTCGGAAGGCAAAGACCACGTTCTGATTGTCCAAATGGCTACCCTTTGTGAATTTACAGACCTGTTGCCATGGATGTTCCTCCCGATGGAGTTCCTGGTGATAATGGCTTCTGTAACAGAGCTGCTGATCTGGAGATTGAGTGCTAATTGAAAAGAAGAATCAGAGCTTTGTAGTGAGCTAAATCTCATTAGAGATATGCTCATAGTGACCCTCCTGTAAAGCTTGACTCTGAGGTAACAGAGCCCTTCGTGCAATTTGGTTTGTTTGGAGATTAGATACGCCTCCTTTTTCCCCCACATATCTTTTTCTTGCTCACTTAAGAACAAACAGGACTGCTTGAAATTCAGGAGGGCAGATGGTAACACAGTTGCTATGAGACCTAACGGAAACAGCACACCTTACAAAAGTTTCCAAATCCTAGAGTTGGATGAATATTAAATTAACATTCATACCATGTGTTTTAATTAAAGGCATTATATTCTCATATGTCATAAAGGAATTGTACATTTACATTTGAGTAATTTAGCAGACACTTATCCAGAGAGACTTACAGTAGTTAGTGGGTAAATTTTTATACTTTTCACATTAGGTACCAGGAGTTTTTTTTGTTACTGTCATGTATTTGCTGACAATATAAAATTGTATTTGTTACATGCTTCGTAGACAACAGGTGTAGACTTACAGTGAAATGCTTACTTACGGGTCCTTTTCCAACAGTTCAGAGTCAAGTAGAAATATCGACACGAGGAATACATAAAAATTTATTTAACCATTATTATGCAAATGTATGAGTGTCGTTCATGTTGAGGCAGTCTGCCCCTACATCATGTGGTAGCTCAAGGTGATCACATATTGGTTTTGGTTGATATTAGAGCCATGAATATGCTTCTTACAAGGTTTTGTGTGACTGAATTTGTGGGATACTGCCTGAGTCCATTTTCCTTCCCATGTAATGGTAGGTTTGCCAGCCATGACTCACTCTCTGTATGACATCTTCATTGAGATGCAATGTGTCAAAGCAGTGTTATATCACAGCATCTAATGCAAACCCTGTGCCAGTTGTGCAGTACACTGTGGAAACATTTGGTTTATAAAGTGTAAACCACTGCTTTCAATGATATCATCTCATACGCAAAGAGCCAGTGTGTTCTCACCAAGCTAGTCACACTGATAGTTCCCTGATAGTTCCCTTCTGTGTCTCAATACTTAGCATTTAAATGGTTTAGGTGAGAGAATACCCCCTCCTCTGTCCCTGTCAGCTATAATGCTGTGTTTAGACAGGCAGCCCAATTTTTTTTTTTATTTTTTTTTTTTACCAATCAGTAAACTCTGAAAAAGATCTGATGTGAAAAGAGCCGATGTGATTAGTCAAAAGACCAATTCATGGAAATAAATATATATAAATTGGGCTTGTCTGTCTAAACGCTGCTATTATCCATTTAGTAGATAAACGTAATCTCATATCCACCTTGTATGCTAGGCTAGCCTGTGTTATTTTATCATGGGAAGTGTTCCTACAGTGCCCTATAGCCATTCTACACACATATAGAATCAACAGAGTGTGTCCAACCATCTGATTGTCTGAAAAGGGCTGATTACCTTGTAGATGACATGAATCTGTCTCAAAGAACACCTGGGGTCCTGTGCCATAGTCTTTAGCATCTTCACTGTCCTCCAACCAATAAAAGCACAGCAGGTTTACCTTGGCTTTGCCGGGCTGTTACTGTAGCGACTAGGAGGGCCGATTTTCCAGGGTTCATGAATCATGTCCATCTGACTGCTAGCCATGAATAAATACTGTATTTTATACTAACCTGGGAAATGAGACATTTATCCATGATGGGAATCAATTAATCTGAAGTTTACTTTACAGTTCTAGGTTAACATCTCATAAAATCGTACATTTGTGCAGCATGGGTGATGGAGGTAATGATTTTAGCAAAAAGAACAGGCAAGGTGGTCTGTCACCCTGAAATGAGAGACTAACAAACAAGCATGCACAAACACGTCTGCATGTGAATGCACCCAAGTACACAAATATTCACACACACCATATTGCCTATTGCTGAACAGCAGTGATGGTAAACAGAGACCTTAAAATAAAATCATTTTACAGATTGAATCAAAAGAAAGTGCCATAGTTCATTTGTATAGAGGACTTTCTAACAGGAAGCAAGATATCAATGACATTTTTTCTTCTCTGACAAGCTGTCTGTAGTGACGTGTTCTTAGAACTATCAGAAACCTGTCTTGATGGATGCTGGACATTGAATGACATATTGAAATGTTTGGCCAGTATTAACCTAGGAGACCGCATTTGATTGTCTAACTGAGCTCCCATGTTATTGATAGTTTAATAGAGGCTTTCAGGCTCCATCTTGTCAGTTCAAAGTTGAATCTGGAACAGGAGATAGTAAAAACAGCAGCATTCATTTCTATCATCTTTCTATTGACTTTTATTGAACATATCTTCTCCACTGACAACACAATCAAAGTGACTGAGTATGGGTGAGAAAAAACATTGGAAAACATAGTTTATTTAATCAAGTCTTTGTCATATAATATGCCATAACTATCATGTCTTTTTATGGCATATTTGTGTCCATGAGTGACTCTGTAACTTTTAAATATGGCATCGTCGACATTCAGATAAATGCAATTATGTCTATATCTCAGTGTGTGGCAGAGCTGGCCAAAGTAAACATCCTACCACTATGACAGTAGTGACAGATCACACAGCCAGAATTTCATCTGTAGTGTAGTGCCATGCAGGGGGAAACAGCTACGCAGGTGAGCTGTGCCGAAAACACAAAAGGAAAGCCCTCGCAATCTCCTGTGACAGAAATAATGGAGAAATGTGTTGGATGGCCGAAGCGGCGATGTATGTGTGCCCGATCCTGTGATAGGCCAGACAGCTTGCTGACACAGAGGAGAGGAACAAGATAACAGAAGAAAAATCACATCAACTCAGACAATGCGTCTGTTCTGTCCCTACCTTCCCCCACTCTTATCGACCTGCCAAGGGAATTTTCTGTAAATTAAATTTATTTACGAAAACATAAAAGAACATAGATATGGTGTCTTGTCAGTGAGAGTGAACACGGGGTTTGAAACACGTATCAGTTTAAGGTTGACTGCACATACGTGACTTTCAAGTTTCCAGAATTCTCAACATGACTCAGATGCAGACACTATAGTCTTGTGTATCCAAAAGGTATAATATCATGTTAGCTCTGCTATCAAGAACTATTAGCTAGGTGACATAGTATATTTTGTATGTTATAGCTAATTAGTTAACATTCTCATTGTTTTTCACTGTTAAAGTTGTATAATCTAGCATTTTTTTTTTTGTCACACAGATATCAATTTGTTATTGTCAAAAACAGTCTTCCATGGGAAAAAAAATAATTAACACAATTTAGTTTGATAACTTCCTTATTGAAAAGGCTAGTATCCTCCCACATAGCATTTTCACAGTTTTAGCACAAAAATGCATCTGAATCCCACCGGCTTTGCAAGGGAAAAGCCTATGAATCTAGCCTTCCACTCCACTGACCAGTACAGTACCTCATGTTCCTCTCCACTGCTTTATTAAATTTACCCTCCACCAGATGAAAGTCAGATGAAGATGAAAGTGATAGACAAGATGACGAGATAAGGGCACGACAACAATGGATTGTTCTCCCAAGTCAGTTTGCTTTGCAGCCCCTGCTAGATAGCAGGAAACCATCCCGTAGCTGTCACTTTGCTAATAACAGTGTTACGATTTGGGGAGGACTCTTTTTTTTTCCTTTCTGAAGGTAAAGGTGACCGTGGACTCACAGTGATGGCAGGAGCGAAAATTGAGTTCTGGTGTGTGTGTGTGTGATTGACATTTGGCTACATGACATGAGACTTGTGGACATTCAGCTCAGTTGGAAATCAGAGAAAGAGAGTGTTTGGGAGATGTTAGACAATTCCATGTGTGATTTTCTTAGACTGAAGTTGAACTGTGATACTTTTGTTTTGCCTTAGGTGCTCACTTTCATTTCAATTCCATTCAGTATTTGGTTGCTTGTGTCACGACTTCCGCCGAAGGTGGCTCCCCTGCCTGTTCGGGCGGTGCTCGGCGATCCCTTTTTCGTTTGTCTGTTGGTTTTGTCTTATTAGTTTCACCTGTGTTTATTTTGGTTTAATTAGCTTCCCTATATGTAGTAGTTTGACCCGCCCTTGTTTTGTGTGGGATTGTCTTAATGTTACGTGTGAGCATGTTAGGTAGTGGTGTATTTTCTTTTCTTTACTTGACACCCTGTGGTTTTTGGATTGTCTTGTATAGTGTCCTGCGCCTGTATTTTGTTGGGCTTATTTATTTTGGTGTGCAAGAGTAAAGCACTTCAACTCAGTTACTCTCTCTCTCTGCGTCTGATTCCTGCACCCACCTAGTCCCGCGTGACAGCTCGTATGCTGACAAACTGACCCTGTGTTTGACCAACCACTTCGGTATTGAAGACCCAGTTTTAACGTAACCCCACTGAATAGAAAACAACGTTCTCTGGACAAATCTGCAAGACAGAAAATGCCAGAGGCTGGTTGAGTTTGGGAGGAATTCATTGTAAACTCAGATGTCAACAAAAGCCCATTTCAGGTGAAATAAAATGTTTTCAAAGCTTTCATGAAAAAAGTTAGACATTTTATATTATGGACATGGCGAAAAATATCTCAAACATCTGTAAAGCAGAAATCCTAATAGATTGATGTGCACACATGCTCACACAGATGACACACATACACACACACAAACACAAGACTAAATCATAGCAGTATTTAGCTAATGACATGCAATATCATGGCCGCTTGCCGTGCTTACTCTGTGGGGCATATGGAGTGGATTCAATTTCTATTCATCCAGAGCATGAAGCATGGATGGAGCTTAGTGCTGTATTGATTCAGCATGGCATCATGATAAATAGGGCTGGGGGATGTGGCTCCAGCATACCACAGGAGTCTGCCCAAGCCACATCAACATATTGGAAATATTAAGCTAATGTATGAGTAAGGTTTCTTTCACACTCTCCTACTCCACCGAGGTCCAACAGTCCAACAGAGTCATGCTATGACCGATTGTGTTTATACGTCAAGCTGGGTCCTAATCCCCATGCAGTACCATGATCCTCCAGGGCCGTGGCATTCACCGTTGTTCATTATCTGGCCTCGGTTACATGAGATGTTAAATCCTGTGCCGAAACATTCTAGCCATCAGGCTGAATCAAGGGTATGAATAATCCTGATTGCCCACCACCAATTGCCCCGAGAAAGCCCGGCAGTCTACACACGCCATTTCAATTGAATTTGAAAGATACGGTTTCATAAAATGTATGATTATTGTTTGTAAATGCATGACTATGGCCAAATGGGTTGTGGTGATTTGTTTTTGAAAATGGATCAAAAGTGACATATGAATGCTGTATGATCGTTAAACTGATTGCCAACAGAAATGCATTGTTCAGTCTTTCCACTGTATGTGAAATCAATTCTTAAACCTGTGCATGCATGTGTGTGTGTGGCTTGGCTCACTGGCAGACCTGCTTCACATATCTTCCTTTGTTGCTCCTTCAACCTGGATGCTCTTGTAGTGGTCAGCCCTAGGTTTTTCCCATAGTCCCAGTGAAGACAGCAGGGGGTGGAGAGATCAAAGGAACAGGCTTTCAAGGGGCGTACACTGATCTTCCCCTCCATGTCACAAATGCCCGGGTACTCTCCTCCTGTTAGACGTTTCCGTCTGTTCACATTTAGCTCAGATCTTTGAAGTGTGGAACTGAAGGGAAAGACTGAAGGGACTTTTTCGCAACTTGATAACTTGTCTCGTGCTTCCTTGTCATCGTACTGCGCATAAAACTGCTGAACAATATTCTGAGGATAATACCTAAAAGCAGGTGAGATGATGAATTCTCATGTAAGAGCTTAATATGCATTTTACTAGTAAAAACAGGTGAGCGGTGGCTTCTCCACTATTCTTAGTAGAGTATGGTTCTGCTTTTCTGTTGGTCCACTCATAATGAAGAACAACATAACTGTATTTTACACAATTTATCCTCCTTAAACATGTTTACTGTAACGATCTTCGTCTTCATCGGATGAGGAGTAGGAAGGATCGTACCAAAATGCAGCGTGCTAAGTGTCCATGATCATTTATTAACACCGAACACGAACATACAAAATAACAACGTGAATGTAAGAAATTAAAAATCGAAACAGTCCTGAAAGGTGGAAACACAAAACAGGAAACAACTACCCACAAACACCAGGTGGGAAAAGGCTAACTAAGTATGGTTCTCAATCAGAGAGAACGATAGACAGCTGCCTTTGATTGGGAACCATACCAGGCCAGACACACAGAAAATAAAACATAGAATGCCCACCCCAACTCACGTCCCGACCAAACCAAAATAGAGACATAAAAAAGGAACTAAGGTCCGGGCGTGACAGTACCCCCCGTCCTCCCCCACCCCACCCCAAAGGTGTGGACTCCGGCAAAACCTAAACCCATACGGGAGGGTCTGGGTTGGCATCTATCCGCGGTGGCAGCTCTGGCGCGGGACGTGGACCCCACTCCACCTTAGTCTTGGCCCACTTAGGTGGTGCCTCTGGAGCGGCAACCCTCACTGCCGACCCCGGACTGGGGACCCTTGCAGCGGCTCCGGCGGCTCTGGCGGCTCCAGACTGATGGGCGGCTCCTGACTGACGGGCGGCTCTGGCAGCTCCGGACTGATGGGCGGCTCTGGCGGCTCTGGAAGGAGAAGACGCAGAGACTTCCTGGTGCGTGGGGCTGCCACAGGGCCCACCAAGCTGGGGAGGCCTACCGGAGGACTGGTGCGTAGAGGAGGCACCGGATAAACCGGGCTGTGGGGGAGCACTGGAGCTCTGGTGCGCAGCCTTGGCTCCACTCCTCCAGGCTGAATGCCCACTTTAGCCCGGCCACTCCAGTGTGCAGGCACAGGTCGAACCGGGCTGTGGGAGAGCACTGGTGCTTACCACTCGCACCTCTCCATTATGCTCAATGCCCACTTTGGTCTGGCATGGGCGGAGCGCAGGCATAGGACGAACAACACCTTCCCAGTGCTCTGGAGACACGGTACGCAGACCCGGCACAGGATACCCTGGGCCGAATCGGTGCACCGGAGACCAAACGCGCTGGGCTGGCACAATCCGCCCTGGCTGGATGCCCTGGCTGGATGCCTATTCTTGCATGGCACTTGCGGGGGGCTGGCCTATAGCGTTCCGGGATATGAGCGCTTCACCACATAACACGGTGCCCAACCAGTACTACGCTGCTTCCGGTAAGCAAGGGTAGTTGGCTCAGGTCTATTGCCTGTCTCCCCGTGCCCCCCCCCCCCCCCCCCCCAAAAAAAAAGGCCTCTCGTGCCTACCTCATATCACCGCCTCTCCGCTTTCGTTGCCTCCAGTTCAGCTTTCGGGTGGCGATATTCCCCACCCTGACTCCAGGGTCCCTTACCGCCTAATATCTCCTCCCAAGTCCAGGAGTCCCGAACCCTCTGCTCCTCTGCTCCTTACCATGCTGCTTGGTCCATTGGTGGTGGGTAGTTCTTTAACGGCAAGGTGCAGGGTGGTATGTGTTCATATTGTTTAATAGGAATAGAACACTGAAAATACCCCAAAAAATAAAGTGAACGAACGAAACCGAAACAGTTCTGTCTGGTGCAAATACAAACACTCAACAGAAAACAACTACCCACAAAACCCATGTGGGCAAGAGCTACCTAAGTATAGTTCTCAATCAGAGACAACGATAGACAGCTGTCCCTGATTGAGAACCATACCCTGCCAAAAACAAAGAAATACAAAAACATAGAAAAAAGGAACATAGAATGCCCACCCTAGTCACACCCTGGCCTAACCAAAATAGAGAATAAAAGCCTCTCTATGGCCAGGGCGTGACACTTACATTTGAGTCTTGGCTACCCAATTACGCTGCACACCTCTCTCACTATAGTTTTCTCATGACCATGTTGTAAATAAACAACTACTGCAAAAGAAAGTGCTTTGTATCAATGTGCTTACTTGGATGGTTTAACCTTTTACATCTCCGGGTAGCTATTTAGAGTATTTCCTTCTTATTCTGCTCATTAGTGCGTGTCCATCAGCCAACCCATCCCAGCCATGTCTAGCCACTTTGCACCCTTCTCGCTAATTGATTACAGCCTCTCTGATCACATCTGCTCCACAAATACAAACTGATGGCTCTATCAAAGTGGTGCCATCTATGGGGGAAAATGACAAACTTTGTTATGCACATGCGCTGTATGAGCCTTAAACCTGTACATTTCCACTGTCTGTTTCTCTCATGTAAGACGAAGCCAGAGTTTTTCCTCTCTTGTTTCTGAGTAACTTGGTCACGTGGCAAAAGACAAAGGGCCGTCTGAGAGGGACGAGTTTTTGGTCCATCCTGTTCTTTTCGTAGCTTTCAAGGGCACTGCTGTGTGGAGATATTAAGAGAACAGAAACTAGCATAGGCAGCCTATAAGCAGGAAAGGAGTACGCTATGTTCCCATTATGATCTTAGCCACCTGCTACACTGCCATGTAGACAAAGGCAATAAAAGCTGAGGCCCAACTCTTATTCGTTGAGCTTTTAACTTTGCACCTTTTGAGTGATTGTTAACCTGTTGCGACGACCAAACCCGGATCCGGGATTCTATTTATAGACCTAAGCTCATTACCATAACGCAACGTTAACTATTCATAAAAATCGCAAATGAAATGAAATAAATATGCTATCTCTCAAGCTTAGCCTTTTGTTAACAACACTGTCATCTCAGATTTTCAAAATATGCTTTTCAACCATAGGAAAACAATCATTTGTGTAACAGTAGCTAGCTAGCGTAGCATTTAGCGTTAGCATTAGCGTTTGCATTTAGCAAGCAACTATCACAAAAACAAGTAAAGCCTTCAAATAAAATAACTTACCTTTGAAGAACTTCTGATGTTTTCAATGAGGAGACTCTCAGTTAGATAGCAGATGCTCAGTTTTTCCAAAAAGATTCTTTGTGTATTAGAAATAGCTCCGTTTTGTACATCACATTTGGCTACCAAAAAAAAAAAAAAAAAAAAAAAAAAACGAAAATTCAGCCCTCAAAACGCGAACTTTTTTCCAAATTAACTCCATAATATCGACTGAAACATGGCAAACGTGGTTTAGAATCAATCCTCAAGGTGTTTTTCCACATATCTCTTCGATGATATATCCTTTGTGGAAGCCTGGTTTCTCCTTGCTCTCAAATGGAAAAATAAGTGCACCTGGCTTTGCGCTCCAATTTCGATGCAGGGACACCAGGCGGACACTTGGAAAATGTAGTCTCTTATGGTCAATCTTCCAATGATATGCCTACAAATACGTCACAATGCTGCCAACACGTTGGGGAAACGACAGAAAGTGTAGGCTCATTCCTTGCGCAATCACAGCCATATAAGGAGACAATGGAAAACAGAGCTTCAGAGATTCTGCTCATTTCCTGGTTGACGTATCATCTTGGTTTCGCCTGTAGAATGAGTTCTAGGGCACTTACAGACAATATCTTTGCAGATTCTGAAACTTCAGAGTGTTTTCTTTCCAAAATGGTCAATAATATGCATAGTCGAGCATCTTTTCGTGACAAAATATTGCGCTTAAAACGGGAACGTTTTTTATCCAAAAATGAAATAGCGCCCCTAGAGATCCAAGAGGTTAAGGAGAATCAAAGAATTCTTACGAAAATCCTTTTCGATTAGGCCTAATCCAATAAATTCAATATCTTGCGCCAGACTAGCTAGACTAGACTAGTAAGATCTTAATTTGAGCCTGTTTGCTATATCAGGAAAATTATCCTGAAGCAACAGGACATTTGAATTATCGTTAGGGCACATCAAATTTCAAAGTGGAAGTGACAAACTTTAAAAGCCATTTTAAAACTCAAATACACTGGTCTGCAATTCCTGCCGTGCAGGTAAATTCTTAGCAACAAAAAAGTGATCAAATTAAGATCATACATCTGTATAGCCTATGTTCTGTTCAGTTTGAGAAGGAGAGTGCAAACATGAGGACCGGAGGTCAACTTTGATAGGTTGCTACTACTATAATTTTATTGCCCATGGTCTCACAATAAGCCAGAATCGAGTAACTTACATTGCCGTGCTGAAACTTGAAGCAGCAGTCACGGCACAGACATTAGGAAATGGACAGGTCATGGTGCTGAAAGTAGACATAATACATTTCAACATCTTCATTCCAATTAGACATTACTAACAGCAAGAGGGCTTTGTGTTGGAGCCTATTTTTTCTTGTATAAGAAAAAAAGGTAGGCCTACCTGTTTGACAGACATAATTAGGCTATAGGCTGCTATATACATTGATACTATCAGGTTTCAGGTAAGACCCAAGCGCAGACTGTGTTGAAGTAACAATGTTTATTACAACAACAGTGGCAGGCAAACGGCAGGTCAAGGCAGGCAGGGGTCGATAATCCAGAGTAGTGGGGCCAAGGTACCGGGCGGCAGGCAGGCCCAGGGTCAGGTCAGGCAGAGGTCTGTAATGCAGAGGAGGGGCAAAATCACATGACAGCAGGCAGGCTCAGGACAGGCAAGGGTCAAAACCAGGAGGGTGAGAAAAAGAGAGACAGGGGAAAAGCAGGCGCTGAGAGAACGAGACGAACTGGCACAGACGGACAGAAAAGACAGGTATAAATACCCAAGGGATAAGTGGGGAAGATAGGCGACACTGCGAGAGGGTGGAGAGGTGAAACGGATCAGGGCGTGACACATACCCCTTCACTTTTGTTGTGCTACGGCCTGAATTTTAAAATGGAACAAATATATATTTTGTCTCACCCATCCACACACAATACCCCATAATGACTAAAGGGAAAGCATGTTTTTAGAAATGTTAATACAGAAATACCCCTTGATACTTTGTAGAAGCACCTTTGGTTGCGATTATAGCTGTGAGTCTTTCTGGGTATGTCTCCGCGAGCTCCCCACACCTGGATTGTGCAACATTTGCCCATTATTCTTTTCAAAATTCTTCAAGTTCTGTCAAATTTTTGTTGATCATCAATTGTTGAACATCAATTTTCAGTTCTTGCCATAGATTTTCAAGTAGATTTAGGTCAAAACTGTAACTCAGCCACTTCCTGTCCTCTTGGTAAGCAACTCCAGTGTAGATTTGGCCTTGTGTTTCAGGATATTGTCCTGCTGAAAAGTGAATTCATCTCCCAAAGCAGACTGAAACAGGTTTTCCAATTAATTTGTAAAACATTTAAGTGGTGTGAATACTTTCTGAAGGCACAGCCAATTCCTCCACCCAGCATTCTGTCACGCCCTGACCTGAGATATCTCTGTTTTCTTTATATTTTGGTTAGGTCAGGGTGTGACTAGGGTGAATACGCTAGTTTTTGTATTGTCTAGTTTTTTTTTATTGTCTATCGGTTTTGTATGTCTAGGGTTTTGTAGGTCTAGGCATTTGTATGTTTATGGTGGCCTGATATGGTTCCCAATCAGAGGCAGCTGTTTATCGTTGTCTTTGATTGGGGATCATATTTAGGTAGCCGTTTCCCTTTGGTGCTTGTGTGTTCTTGTATATGTGTAGTGTAGTTGCCTGTCAGCACTCATTTGTATAGCTTCACATGTTGTTTTATTATTTTGGTTAGTTTGTTCAGTGTTCATTCTTATAATAAGAAAGAATGTACGCATACCACGCTGCGCCTTGGTCCTATCTTTATGACGAACGTAACAGAAGAACCCACCAAAAATGGACCAAGCAGCGTGTTCAGGAAGAATGGACCTGGGAGGAGATCTTGGATGGAGCAGGACCCTGGATGCAGGCTGGGGAGTATCGCCTTCCGAAGGAGGAAATAGAGGCAGCGAAAGCGGAACGGCAACGTTACAAGGAATTATACCAACGAGGTAGGCCATAGAAACCCCAAGAAGAGCGAACCAGAGCCAGTCAGGGAGTCGGATGAGGAGTTCGACACAAGATTCCGGAGAGGTGCTAGCATTGAGAGCACTGCAGAGCGGGCGTGTTGAGGTGCTTGTCATTAGCCCGGTGTCAACTGTACTGGTCCCACGCATCAGGTCTCCAGTGCGTCTCCACAGTCCAGTACTTCCTGTGCCTCCTCTCCGCACACGCCCTGAGGTGCGTGTCATCAGCCCGGTACCACCTGTACCGGCACCACGCATCAGGCCTCCAGTGCGCCTCCACAGTCCAGAGCTCCCGGCGACAGTTCCCAGTCCGGAGTTTCCGGCGACGGGCCCCAGTCCGGAGCCTCCGGTGACGGGCCCCAGTCCGGAGCCTCCGGTGACGGGCCCCAGTCTGGAGCCTCCGGCGGCGATCCGCAGTCCAGAACCTCCGGCGATGATCCACGGTCCGGTTCTATAAAGGCGGAGGGCCGGTTCTACAAAGGCGGAGGGATCAGCGTGAAGAGGGGGGGTGGTGTCCAGCACCAGAGCCGCCACCAAGGGTAGATGCCAGACCCTCCCCTATAGGTTCAGGTTTGCGGCCGGGAGTCCACACCTTTGGGGGGGTACTGTCACGTCCTGACCTGAGATATCTGTTTTCTTTATATTTTGGTCGGGTCAGGGTGTGACTAGGGTGAATACGCTAGTTTTTGTATTGTCTAGGGGTTTTGTATGTCTAGGTATTTGTATGTTTATGGTGGCCTGATATGGTTCCCGAGGACACACAAAATAATACTTTGCTTGGTAAGTAATCTAAATCAGCAACTATCAATTGATAAAGCTCTTCACTTTCTGTACAATAAAACACTTTTAGGGAAACACTTGTGACCTTCTCTTGTTGGGTTAAGCCACAAAAGAAGAATAGCCAGCAGGTAAAGCTGAATTTTCTCTGCATCGGTACACCTACTGTCTGGTGTGGAAAGGTAGGCGTAAGTTTTGTTCAGATTCCTAATTATTTGTAAACTGGGACAGTTTCTTTGCAAACAAGACACACTGATTTGGCATTAGAGAAATATGATAAGACGAATACATAGGCCTATCGCTCTTCAATTCTAAGCCTGTAATTTCGGTTATTTGTGTATTATTATAAAAGATTATGCTAATATGTAAAATTATATAGAAATTCATGAAATGTTTATAAAAGGCAACCTTCTGGCCACAGCCCTGTGCGCTATCAAAATTCCTGTGTTGCCATGCAACGCTTACAGTACAAAGAACAGTTTCTAACATGACATTTCTAAGGCTCTGGTCTGTCCAAGAAGTGAGTGTAAAAGGTAATGATGTTATGTGCTATCCACTTTATGTTGGAATTATTATTTTAAGTGTAGGGGAGGGTCACCTTTTTTTTAAGCTTTCATTGAGCGTTTAGGGAAAATATATCTTGCTGAAGGGAGGGCTATCCATTTTAATTTCAGAGGGGTCCGATTTTCTCCATGTAACCCTTATTATAATTAACGTTCACTCCCTTAACTACATGACTGAGTTTGAGATAACCCAGCCAATTGGTGCCTTTTGCATGTCAGTGAGTCCGGACCTGTGTGTTAATATATAATCGTCTCTGTGGTAGTGAATGCGTGTCTCTGGGAGATAAGGCAGCACAATTAAGGGATGTGTCTCAGGTTTAGCTAGGTGGGGTTTTTAATTAGTCCCCAGTGAGCTGCAGACAGCGAGCGACGCCTTGAGTCCAGTAAGGAGTGCTACTAATTAAACTCTGAGTCAAGCCTGAGAGGCCTGCATAACACAATGTTATCCCAGCATCCCTAAGGCCAGCACATCCAATTCCACAGGAACCCCATGATGCCACCAAAAGAAGACTGGCATGCACTCACATTGGTGCAAATATACATTTACAATACTAGGACTTTAGCATTGAGTCAAGCACTTGCTTGAACACACACAAACAAGTACATTAAAGTCATCCAGGATTAATTGTTAAAGACGTCCACACAGTAAATGCACGTGAAAAAAAGCATGTTACAGCCATGAACACCAACTGAGTACAACATGCATGCATGAGGAAGTAGGTTGTATGACCTTGTGAAATTTGACAATTCCTGCAAATGTAAAGTCTTCAAACCTGCATGCGTTAGTGCTATTGCTATGTATGATTAATAACAGGTGTGGACTCCAGTCAGGGCTGTAACTCACCCACACGATTTAACCTAGGAGTTCCGGAGAACCTCCCTAAGATTTAAGTTTTCACTGAGAGTCAACACACTGTAAGTCAAAGAGATACTCTGTCTCTAGCCCACGTCAGCAGAAACATCCTTGGATATATGACATCTGGCTCATAAACACAAGATTAATTTTACACTGTCTCCAATAAATTCTAATTCCCTACGAGGTAGGTGCAAAAAACTATTTTTTTTAAAGTTTCAATGTAATATGGTACACTGTGGGGATGAGCACCACAACAATATTGAGAGAAAAAAAAGACAGGAATTAATTCAGTACTCTGCAGAGGCTACATACAAAGAGAGTATTCAGCATGTTTGTTAATGTAGTGGCTTTTGGGGGTTGTTATTTTTTCAATTACCATTTATATATTTTTCTTTATTTTCCCCTTACCACCCCTCCCCTAATTGGAGTAAACTAATGGACAATAACACTTAGACTTCTATTTCCAGCTGATACATACTATATACATTTTACAGACACAGTATATTTTACATTAGTTATCTTTCCTTTGGTTTTAGTCCAATCCTTCAGCTAACCTCAACCCCTCCCATCTATCTCTGAAGACCAATTTTTCTCCATTTGCCATATATTTTTCAACTGTGCTGTGATGTTTCACAAAAGTTCTGATCCTTTCTATTCTCATAGTTTCTACAGATTGTAAATTAAAGATAAACATTTTTGCTAAGAGTATTATTATTGATCGATTGACTATGACTTTTCAGATCACCCATCAGTGCTATTTGCAGAGTTAACTCCAGGCATATGTTGCAGTTTTTCAGCCATTCATCAACCTGCGACCAAAAACAAGCTCCATATGGACAATACCAAACCAAATGATCTAATAATTCTGTCTCTTTGTAGCAAAATCTGAATAGCTGGGATGGTTGTATCCCACATACTGTATATATAACATTATATTGGTTGCAAGAATATTTTATAATAATTTACATTTAAAACTCTAAGTTTTGAATCCGGTGTCATTTTGTGTATCACTTCATGGGCCATGGAATCGGTACACCGAAAATCTCTTCTCAGCTATTTTATAATCTGTATGTCACAGCTGTCCATTTTTTGGTCCATAAATTAAACTTGTATACTTTTTATTTATCACAATTTTCTTTAACCACTTTGTCTTTAATGCAGGTTCCTTACTTTCTTCCCCTTCTACTTGTCTCTTCCATTTCCATATATTTTTGTTAGCTGCACGTGTGATATAACTCCAACAGTCCTATTTATGATATAATTTACATAAATTATACTTTATTTGTTGTTTTATTATCAATTAGTATATTTGAGTTGAACCATAATATTTGTTGTAACACTTGTTCTGTCTTTTCTGGTGGATTAAACTGAAATTGCAACCAACTTTCAATTATCATAGCCTGCTGCATGTAGCAAAACTAATGTGGGTACATCAGTAGGCCAGTGTGCTACCCGGCTGGTCATATTTCATAATGGACATAGGGCCGAGGCAATTTAGCACATGTTGGTGGCCTCAGAAAAAAAGACAAAGGAGGGAAAAAGAGTGAATAATAAAGCTTTGGATTGGTTTCAAGGATGGAGCTGAAATGCCTTCAGTCTAATCCGTGTGACAGTGAGCTGGGCTGCTGGGGAGCTGGCAGGTGGGGGAGAAGGAAGAGGGAGTGGGCTCATGTTTATACCTCCAACAGGGAGAATGAAAGGCCTGTCAAGTGTTTGGGGCCATGTACAGATGGTGTTCAGTGTCCTCAAGAGAACAGTTATGTATTAGTCAAAAAATAAAGAATCTGAATGTCCTTGGATGTACTCTAGCTGCTTGATTTGGTCCTGATTTCTGCATTTCAAATTCATATTTTATTTACATTCAAGTCGTAGCATTTTTCAACATTTGTGTTTTTTCATGAAAAGTGATGTTTCAAATACCATCAAATAGAATAGGTTACATTTCAAACACATTTGTCACCTAGCTTTCAGTGGCACAGTATTTTCTATTTGTTACCATGGGAACACAAGGCTGGTTTCCGTTGTAAAAATCTATTAACTGGGTACAATCAGCAACTGGAACACGTACATTGAGGTTGAGACTTAAATTGATGTTGAGAAAAGAATGTCACAATGTATAGTAAACTGGAACGTGATTTGTGTTGGGCACACATAGCTTACATATTACAATAGGATACAGTGTATTGGTTTAATTTTCTTTGTTTGAAGCTTGACATATCCTGGAGATGTTTAAAAGTACATAGACAAACATGGAGCCATACTGTGAAGTGTAGTATCCATCATAAAACAACAAAGGCTCAGAAATGACAGCCTTAAAAGTGTGTACAATATCATTTAGTTTCTGACTTGAAAGTGAGCTGTGCACTTTTCATTCTTGTTTTCAGGCTATTGCGTATCTGCCATTTAAATTAATATTTTAAAAACGTCAAAAGCTAGAGAAAATGTTAAGGTAATGAACCCTGAGGCATTGCCTTCCCATTAGAATTTGTCTTCTATCATTTGTGGCATTAAGATAGCAAGAGAAGGAGTGGAGCGATTAGAACACATTCACAATACTGCACCTACACAAGCCATCAATCATGCGTTGAATCCTCACATTTGCAATTGTTGATGTGTTTACAATAACACAGATGGACAGATGACTGATTCTGCTATATCACTGTCAGGACAGGCCAGTGATCCAGCCTAAACAAATACAAATCTGTAAGTGCATCTGCCAGGATATACTATACAAATAATACAGAGCATATTGGAATACGTAAACATCAGCTTAAACAAAGGTTTGTTGATTCCAAACTTGGCAAAAGCTCTGGGTTTCGGAAATGCTTACCTAAACTGGCAGCGGCTGTTGCTTTCTGACATCTCTGAATAATTACACTGTGGGTGCTGAATTTATCATGATTTCCCCCAAAAAATTACATATTTCACCTTCATCACAACCCCACTCAAAAAATCTTTGTCAGTTTCAGAGTTTATGTTAAAAAAAAATTATCTTTCTGGTCTTTACCTCACGCATGGCTTTTCACTCTGACAGGCAGTGTCCCACAGGATTTCTATTCAAAATGGAACCATCGCATTCTCCCAAAAGTTTGTTGGTGCGTAAAACCAGTAAATTCATATCAGCAAAAAAGTGTGATGGTAGTGGTGTAGAGCAGTTTGTCGTGAACCCCCAGCAAGGGCCGAGTAGGATGCAGTGCTTATCTTAGAAAGATGGAAAATGAATAACATTAACAGAAATGGAAAACCATTGGAAGACTGTAGCCTAAAAAGCAATAATTATCTGATACCTTAAGCATATTCAATCAAACCAGGTTATCATGCATCTAAGAGGAGTTACAAATATATTACTGTGTTGACAGAATACGCATTTGCATTTGGATTCATGTTTGCAGTCTGAAGAGCCGATGGGTTGTTCCACAAAAAGAGTAACATTTTAAATAACATTTAACCCAGGCCCTGCGTGTCCTCAGGTGCTCTCATTTGTTGACTTCTGCAATCGTAAAAGCCTCGGTTTCATGCATATTAACATCAGAAGCCTAATGTCCTAGCCGTGTCTGGGTTACCAAATTTTGGAGATTACCATCCCCAACTACAACATTTTCCGTCAAGATAGAACTGCCAAAGGGGGAGGAGTTGCAAAGTTCTGCCGTACTTTCCAGGTCTATGCCCAAACAGTTCGAGTTTCTAATTTTAAAAATGAATCTCTCCAGAAATAAGTCACTCACTGTTGCCGCCTGTTATAGACCCCCCTCAGCTCCCAGCTGTGCCCTAGACACCATATGTGAATTGATTTCCCCCCATCTATCTTCAGAGTTAATTCTGTAAGGTGACCTAAACTGGGATATGCTTAACACCCCGGCAGTTCTACAATCTAACTTAGATGCCCTCAATCTCACACAAATTATCATGGAACCCACCAGGTACAACCCTAAATCCGTAAACATGGGCACCCTCATAGATATTATCCTGACCAACCCGCCCCCCAAATACACCTCTGCTGTTTTCAATCAGGATCTCAGCGATCACTGCCTCATTGCATGCATCAGCTATGGGTCCGCGGTCAAACAACCACCCCTCATCACTGTCAAATGCTCCCTAAAACACTTCTGCGAGCAGGCCTTTCTAATCGATCTTTCTAATGGATCTGGAAGGATATGTATCATCCTGTCAGTAGAGGATGCCTGGTCGTTCTTTAAAAGTAATTCTCACCATCTTAAATAGGCATGCCCCTTTTAAAAAATGTTGAACTAACAACAGATATAGCCCAGATATAGCCCTCACTCCAGACCTAACTGCCCTCGACCAGCACAAAAACATCCTGTGGCAGACTGCACTAGCGTCAAATAGTCCCCGCAATATGTAACTTTTCGGGGATGTGAGGAACCAATACATGCAGTCAGTTAGGAAAGCAAAGGCTAGCTTTTTCAAACAGAAATTTGCATCCTGTAGCTCTAACTCCAAAAAGTTATGGGACACTAAAGTCCATGGAGAATAAGAGCACCTCCTCCCAGCTGCACACTGCACTGAGGCTAGGAAACACTGTCACCACCAATAAATCCATGATAATCTAGAATTTCAATAAGCATTTCTCTATGACTGGCCATGCTTTTCTCCTGGCTACCCCAGCCCAGGCCAACAGCTTCGCTGCCCCCGCAGCTACTTGCCCAAGCCTCCCCAACTTCTCCTTCACCCAAAGCCAGATAGCAGATGTTCTGAAAGAGCTGCAAAACCTGGACCCGTACAAATCAGCTGGGCTAGACAATCTGGACCCTCTCTTTCTAAAATGATCTGCCGCCATTGTTGCAACCCCTATTACCAATCTGTTCAACCTCTCGTATTGTCCGAGATCCCTAAAGATTGGAAAGCTGCGGTGGTCATCCCCCTCTTTAAAGGGGGTGACACTCTAGACCCAAACTGTTACAGACCTATATCCATCCTGCACTGCCTTTCTAAAGTTTTTGAAAGCCAAGTTAACAAACAGATCATTGACCATTTCAAATCCCACCATACCTTCTCCGCTGTGCAATCCGGTTTCCGACCTGGTCACGGGTGCACCTCAGCCACGCTCAAGGTACTAAACTATATAACAGCCATCGATAAAAGACAGTACTGTGCAGCTGTCTTCATCTACCTGGCCAAGGCTTTCGACTCTGTCAATCACCATATTCTTATTGGCAGACTCAACAGCCTTGGTTTCTCAAATGACTGCCTTGTCTGGTTCACCAACTACTTCTCAAATAGAGTTCAGTGTGTCAAATCAGAAGGCCTGTTATCCAGACCTCCGGCAGTCTCTATGGGGGTGCCACAGGATTCAATTCTCGGGACGACTCTTTTCTCTGTATACATCAACGATGTCGCTGTTGGTGATTCCCTAATCCACTTCAACCTCTACGCCTTTCTTTGGACACTTAACAAACCTCCAAACGAGCTTCAATGCCATACAACACTCCTTCCGTGGCCTCCAACTGCTCTTAAATGCTAGTAAAACTAAATGCATGCTTTTCAACTGATTTCTGATCGCACCCGCCCGACTAGCATCACTACTCTGGACGGTTCTGACTTAGAATATGTGGACAACTACAAATACCTAGGTGTCTGGCTAGACTGTTAACACTCCTTCCAGACTCATATTAAACATCTCCAATCCAAAATTAAATCTAGAATTGGCTTCCGATTTCGCAACAAAGCCTCCACCACTCACGCTGCCAAACATACACTTGTAAAAATGACTATCCTACCGATCCTCGACTTCGGCGATGTTATTTACAAAATAACCTCCAACACTCTACTCAGCAAACTGGATGCAGTCTATCACAGTGCCATCCGTTTTGTCACCAAAGCCCCATATACCACCCACCACTGCAATATGTATGCTCTCATCGGCTGGCCCTCGCTACAGATTCGTCTCCAGACCCACTGGCTCCAGGTCATCTATAAGTCTGTTCCAGGTAAAGCTCCTGTCACATGGAGTGACAGTGGAGAGACAAAGCAGGTACAGGGAGTAAAACATTTAATAAGGAACGGACATGGAACGAGACAGGAACAGCGTCAGCATACAAGAAAACAAAGATAAAAAACAATCAACGCAAAAGCGGGAAACAGAGCAAGGGAACTGAAAAATATAGGCAAGGTAATAAACAGATGATAAGTGAGTCCAGGTGAGTCCAATATCACTGAAGCGCATGATGAGGGAAGACAGGTGTGCATAATTGATGGCTGGAATGCGTGATGCAGGGCAGCCAGGAGCCCTCAAGCACCAGTGGAGGGAAGAGCGGGAGCATACGTGACAGCTCCTCCTTTCCCAGGTCACTGGTCACCATAACAACACCCACCCGTAGCACACGCTCCAGCAGGTATATCTCACTGGTCATCCCCAAAGACAACACCCCCTTTGGCCGCCTTTCCTTCCAGTTCTCCGTTGCCAATGACTGGAACGAATTGCAAAAATCGGAGACTTATATCTCCCTCACTATCTTTAAGCATCAGCTGTCTGAGCAGCATTCTAATCGCTGCAGCTGTACTCATCCCCATATTGTTTTATTTACTTTTTTGCTCTTTTGCACACCAGTATTTCAACTTGGACATCATCATCTGCACATCTATCCCTCCAGTGTTAATTTGCTGAATTGTAATTACTTCGCTCCTATGGCCTATTTATTGCCTTACCTCCTCATGCCATTTGCACACACTGTATATAGACTTTTTCCTATTGTGTTATTGACTATGTTTGTTTATTCCATGTGTAACTCTGTGTTGTTGTTTGTGTCGGAGTGCTTTGCTTTATCTTGGCCAGGTCGCAGTTGTAAATGAGAACTTGTTCTCAACTGGCTTACTTGGTTAAATGAAGGTGAATAAAAAAGAAAATAAAAAGTAGAAATTGTAAACCAATATTACATTTTAAAAGCCTGTTATTTTAACTGAATTGCCCTTTAATATAGACCACAAGGAGAGAAAAAAAACGGATTTTGAATATGAATAAAGACTTGCTAAAGTGACACATTTCAGCATTTTGACATGTCCCTCCATCAACCCTGTGTCACTTCTGGGAATTTTTTACCCACTTAACCCCAAAATGTCTCAAGTTTTCACCATAACTGTAAAGCCCTCGTCATTGTGATGCTTTCACAAAGTAATTTCTGAAAGTATTATTTATTTCATGTGATTAGTAATTAATTTAAGTCTGTCCCTCATTTTAAGGTCAACCCTGTTAGGTGAACTGAACTTTCGTTTTAATACGTTGAAATTATTCCTTTAAAAACAATCTAAATCCAGAGGAAACACTGTACTTGTAACAGTCAAATCATAGTGTAAAAGCAAGTGAGCTGGTTTTACTCTTTTTGTACATGTTCTGGTGTTTTGTAGTTGAAAACTGATCTTAGCTCAACAGGCAAGAAATGTTTGAACAATAATTATTTGGGTAGTGAAGCTTGCATTCAATTGCCACTCCCTGTTGCACACAACAAGATCCTATTCCCCCTGTCCAGGGTTGCAAACGTACCGGTAATTTTCTTTGTTCATTGTCTAAGTGCGTACATCTACTACTCTGTACAACAAGGTAACATAAAATCTGACTTGTTTCAGAAAACGAGTTGTATGAAACTTGTCGGGCTGTTGCAGTTATTATATTACCGCCACACAAGTCATGATGGCAGTCAAATTCCACATGACCGTTTAGTCACGGTAATTAGGCTTCTCCAAGCTCTGATGCTGCTGATGACCTAACAAACTTGCTAACTGCCTGGTACTAGGCACTGTATTGTCCCTTTAATCAATATGACATCAATGCAAATGTCATGGAAAATCGAATCAAACACTTCATGAGCTCATGTTACGCAAAATTTCTATAGGCTGTGCAATTTCACGAGAAAATAGAGTGATGGCCTCTATTAAAAAGAGGAGGATCTAATCAGCTTTCTATAGGCTAGGCCTACTATATTTATGTATTTTCTTCATATTAAGCACATTGTTATCTTTACAACAGGAGTATTATCTACCTGCTAGCATGAAAATGAACCACGGAAAAAGCGTCATCCATTCGCTATTTGAGTGCATAGATTACATGTATTTTCCCCATGCCCTGTGTGTTTGAGTGTGAGCTGGTAAGTGGGCTGGAAAGTGAGCTGCTTTCAGGGGATCTACGTGTCTGAGAATGTGAGTTGGAAGCCTCCCATGGGGACGTGGAGCTGGGCAGTCAGGACGGTTATGGTGGAAAGCCAGGATCATAGCTTGGTCGAGGATGTCCTGGGCGGGGACCCAGGACCGTTCTTTGGGTCCGTACCCCTCCCAATCCACCAGGTAGTGGATGTGACCACCCAGGCGCTTGGAGTCAAGGAGGGCTTGGATGGAATAAGCCGGTGCACCGCCAACGTCAAACGGAGGGGGTGAGCCAAGGTGCGCCACTGGAGGATGGAGATTGCTGTACCTCACAGGCTTGAGAAGGGACACATGGAGGTATGAGGAGATTCGGTAATGGCGGGGCAATGGAAGATGGAAGGTGACAAGATTGAGGCAGTGTTTTATTTTGAAGGTACCAATGAACCGGGGACTGAACTTTTTGCAGGGGTCACAAAGCCAGATGTCCTGGGTAGAGAGCCACACACATTGCCCAGAAATGAAAGAGTGGAGTAGGTCGGCGACGCCGGTCAGCAAACCGTTTTAGGGAGAGGGAAGCTATATGTAGGTGCCGATGTGCGTTCTCCCAAACCTGCTCACTACGTGAAAACCACTCATCGACGGCAGGCACAGTTCCGGGCTCTGTCTCCCATGGGAACATGGGGGGTTGGTATCCGAGGACACATTGAAAAGGAGAGAGATGGAGTGAGGAATGCACCAGGGAGATCTGTGCGTATTCGTCCCAGGCTGGATAGCGACTCCACTCGTGTGGTTGGTGGGTGCAGAGTT
Source organism: Oncorhynchus clarkii lewisi (assembly GCF_045791955.1). Taxonomy (NCBI): domain Eukaryota; kingdom Metazoa; phylum Chordata; class Actinopteri; order Salmoniformes; family Salmonidae; genus Oncorhynchus; species Oncorhynchus clarkii. The sequence continues at coordinate 7,400,992 of NC_092173.1, read as the reverse complement.
GGCGAAGGTACTTCCCTATTTACTGATTCAGGCGTTCCATCTGCCCATTGGTTTGGGGGTGGTTTCCAGAGGATAGGCTGATGGAGACCCCTAGTCTTTCACAGAAGGCTTGCCAAACCCTGGAGACAAACTGGGGTCTCCGAAATGCCCTTGCCATATAGACTTCGTCAGCTATGATATGTTCATTTTATGAACTGGCTAGCCAGCTAACTGAACGTTTGCTATCTAGCTAACAAGCTAGAAACTAACCAAAATATTGATTAGAAAGTTGCTTTTAGTTGCCTGGTGATGGGTTCTGACTTCTAAACTTGAAAATATGCAGAACGTTTACATTCTGTCAGAACATGTTATTGTTAGACATCAGGAATCCTATGGAAAGGAGAAGGCCACCGTCTGCTGCAAGTCAACAGGACAGCTGTGAGGTTGGGAGGAGTGAGAAATTTGGGCCGAGGTCAGGTCAGATGAAGTGAGAAAGAACAGGCATCACTAAAGTCCTGTCTAGCATCAAATATGTATTGGCTGGCCAGATGTGTAAGCAGGAGACATGTTTAAATACCAGTGCTTGTGTAAATATGTCTTTGTTTTATGCAGCTGTGTGACCCTGTGGGTAAACAAACTTGGTTTCATCATGCTAGTCGTCCGTGAGTTTTTACTCTGTTTATTTAGAACCTAATACTGGTTTGCTAGATTGACACATCCTAAATTTCCTAAATTCATTTTTAAACAGATGGGTTTGTTGGTGTTAAAATACACCAGCTATGCTATTTTGGACCACCAGGGTGCTGATGTCCTGCAGCCTGTAGTTTTTGTGTTCTTTGTCATAACGACAAAAACAAGTTTGATGTCGGAGGACAATAGAATGTTCATGATGTCACTGCGACAACTGTCTACAGACATTTAGTCTTGAAATCTTTGGTTGTTTAGCACATGGCCTCACATGTAAATCCTTAAAGAGATGGGTGGGGCTGAGGCTTAAGAGAATGTGAACGATTCTGAATGGCTGTAGATAAAGAAGAGCTCTCCAGTAGGTGTACCAACTTATTCAAGGGCCATTTTCTCAAAAGTGGGGTTACAAGTTTATTAACTTTTAAATCAGAATTACTTTCTCTGTGGTGTATGATAAACCATTTTCTAGCTTTAAGTCTCAACTTATCAAAACATTTCTTACCCCTTTTTCTCCGCAATATCGTGAATTTCAGTCTCATCCCATCCCTGCAACGTCTTTACGTATTAGGGAATTGCGAAGGTCAAGAGCCATGCGTCCTCCAAAACACAACCCTGCCAAGCCGCACTGCTTTTTGACACACTACTCAGTTAACCCTGAAACACCAATGTGTCGGAGGAAACACAATACAGTTGGTGACCGTGTCAGTGTGCATGTGTCCAGCCCTCCACAAGAGTCGCTAGAGTGGGATGGAACAAGGACATCAGCCAAACCCTCCGCTAACCCGGACAACGCTGGACCAATTGCCGGCATGGGTCTCCCAGTTCCGGCCGGCTGCGAAACATGGATCGAACCCGGGTCTGTAGTTAAGCCTCAAGCACTGCAGTTCCCTAGACCCCTGCTCCACTGGGGAGGCCCATGAGTCTCTACTTTTATCCAATGTATAAAACATAATTTCGCTACATAGAACCGAATCGAGGTGGTCGGACACAAATATTAAATAAAATATTTAAAAAACTGCTGGCAAACAGAATTGAAAAATATGTATTTTTCTTAATTGAGAAGAGGGCAAAAGTCTTATAATTATTTTCCCTCATGGAGAGGATTTGTAAGAAGTACATGGAATGTGGCGATTACATTTGTCTCATGTTGGCTATAGGATTACAGGCCCAAAAAGCTAACTGTGCAAATTATTTCCTGGAATAAAGGATGACCTGAAAAGGAAACCACAGGAAGTAGGACCAATCAGGCATTAACTTTTCACCCAACGACCTGCTGTTCCTCCAAATCCTGAACAAGAGACAAATGATCATATTCAAACTGGCCTGCTGTCAATCTCTAAGTGGTGTGTGCAACATATGTGACATTTTGTTGGGCCAATTCTATTTATGACACATCTCTTCTTCAATAAAGTATCTCTGGGACATGTTCAAGAGCAGTGACTGAAGGTGAATGTTAATAGCTTGCTAAAACAGCACTCCAGACAAGCTCAGAATGGTTCCTACTCAGTGGACTGTTTAGTATGAACTTGGATCTGACATGTTGTGATGAAGGGACTCATGTTGCCCTGTACTGTGTATACAGTATGTGGTGATATGTTTTCAGTCATCAGAAATAGATCAAATGCCATCGTTCTTGTGTAAACCTGCAGAAAAGATAATCAAATATGTATTATTGTTCAGTGTAGCCTGGCCTTGTCATTTAGGACATCATCTGAAAATAGCTGCTGTAACTGATATTAGACTTGTTATTCTCTGTTTTCTTCAGAAGTACATTGACTTTCATCAAGGTCATCTGGTGTAATAACTGTAGTGGGATCAATATACACAGTTTTTTATGTCCATTGTTATAAAATTACACAGTTTTGTTTGGTTTGCATATACTAACAAGCATTCCAATTAAAAGTGAATAACTGAATGGAAGCCGATTCATCTTTTACAAATTATTTCTAATGTGCTCACAATAGTTTCCTACACTTAACCCTTGTGTGGTGTTCATGTTTTTGTTATTCACCCAATGTTCGCGGGTCTGATGGACCCACAACATTATTGGGTTTTAATTTTTTTTTACGTAGAAATACTTGTACTTAGATGTTGACTTATTTCAATTACAAGCAATATAGACAGAATACATGGTTAATATTTGTCAAAATTTTACATGCAGTATTTTATGGAAATTATAAATGAGCCCTTTGAACACAAATTAAGGCAGATCTACACACCACATGAGGGACAGAGTTTTACTGTGTGTGTGTGCTGCAAATGTATTTCTTGCACTTGATGCATATGTACTGTGTCTTCCTGACCTTCTGGGGTCCATCTCACTCACTCACATATACACTGCTCAAATAAATAAAGGGAACACTTAAACAACACAATGTAACTCCAAGTCAATCACACTTCTGTGAAATCAAACTGTCCACTTAGGAAGCAACACTGATTAACAATACATTTCGCAAGCTGTTGTGCAAATTATAGGCAATTAGCAAGACACCCCCAATAAAGGAGTGGTTCTGCAGGTGGTGACCAAAGACCACTTCTCAGTTCCCATGCTTCCTGGCTGATGTTTTGGTCACTTTTGAATGCTGGCGGTGTTTTCACTCTAGTGGTAGCATGAGACGGAGTCTACAACCCACACAAGTGGCTCAGGTAGTGCAGCTCATCCAGGATGGCACATCAATGCGAGCTGTGGCAAGAAGGTTTGCTGTGTCTGTCAGCGTAGTGTCCAGAGCATGGAGGCGCTACCAGGAGACAGGCCAGTACATCAGGAGATGTGGAGGAGGCCGTAGGAGGGCAGCAACCCAGCAGCAGGACCGCTACCTCCGCCTTTGTGCAAGGAGGAGCAGGAGGAGCACTGCCAGAGCCCTGCAAAATGACCTCCAGCAGGCCACAAATGTGCATGTGTCTGCTCAAACGGTCAGAAACAGACTCCATGAGGGTGGTATGAGGGCCCGACGTCCACAGGTGGGGGTTGTGCTTACAGCCCAACACCGTGCAGGACGTTTGGCATTTGCCAGAGAACACCAAGATTGGCAAATTCGCCACAGGCACCCTGTGCTCTTCACAGATGAAAGCAGGTTCACACTGAACAGGTGACAGACGTGACAGAGTCTGGAGACGCCGTGGAGAACGTTCTGCTGCCTGCAACATCCTCCAGCATGACCGGTTTGGTGGTGGGTCAGTCATGGTGTGGGGTGGCATTTCTTTGGGGGGGCCGCACAGCCCTCCATGTGCTCGCCAGAGGTAGCCTGACTGCCATTAGGTACCAAGATGAGATTCTCAGACCCCTTGTGAGACCATATGCTGGTGCGGTGTGCGGTTGGCCCTGGGTTCCTCCTAATGCAAGACAATGCTAGACCTCATGTGGCTGGAGTGTGTCAGCAGTTCCTGCAAGAGGAAGGCATTGATGCTATGGACTGGCCCGCCCGTTTCCCAGACCTGAATCCAATTGAGCACATCTGGGAGATCATGTCTCGCTCCATCCACCAATGCCACGTTGCACCACAGACTGTCCAGGAGTTGGCGGATGCTTTTGTCCAGGTCTGGAAGGAGATCCCTCAGGAAACCATCCGCCACCTCATCAGGAGCATGACCAGGCGTTGTAGGGAGGTCATACAGGCACGTGGAGGACACACACTATATTGAGCCTCATTTTGACTTGTTTTAAGGACATTACATCAAAGTTGGATCAGCCTGTAGTGTGGTTTTCCACTTTAATTTTGAGTGTGACTCCAAATCCAGACCTCCATGGGTTGATAAATTTGATTTCCATTGATAATTTTTGTGTGATTTTGTTGTCAGCACATTCAACTATGTAAAGAAAAAAGTATTTAATAAGAATATTTCATTCATTCAGATCTAGGATGTGTTATTTTAGTGTTCCCTTTATTTTTTTGAGCAGTGTATATTCACAGCAGGCCAAGGTTGGAGAGTCAGACACACACACATGCAACAACATCACTCACACTTACGTCCGGTATTGGAGTTATTGGTTATTCTTTTTTCACATTGTTCCTACCATCGGCAGCTTCCTCTTGAGGAGCTCCTGTCCCAGCTTGTATGAATTAAAAAAGTTGTTTCATTTGATGTTGTGGCCACAGAGTCCCCTCTGTCACGTCCAGGATAACCCACAACCCCTGTTTCTTCTCAGGGACTCCTCCATCTGGCTTCCCCTTATACACTTGCAAGTTCCACCCATTTAATGAAGCAGCATCACAGGCAGCCCAGATCTAGATTCCATATTTTGCGGGGTTTAGATGGTATGTACTGTCTGCAGGGGCAGCGGCCCCAGGATTGTAAAACAGGGGAAAACGGTCCACCCACTTGTCCCACAGTGACCTGATTGAAGCTAGCTTGTCTCTCTGCACTGACCTGATTGCAGCTAGCTGGTCTCTCTGCCCGCCGAGCTGGTCTGGTGTCTCGGTTATCGAAGCGGATAATCCTGGAAACAATGTGGAAGTTTTCCGGAGACATTGTTACACGGAAAGGTTATATCCCCGTTTCTGCATCCCACATGGATTTTGTGTATTTGTGAAAACACCAGCAAGGTTAAGAACACCAAAGTATGCATGTACATGAGTTTTGTCCATCTCCTTCTGTCTCTCTCCAAAAACACGCATTCCCTCAAAATTAGTGCAGTCCAGAATGATTTTCTGGATGGTGTCTGGAATGAACAGTTCAAAAGAAGACTTCATGTCTGGCACATGAGCAACCGCCATCCGCGTCGGCCCTGGTTGCATCCTTATCACATTGGCAACTATGCGGTGTTGGCTCATTCCTTTGGCAAGAAGACCATTCAATTTCACATTTTTTTGACACATTTCTCCTCCTGCAGGCTGCTGATGAGCTGGTTGTTGACGGGCTGGTCATGGGGCTGGCTGCTGACGGGTTGGTCCTGAGGCAGGCTGAGGGTCAATTTCATACTCTTCTTCCAACCAACTGTCAGACTCCAAATTGACACTATACTCATATTTCTGAAAATTCTTCATCTTCCAAAGTGGAAGACGCTCCTTCCACACTAGCTTCTCTCTCTGCAAAACATATTTCTAAGGCCCTTTGAGCAGAGATACTTTTTGCCATACTGAATGATTGTGGTAAGGAGCCACACATGCAAAGCTATTTATTTGTTGTGTCCCTCCCCCAATTTGCACATGGCTGCGGTAGAGTGTGGGAAAATACAGAAATTTGTACAATGTATTGAAATAATGTATTGTAATACATACGGGAAATATAAATGTGCACTGAATGAAAATGTGTATTTTACATGTTCTTCATAGAAAATGAGCCAAGGCCGATGAGTCTTTCTTTTAGTAAACATTGAAAAAAAAGTCCCACACAACGGTTAAGAGAAAAAAGTAATTTATGCATGAAGAGGTTAACTGGTGTTTTTGTGTATTTTGTAATTAAAATATATTCTAACTGTTTGTGAAAACCTTTCCGGGGGCTATTTTTTAAATAAATATACAGGGAATAACTATGGAATGTTTATTTACTGCTCCTTTTCAGAGTACAGATTCAGTACCATTCTGCACACAGTGTAACAACCCTTCTACATGTGTCTGACATCCTAAACGCGTTGGTAAATGCACTGACAGAGCTCACTCAAACCAAACTGTAATAACTAGTGCTTCCCAAAATAGAGTATATAGAACATTTTGATCTTGCTCATAGTTGAATGACTTTAAACGTTGTATTTGAATCCTTCCTTGGGTGTGATGTGTAGAGAGTGATTCTCTCAAAACCTTTTGTACTTACTCCAGTTTTGTTATTATTACGGTATATATATACACAGTACCAGTCAAAAAATTTGAACCCACCAGCTCAATCCAGGGTTTATATTTATTTTTACTATTTTCTACATTATACAATAATAGTGAAGACATCAAAACTATGAAATAACACATATGGAATAATGTAGTAACCAAAAAAAGTGTTAAAAAATATCTAAACATATTTTATATTTGAGATTCTTCAAAGTAGCCACCATTTGCCTTGATGACAGCTTTGCACACTCTTGGCATTCTCTCAACCAGCTTCATGAGGTAGTCACCTGGAATCCATTTCAATTAACAGGTGTGCCTTGATAAAAGTTCATTTGTGGAATTTCTTTCCTTCTTAATGCATGTCATGTTTGGACTATCATTAAATGTGAAGACGTATTTTATCAAATCAACTCTCTATGTGTAATTATTATTATAAACTTGTCTGTCATTGTTTGCAGATAAAGGTCTTGAGAAGGGAGCGGGAGTATCAGTGATTAGATATCCTCCACTTGCTTAGAAATCAATATTTCCATCCTCATCACCTGAGTTCTCTCATCATTCATTAGGTCAGCAACTTCAATGAGTTCTGTTGATCTGGCACACTTCATTTGCAGTGATGGGGCTGACACAGACACTTTGTCATTTGCATTGTCTTGGTAAGGAAGGTTGATTTGGTTATGTCCCTTTTTAACCTCTTGAATCTAGGGGACAGTATTTTAATTTTTGGAAAAATGTATGTATAAGAATACCCGTAAGCGGCTACATTGCGCAACTGGTCACCTGATGGCTCCCAGAATGATTCTCGCGTAAAATACAGAGGTAGCCATTATTCCAATCGGTCCTACTGAAAAACCAATTGTCCCGGTGGATATATTATCGAATAGATATTTGAAAAACACCTTTCGGATTGAATATAAACAACGTTTGCTGTGTTTCTGGCGATATTATGGAGCTAATTTTGAATATTTTTTGTGACTGCAATTTCCGGGGGATTTCTCAGCCAAACGTGAAGAACAAACGGAGCTATTTCGCCTACAAAAATTAAAAAAGGAACATTGGCTATCTAACTGGGATTCTAATGAGTGAAAACATCCGAAGCTCATCAAAGGTAAATTATTTAATTTGATTGCTTTTCTGATTTCCATGACCAAGTTACCTGCTGCTAGCTGGACAAAATGCTATGCTAGGTTATCGATAAACTTACACAAATGCTTGTCTAGCTTTGGCTGTAAAGCATATTTTGAAAATCTGAGATGACAGGGTGATTAACAAAAGTCTAAGCTTTGTGTCAATATATTTCACTTGTGATTTTCATGAATAGGAATATTTTCTAGGAATATTTATGTCCGTTGCGTTATGCTAATTAGTGTCAGTCGATGATTACGCTCCCTCATGCGGGATGGGGAGTCGCTTTAACTGATTGTCTTTGGTCTGCAGCACTTGTAGTAGAACTGCGTTACTCTGAGTAATGTTCAACAAAACTGCATGCATGTTATCAAGTTGAGCATTCCTGTCTGTAGATAACTCGTCAGATTTATCTAGTTTGGCGTGGACATCATCGTATTTAGTTGAGGCTAAAACGAGTTGTTCCTGTAGAAAACGATTCTGTTCCTGTAGAAGAAAAGTTTGTGCTCGTTCATCGTCATAAGTTTTTGCAATTAAATTTAACCTGTTGCGACGACCAAACCCGGATCCGGGATTCTATTTATAGACCTAAGCTCATTACCATAACGCAACGTTAACTATTCATGAAAATCGCAAATGAAATGAAATAAATATGCTATCTCTCAAGCTTAGCCTTTTGTTAACAACACTGTCATCTCAGATTTTCAAAATATGCTTTTCAACCATAGGAAAACAATCATTTGTGTAACAGTAGCTAGCTAGCGTAGCATTTAGCGTTAGCATTAGCGTTAGCATTTAGCAGGCAACTATCACAAAAACAAGTAAAGCCTTCAAATAAAATAACTTACCTTTGAAGAACTTCTGATGTTTTCAATGAGGAGACTCTCAGTTAGATAGCAGATGCTCAGTTTTTCCAAAAAGATTCTTTGTGTATTAGAAATAGCTCCGTTTTGTACATCACATTTGGCTACCAAAAAAAAAAAAAAAAAAAAACGAAAATTCAGCCCTCAAAACGCGAACTTTTTTTAAATTAACTCCATAATATCGACTGAAACATGGCAAACGTGGTTTAGAATCAATCCTCAAGGTGTTTTTCCACATATCTCTTCAATGATATATCCTTCCTGGAAGCCTGGTTTCTCCTTGCTCTCAAATGGAAAAATAATTGCACCTGGCTTTACGCTCCAATTTCGACGCAGGGACACCAGGCGGACACTTGGAAAATGTAGTCTCTTATGGTCAATCTTCCAATGATATGCCTACAAATACGTCACAATGCTGCTAACGCCTTGGGAGAACGACAGAAAGTGTAGGCTCATTCCTTGCGCAATCACAGCCATATAAGGAGACAATGGAAAACAGAGCTTCAGAGATTCTGCTCATTTCCTGGTTGACGCATCATCTTGGTTTCGCCTGTAGAATGAGTTCTGGGGCACTTACAGACAATATCTTTGCAGATTCTGAAACTTCAGAGTGTTTTCTTTCAAAAACTGTCAAGAATATGCATAGTCGAGCATCTTTTCGTGACAAAATATCGCGCTTAAAACGGGAACGTTTTTTATCCAAAAATGAAATAGCGCCCCTAGAGATCAAAGAGGTTAATGGTTCACTTTTAAACACAGTTCCATAGCTAGCAGAATTGTGTACTTTTCTGCTTTTGTCATTAGTTTCCCAGTTCTCTCCACCTGTCCCTTTATGTCTACCGTTTCCTGCTCGTGCTACAACTTTGCACTGCGGGATTGGACCAATGCCAATCTTGGATGGCCAGACATCAGGGCTAAACTGGAGAGAACCATTACAAGGCCTGTGCACGAATGTTGATTTTGGAGAGCGTTGTTGCGATTTTTACTGTTTTTCCGCTAGTGGCATAGTTAGGGTTGGTATCGTTGCTGAGGTCAGAGATCAATCCTTTTATGGGTGAGGTTTCACTAATTAGTGGGGGAGTGGGGACTACTCCCTCTGATAGCTTGCACATTATTAGAACATTTGAGAGGAGAAACATTTTTTTCCTATTTGTCCAAAGTTTGGTTTTGGGATACGTTGAAAGCTGCAAAGACCATTTTAATCTATTTATAGACGTTAATGAACCATCAGTACTGTATCAGTAATGTGGGATTTGGACGTGAATGAACTTGCAAAAGCAAATTGACTTGATAAATCAATGAAAGCCTCACAATGTTGTGTCTGGTCTATCATTAAATGTGAAGGCTGTTATTTTATCAAATTAATTATCTTTGTGGAATCAGGTTAACTTTAATTAACTAGGAAGTCGGCGCACCATTTTTTTTTTATAGATTCTCTATTTCTCGAATCTACTCTTCAGATATTTTCATATCTTATCAATTAGTCTTCCATGAGTGATTATTAATTGTTACCTAATTAGTCTCATTCCAAACGTCATAAAATGATTGGTTATTATTATTGGTTATCTGCACGAACCCTAGTTTCCATAATGAATCAGCAACATACAAAGTGGCTTAATTATTTATTTACTAGCGAACTAAATAATCACACAGAATTATATACATACAACAGGATAGATTATCCATTGATTACTAATCATGCCATGAAAAGTCCCTAGTGGACTAACCCGATATGACAGCTGGTTAATCAAAGGGTGGGGGAAGAAAGAACGGGAGGAAGAGAGACAAAGGAATGGGTCTCTATCAGACCTTAAGAAGCTGCTCACGTAAATACAAAATCTTATGCACTCTAGAGCGGATACGTTGGAGTACCCTGTAGTTCTTAGAGGACTGTCTGTGTCCACGGTTCTCAGCTGCAGACTGATAACCGTGAAGACTAAGATTTCATCTCTTTTTTTATGTAATGTTTGATAGTTCAGAGCTCATACAGTTTTGCCATACTCAGCTTGCACTGTATTCTGGCTGGTCTATGCTCTCGTGGGCGTGGTTACTGACTTTGTTAACTTTATATGATAACCTTCGAAATGAGAAAATATGGGTTATCACATTACATCTTTTCACAAATACTTTCATGTTTAATCACTTACATTTCACAATATTTAGATGTAAACCTGACAGCTGGTAAATGTAGACTACAGCATATGGCAAATGTGAAAGCACTATTAGGCAACCACAGTAAATAAAACAGTGGAAACACTCACTTGATAGAACATCTTTATAGACAAAAATAAGTCTTCACATTGTGTGTTTCCTATCCTTCAAGAGAACACCAAATGAAACACAGTCATCATAACTGTCCATGGACCATTCCCACATTCTCAAAACTATAAATATTGTTTAGGAGTTTGGCCAAGTGAAGTCCTTTGTTCACCACAGCCTCTCTCCCTCTCTCTCTGCATGACCAGGGGTAGAGAGTCTCTTCCAGGAACTTATGACCTGAGATAATAAAACCTGGGTTAGGAGAGAGAGTGAGAGAGGGGGGAGCCACGATCTACACCCAGAAAGGGCCACATCATGACATGCATTTGAGCCAATCAGTTGTTTTGTGAAAAGGTAGGGTTGGTATACAGAAGATCAAACTATTTGGTAAAATACCAAGTTCATAATATGGCAAGAACAGCTCAAATAAGCAAAGAGAAATGATAGTCCATCATTACCATATGACAACATTTCCAGAACTTTTAAAGTTTATTCGAGTGCATTTGCAAAAACAATGAAGCACGATGATGAAACTGGCTCATGAGGACAGCCACAGTAAAGGAAGACCCAGAGTTACCTCTGCTGCAGAGGATAAGTTCATTAGAGTTACCAGCCTCAGAAATTGCAGCCCAACAGAGTTCAGGTAACAGATACATCTCAACATCAACTGTTTGGAGGAGACTTCATGAATCAGGCCTTCATGGTTCAAATTGCTGCAAATAAACCAATACTAAAGGACACCAAGAAACACAAGCATTGGACATTAGACAGGTGGAAATCTGTCCTTGGGTCTGATGAGTCCAAACTTGAGATTTTTGGTTCCAACCGCTGTGTCTTTGTGAGAAGCAGAGTAGGTGAACGGATAATCTCCACATGTGTGGTCCCCTCCATGAAGCATGGAGGAGGTGGTGTGATGGTGTGGGGGTAGTTCGCTGGTGACACAGTCTGTGATTTATTTAGAATTCAAGGCACACTTAACCAGCGTGATTACAACAGCATTCTGCAGCAATACTCCATCCCATCTGGTTTGCGCTTAGTGAGACTATAATTTGTTTTTCAAAAGGACAATGACCCTACACATCTCTACACTGTGTAAGGGCTATTTGACCAAGAATGAGAGTAATGGAGTGCTTTATCAGATGACCTGGCCACCACAATCAACCGACCTCAACCCAATTGAGATATTTTGGGATCATTAGGACCGCAGAGTGAAGGAAAAAGCAGCCAGCAAGTTTTCAGCATATGTGGGAACTACTTCATGACTGTAGGAAAGCATTCCAGGTGAAACTGGTTGAGAGAATGCCAAGTGTGCAGAGCTGTCATCAAGGAAAAGGTTGGCTCCTTTGAAGAATCTCAAATATTAAATATATTTTGATTTATTTAACACTTTTTTTGTTACTACATTATTCCATATGTGCTTTTTCATAATTTTGATGTCTTCACTATTATTCTACAAATTGTAAATATTAAGAAAAACCCTTGAATGAGTAGGTGTGTCTTAACTTTATTATATTCTACACATACTCAGAAGTGTCAGTAGGGACGCTATGTGTGTGTTCTAAACTCAAGCAGCCAATCCCAATTATTTATTAATTCAGTCTACGGGGTTAATTACAAATCATTATAAATCATTACGCAAAATTGTAATAATACTGATGAGAATTATGTAAGTCATTTAAATTAGTGAATAATGCTGGGGAATAACGGGAATATCTGACTTTACAGTTCTAACAAATGAATGCATTAGCATCAACACAACATACGGAATGTACTTTGTTATATGGTAATACTGTATATGCACTGCAGTTTCCTTCTTTCCCATTAAAAATACATTTGGTGTATTAGTGTGTTGAGAGGTATTATTTTGCTAAACTACAATAAGAAATATTCAGTTGATACATTTGAAAACAAAATGCTATATGTTTGTCAGACAATTCCCACACCAAGGCTGACGAATTGATTAGGAGTGTGAAAACAAAGGCTTTTTGAAGTAACTGTCCCAGAGTTATCAGGCCTTTGAAAGAGATGAACTACATTTTGATATGGTGCAATGGTTCCTGATTGAATCATTTATAGTATCCCTACTGCTATATATTCCAGGTGTATCAACTTCCAGCTCACTGAGATTCCACATGCTCACTGGGATTACACTCAATGAGCGCATCACTTGCAAATGTTTCTCCTCTTAAGTGCACTTCATACTTCAAATGCAACCTGCACTTCCCCACTGACCATTACCACTTTTAGGAATAAGTAACCATAAATGAGCTACCTATAGAAGTCATTGTTAAGTGCCGAATGTGGTTTCCAAAAACCTAAAAAAAACTTTTCTAACCTTATCTGATTTAATAACTCTGATGACAAGTTCATTTATTTCTGTCACATTAATACTTTTTAATTATATTAATCAAAAGAAATTGACTTGTGATTGAACAAAATAACAAATCCTGAAGACAAATACCGTCACATGGCTCTTCACAGCAACACAAAGTGTAGAGCATGATTTGATGTGACATGCCTTTAGCCTTTAATGCACTTGGTACAAAGCATTCAAATGTACCCCGTATGTGTTAACCATGATCATTTGAACATTCATACACTTTGTAATTTGGCTGTGATATCAAACGCATTTGGAAATCTTTCCCGAACACTTGATTTCAAAGATGTCAAAAGTTGGCGGACTGACAAAAGTATGAATTTAAAACTTTGATGAGGGCTGTCATCCTTCATTTAGTTGTGACATATTTCATATCACCCTTGTGAGTCATGACTGAGCTGGCCGCCCTGCCAAACTGAGCAAACGGGGGAGAAGGGCCTTGGTCAGGGAGGTGAACCAGATGGTCACTCTGACAGAGCTCCAGAGTTCCTCAGTGGATATGGGAGAACTTTCCAGAAGGACAACCATCTCTGCAGCACTCCACCAATCAGGCCTTTATGATAGAGTGTTGGATAAGGGCTTGTAAGTAAACATTTCAGTGTAAGGTCTACTCCTGTAGTATTCAGTGCATGTGACAAATACATTTTGATTTGATTTGATTCAGTGGCTAGACAGAAGCCACTCCTCAGTAAAAGGCACATGACAGCCCTAGAGTTTGTCAAAAGGCAACTAAAGGACTCTCAGACCATGAGAAACAAGATTCTTTGGTCTGATGAAATTAAGATTGAACTCTTTGGCCTGAATGCTAAGCGTCACGTCTGAAGGAAACCTGGCACCATCCCTACATGAAGAATGATGGTGGCAACATCATGCTTTGGGGATGTTTTTCAGCAGCAGGGACTGGGAGACTAATCAGGATTGAGTGAAAGATGAATGGAGCAAAGTACAGAGAGATGCTTGATCAAAACCTGCTCCAGAGTGCTCAGGACCTTATACTAGGGGCGGAGGTTCACCTTCCAACACAATAACGACCCTAAGCACACAGCCAAGACAACGCGGAAGTGGCTTCGGGGCATGTCTCTGAATGTTCTTGAGAGGACCACCCGGAGCCTGGACCTGAACCCGATCGAACATCTCTGGAGAGACCTGAAAATAGCTGTGCAGCAACACTCCCCATGCATCCTGACAGAGCTTGAGAGGATCTGTAGAGAAGAATGGGAGAAACTCCCCAAATACAGGTGTGCCAAACTTGTAGCGTCGTACCTATTAAGAGTCGAGGCTGTAATTGCTGCCAAAGGTGATTCAACAAAATTTTGTGTAAAGGGTCTGTATACTTATGTAAATGTGAAATTTCAGTGATTTTATTTTTAATACTTTTGCAAAAGTTTCTAAAAAAACATTTTTTTATTTTTCATTGATCAGGAAAAAATAGAATTGAATCCATTTTAGACATGGGGAAATAGTCAAGGGGTCTGAATACTTTCCGAATGCACTGTACTTTTTGTGTTGCGACAACACCATGCCTTTACAGTCACACGGGGACTCTAAGAATAGTCCTTACAATTTTCAAGAGCCTATCTAGGCACAAAACACATTTCTATGATAATTGCATTTGATTGCAAGGGAAAATATAATGGTGTGTCTCACAGCTGCAGTGTCTCTTGGCTCGCCCCTATTCCAATTATGTTAGACGTCTCTTATGTGTAGAAATGCTGTGTGTTTTCCCACCAGATGTCTGTGCAGTGCTCTCAGGAACACTCGTTGTTTCTGAAATAATTTGGGCAAATAAAAGCAGGTAAACCAATGGCCTTTCTCCACTACAAGGACATGGGTTCAACACAGGATACCAACATGTGTATAGTGCAAAAATCACTGACATACTCAATTAAAGCCAAGACTAAGCTTACACACCAATCCTGCTGTTGAACTATTGATCTTTGTTTTCGAGCTGTGTTTTCAATCTGTGTTTTTGTACTATAGGTCTATGGTACACGGGAGGTTAGTAAAATAGTTATTCAACAGGTACAGTGAGAGAGAGAGAGCCAGCATGAATATCCAGTACACTGTAGATGCTGCATCCCATTAGGGTCAGGCTGGTTGTCAAAAGTTGATAAGACGGGTTTATCCTAGAATCGTTCCATTTCGACACAAGCCACGAGGGTTAAAAAGACAATGACGTCAACGTGAGATCTTGTTCTGTTCCAATTGACATGGAGCAGTTGTGTGAGACAGGACAGGCTGAGTAATAGAGGTAAAATAGAGGTAAAATAGAGGTAAAACTAAAAATTGTGAGAACCGGACCTGCTCTCTTTCCCATGACTCATCACTCGAGCAGCAGAAAACACCATCTTAAGACACGATTCATCTTGCCAAGGGCCATTCCTCTCCATCAGTTATGTGGGTGGTGTGTAGGAGCGGAAGACCTTACGATTGTGTCTTATGTTACAAATAAACACAACAATCCTACAACTAATACTATACTAACATTCTCAACACTTGAATGGAGGAATTTGGCATACCTAGGGTGTTGTAATGGTTTGTCCCAGATTCATTACAGTATGATTAAATCAAAGCAATCTGCAATACAAATTCAGAATAGAGCATGTGTGTGTGTTCCTGAAAGTATGACGGCTAAATGTTTTAGATCTAACTCTTTGATGCTCCCCACAGCCTGTGTCTTACCCAGGCCAAGCAATCAAATTATTCTTCCTGTCTCACCTCCATTTAATAAGCCAATGTAGCCGGAAAATGGTGCATCTCAAAATGTTGTTTGTTTTGCGGATGTCTGGTGGAACACATTACCCATTGCACAATTATGTATCCTTATGTTCGGGTCAAAGAGGATAAATCAAGAAAGACAACAACTGTCTTGTCTTTATGTCTGAACAAATGGTCTGAGATGCTTCTCCCCGGAGGAAGGGTAAGTAAAGATCACTGATGTGAGCCGAGAGCAATTTAAGATTGTTTAAGGTTGTAAACGTCAGTGACCCAACCTCAGCCTAATGGAATTTTATTGGAGGGATAGGCAGATATGCTTTGTTTCAGTGAAGCCAAATGAGATAATGTTTTTTTAGGGAGGTCATTACTTGATCATAGATAGACTTGAAATTAAACACGCTTTGTCAACATTATTTTAATATTTACAGAATGAAATAACTGACCTTGAAAGGTTCATATTTCCCTTCAAAAACTGCAAAAGTAGAATGTGTTTCCAATTTTAGGATGGCCATGATTCTGTAGTATTCTAATTCGTTTTGGATGCCCGTCCATCTATTTAGGAGGCAAGAACATGTTTAGCAGAGAAATCGTCATCCTTGATTTTAAACCATCCTGTCCAAGTATGAACTTCATCGTTTAATTTGGACTTGTATACAACGGAGAAGGATATATTGCAATTCCATACATGTTGTTATGTTTTATTCCAATTTTAAAACGGGGCCATGAAATCATCAATACGTTTTTTTTTTAAAGAACAATTCTGCACTTATATGTAGTTGTAGAGCAGAGGTATTGTGATTGGCAGCCTTCTTCATCAGCGAGTAAGGTCAGGTCAGGCTGTGGGGTCATTGGGGCCAGGTAATCTTCTTACCAGTCAGTGGTCCTGTGGAGTTAAGGTTATGGTCATGGTCAGTATCTCTAGGTCAGTTCTGTTCATTTATTTTTGATTTTGATTGATGATATCTAGTGCTTGGTTCTATCTGCATCTTTGTCAACAACAAAATGATTACCCCAATTCATGTTGTTATTTAAAAAGGATAAAATATATTTTTTTAAATGTCTGACACCATTCAAACCAATGAGGGTTCGGAACTTTAATACGAGTGATCTCAGAATCAGCTTTACGCAGATAGAACCATATAGTCCCAAGCTCTCAATATTACTATACTTCCTGTGAGCGTTCTGCTCTCTAAGTGGTGAAGGGGCAGAAAACAATGCACAAAATATCTGTCTTTGGCACCCTCTTAAAGAAATATAGCCTTTCATTTTTGGAATGCATGCTTCCAGACGCTAGGGCTCTGTTTCAGCCGAGAAGCCTATACAGAAAGCTATCATTTTTTGCCTTTCGTCTGCCAAGGACCTCTCTCCTTCTTCTCCTGGATTTATGAAATGGCTTTTTCATGTCATGTCAAGAGCCATGTGGACTGGCATAAAGGTCTGCCTCTTCAGAGGAGCAGGGCAGGATTTCTGCATTTCTACAGTTTGATCGCTGCCAGCTAATTAGCGTGGCATTGTCCCGTGTTCGCATCGCCAGGAATAACTAAAGCACCTCACAAAAGCTTCCCAGAGAGCAATTCAGCTGTGCTCAATGGCCAGGGCATACTGATGAACCTGCGCTGTTGCATTAATGTCAGCTGAACATTGAAAGGGTGATAATTAAAAATCAGGCATGTGTTGAAGAAAACAGTGTTAGGCCATTTTCAGAACAGAAAGGGGCAGATTTACTTAATCAACTAGAATGTAGTCAATTATAATTGCTTGTTGAAAGGCAACAACTGGGCCATGATCTTGGATTGTTGGGGAATGTGTTGCCTATACATATACCGAACTAATGTCTGAGTAACACCTTCCATTGTTTCAACTGTGGTAATACTGTGTAATACCACTGTAATTACAATGCAATAATTTAAGTACTAAGTAACAATATGTTAACACTATGCTAATTTTGCTTTAATTTTCTTACCTAGATCATTCTAAAAACAGTACATAATCATTAAAACCATAGTCTTACGGTATACAACTTAATTAAAATGAAAGAATTAAAAACCAGAAGAATACTTCTGTGTTTTCCTTGACATGGAAAATAGATAAAACATTTATAATCGTCATTTACAACGTGCCCTTAAAAATATGTACTTTCGATATCATACTGGCACATCTTTGCTTCGAAATGCAGCATAGTTCATTGATTAGCTCAAATCCCTAAGCATCTCTTATAAAACACCCGCCTCTTAAGGTGTCAGTATACTTCAATTTGGCTGGCGCCTAGCCAAACTTGGCTAGTCGAACCAAGAGTGCTTGCATATTCCCGTAAAAGACCTTCGCTTGAAAAATTTGACAAAAAGCGGCAATAGTACTGTTTGTCTGTTTTAAGAAGCCTAAGCCAGCCACTTCTTCAAATAGTCAGACAACTCTGTCACACAATAATTGTACATTGAACTAAGATGTTTGGTGCTATATATATCAATGAAAAATGTGCATAAAAATGAGTCTTCTCTTGTTGAATGACAACAAATACTTTATTGAAGAATCCCTACTGTTGACCAGTTACCAACGAAGAGAAGCAGTAGACTAACAACTTCGGCTTGCCTTGAGATTTTTTTGCATGCCTGAACAGCCCGAAAAAAAAAACTTAAAGTCCAAAACGAACAAAAAACAAACAAAATGTCATCATAATATATGCACAAACTCTTCCAAACTGTTTCAGCTTGGAAGCATGCGGATGTTTTTACTCAGTCTCTCACCTAGTCAGTCTGTTATTGCCCAGTGCTCTCTTTATAAACACCTTGGCACAGTGGTAGAACCCTGGAACTGTGACACCCAGGTCTCTCTTTATATATACCTTGGCACAGTGGTAGAACTCTGGCACTGTGACACCCAGGTCTCTCTTTATATATACCTTGGCACAGTGGTAGAACTCTGGCACTGTGACACCCAGGTCTCTCTTTATATACACCTTGGCACAGTGGTAGACACCTGGAACCGTGCCACCCAGGTCTCCTCGCCACATCAGAACAAATTGATTGTGGTTTAGTGATACTTTTTTTCAAAAGGGGGCATCTTTGACCCCAAGTAGTCAGAAATGGCATCATTTCGAAACCCTTTTCTTGGTCCTTCTGAAATTAGTTAGTTGCCGACAAAAACAAATACACAATTTACCGTGATTTATGTGTTAACATGGAGGAATTAAGAATAATATCTATGGTGAAAATGTACACTCAATAGTAAACTTTGTGATAAAAGCACAACAAGTGACTGCTATGCCCCGAAGAGGTCAATAGGTATGTATCCTGAAAATATATAGATATGGAGCTACCCCAGATTTGACCTCTTCGGGGCATAGCAGTCACTATAGCAACACAAGTTTCCAATTGCTAGCTACAGTTTGTTTCCATTAAGTTGTTAAATTATTTTTTGTCGACATTTAGAAAGTTCACATAGAAAATAAATGTGACAATTGCCTAATACACAATGGTTGAAGTGTTCGCATTAACCATTAAGGAAAAGTGTGCATTATCCAGACTTTAAGCTTTCTGCCAATATCAGATATGTTTATGTCCTGGGAAAATGTCTTGTTACTTACAACCTCATGCTAATCGCATTAGCCTACGTTAGCTCAACCGTCTCGCAGGGGACCGACCAATCCTGAAGAAGTTTAATAAATTGGCGACTTCCTGTATGCCCTCTCACCTATCTGTTTCACGTTTCAGGTCGCCCGCAAAAGCCAGCATGGATAGAATGCAATAACTGACTAATATTTGCTATATAATAATTATCTTGTGCCAGTTTCACTCCTGCAGATCTTAAAAAATTGGATCGTGAAGCTTGCCAGACAACCAGAAAAACAAGTTGAAGCAATTCAGGCATTATTGAAACTCACAACAATCTTTGATTAGCAAATAAACAATATTTTTATAGTTTAACAGTTTGCAAGCAGTAGGCATTTAGAATTAAATGTGCAGTGGAGTGCCCCGCATAATTTATCATCATTAAAAAATAAAACAAAAACAGGTTCCATTATCATTTGAAAAAAACATCCCCTGTAGAATGGATAAATACGTTTTTGATCTTTAGAAAATGTATCCTATATCTGCCGTTTACATTACACATGTCGATATTGTTTTTGTTGCAACATTTCTTTTGTCGGATATATTTGGGTCAATAGTAAACCTGCCTAAATGTCTCTATACCAAGTTGATAGTCTCATCTTCCTGTTGCAATTGAAACTTACTTGATAGCTCTAACTTTGGAACGCTATGGGCTATGTAAAAGTCTGGTGGCACCGGTGCCCACATCGCCCGATGGCCATCTTAGGTGGTATTGGTATTTCAGATTAGCTACATTTCCAATTTCTCCGCCTCTGAGTATCACAGAAACACACTACTTTGAATGAATAACAGACAAATGTTCATAAGTTGGCTATAGTGAAATGTATCAAAACATCTGCTCAAAACATGAAAAACATCTATTTAAAAATGTGACTACATTTTAGATTATATGCTTATTTGGGGGAATTGACTTGTGTAGAAAAGGTTAATAAAAGAAAAAGTGTAACTGTTTAAAAGAAAGTCTATTTTTTGCCATAATTTCCAATTTGTTGGTGATAGGGGTCCAGAGATGTTGCCGCCTATAGGGTTAAGCACGGTTTCATTATTCTACAGTGCCTCGTTGAACGGCAGAGACATTGATAGCATGAGTCGCGTTGACGTCAGCCTTTGATGTGTGGCAAGGTCCCATTTTTCCTACTTGATCAGATCTTCGGGAGAAATTTTTAGCATGCCTCAGCTCCCCGTCCTTATGTCTAACTTTGTTCAGAGGCAGAAATAATTGTTTTGACACGAGAACTGAAAGAGTAGTCAATTAGCCTGAGCGTTATGCATGGCCCATTCCACATTTTATTTGTGACCGCAACGAGCAATATGGTCAATTTCATTGGCAAGCCCCAAGAGACAGCCATGCAGATAGGGATCTGCAATCTTTCCCCAGATTATTTTCCATACTTTCTTCAAAGTGCACTAATAATACCCACATGTACAACATTTCGTTTTTACAGTGCCTTGTAATGTCCATAGGCAATTGGTATGGTGCCGTATTATGCAATATACAGTATAAGTATTATGCAATATACAGTTTAAACACCCTCAAAATGTTATGGATGTGGAGTTCCAGCTCAGGCATATTCTTAACCAATATAGAAGAGGATTGTGATTTCCCCTGGGGCGGGGCAGACAGACCATGGCAGATATTACATTCAAACAATAGATTCTCCTCATAGATACTCAACAGAGCTAGAGAGGAGGCTAATTTTCCATTTCTACATTTGAGACACCGAGCAGATGTTTTTATCACGAAGTGATTTACTAGAGTAATTAGGGTTAAGTGCCTTGCTCATGGGCACATTTCTCACAGAGTCGGCTCTGGGATTTGAACCAGTGATGTGTCAGTTACTGGCCCAACACTCTTAACCGCTAGGATACCTGCCACGTTTGAGAGAGGTAGAGAATGGTGTTCATTTACATGTGATTTTTAAAAAGATATTCAGTGTCAATGTCTATGACTACCCCTTCATCAACCATTTAGTGCTGGTTTAAATTGTTCCGGAAGACTTCTATGTCCTGGATCTAGCATTAGTTAACTGCACGTTTATAAAACGTCTTAGGCATGGATGATAGAACCAGTTTTCATTCATATTGCAAATGCAGTGTTCTTTAAAAGTGTTCCCCCAAGTACTTCATCATTCTCTGGGAAAAACACTTTGCATTTCTCAACAGACTTTCAATAAATCACTTGACACATTTAGTTTGCCACAAATCCCATCTCAAAAAGTATTGAAATGCAGATATCTCCCTAGACACAAAGTATTTTCGTTTTCATGACACACTTTCTTAGATTCCCTAATGCAAAGATAGAGAAAAGGGAATTGCTATTGGGTAGGCTTATGTTCTGGCTACAAATCAAGTTGTGCATGACAAAGTCCAGTATAGCTTTGTTGTACATGGAAAACACTCACTTGGCCCTAATTGATTTGTCCCAAAACTGTCAAGACTCAGCTGACTTGGGCCTATGGTTGGTGAATTTGTTTGTATCTATAGAGCCACTCTAAGATTTGAATAGAGAGTGCATTGAAGCTAAACAACGTTGGGCAGCAACAAGCCAATGATGCTCTCATCCAAAACTACGCTCATTTGCATTCAGCGATGTGAAATGTCTGGTGTTTTTCTAATTCTTATTCTAAGCTCTGAACAGTAACACAATATTTGTCACCTACCTAACAGGGTAGAAAAATTCTCAAATTAAAAAAGGAAATTATGATTTTTTTTTGCTTAGGCGTGTGTTCGTGAAATATAAATGCAATCGTATGCTCATGGCTCATTTACTTAGTGGATTTAAGAGGAAATCCTTGCCTTATATCATTTTCAATCAACATCTACATGAACAGTCAATTTAAGTACAGATGTAGGATCTTCATTTGAGCCAGTTTGCTGCAGCAGGAAAATAATCCTGCAGCAACAGGAAATGTGAATTATTATGTGGATTATAATTAATGGAAATGTTTGTATCGGTTGATACATTTTTTGTAACAAAAAATCAAGTCTGCAATTTCAAAGTGCGAACTATAAACTTCAGAAGCCTTTTAAAACTTCAAATACACTACAGTTTTCCTACAACAGGTGATCAAATTAAGATCCTACATCCGTAGTAGAGAAAAAAAAAAGTGTAATGTCCTCGTAAATTACAAACATTACAAACGTTACAATGCATTTACAGTTAACTGTATCATACGTCTGTCCATATTTTCTTCCCATCTAATACTTTCCAAAGGCAAGTGGTGGAATTCGATTCAACAGTGGGACAGCAAATTATTTTCCTCTGTGTTGGAAGGCAGCCATCCAGTGAAGCGTGACATGGCCATATGAATACACAGTAACTACAGAAAGCAATTTCATTGCTGAATAAAAGTGTATCAGATGCAAAAACACACATTAATTATTGACACACATGCTACAAAAAAATAACCACCTCTACAAGGACCTGCTGCAAGGCCATCTTCCACTAGTGCTCCACTCACCCTGACGTGTACAAACCAAAACGTTGTCTGTCAAAATTTTTTAACATATTTTTGACAAAGTAGTTTTATACAAAGCCAACCATAAAATATAGTGTAGTCATAGTGCTTGTTATGGGAAAGATCAACATTGTATTATGATATATGGCCCCGGTGTGGAATGGGTAATAGACCTCTGACAACTGTAGGCTTTTCTTATTTCCGTTCTGTTAAGCACAAAGATGGGTCCTGATTGAACTGTTAAGTAAAGTGCACACATTTTCGCCCAAATGCCTTTTCCACTCCACTCAGTAATGACATTTTCTGGCGCGTCGGCTGGAAACATGGTATCATCCCAGGTATTTCACAGTGGCCTGTCCATCTAAATTCTCTCCGATGGACTCGGGTGTCCTCCAAAGCGTAAAGTCTCTCTGCACCTTTGACTCAAGAAAGCTCTGTTTTGAATTCTTGTATGTCAACAACTGCTGATGTTGTTCATGCGTTCCCATGCTAATATATCTTCCAAACACACTGTGAAAAAGTGAGATACATTTTTGTCAAAATAATTTCCCATTGCATTTGATATTAGCTTGGGTATTCTCTTTGCTCTGTTTCTACTCCCTCATGTGTGGAGAATAGGTGAACAGTCCCTTGAGGGTTGAGAGTAACTTTTCACATCAATATGCTATCTACATGAATGTAAGAGTGAATACAGCACGTTTCATATTTGATGTAGCTACTGTAGGCCATTTGGCTTAAGTGTGCCTCTTAATCATGGCCATACATAAATCATCATATTTGAATCCAGAGCTAACTGTTGATTGGTCTCTGGTCTCAGTTGTATTATGACTTATCTAGGAGCTGTGCACAATTCAGTAGTCAGCCCCATGTGTGGTAATGGCCAAAATGTTTGGTTGATATACAATCCCTTTCCTTTGTATGCTTGTTTTCTATTGGGTTCTTATACCGTTCAAGCACTGTCAATATGCCTCTTCTAATCAGTGTTGAGTTCACACTGTGTAAAGACAAGTAGTTGTATTTGTGCAACTCTCTTTACGGTGCTGTTTCCACAGGGCAGTTAACACAAGGCTCAGGACTTACCCCTTTACAGTCTGTTGAGATTTAACTGTGTGGCCTGGCTGTGATTCAAACCCGAGTCCCAGAAACAGCTTAGAGAGGGCACCAGGCCATTAGCATACTGACATTGGGGATTGTGTCTATTGAGGCCGAGTCCATTAGATATGCAGAGCATGTTTAGCTCCACTGAGGGACTTGCCCACCTTGGGTAGATTTGAATCAGTTCCAGGCAGGGAGAGATTTGTTTCCCCAGAGGTCACTGTTATAAGGAAGTGTACGCTTATGGAGGCATGTTAACTCTCTGGTGGCTACACCAGACCCAGATATGTTCAGCCATACTTGATCACACGGCTTGGATAAGGGCTTGATCTTTGACTGAGCAAGTGGGTGAAAGCTGCCGTAGATATACAGTCTATATTTTGTATGACAGCACATACTACTGTGGTGATGGTGTTTGGTATTATATTTGTCCATTACAGGCTTGGCTGGTTTTGCATGAGCATATGCTTTTTGAATCCCATTTATTCGCGACAGACCACTTCTTTGCCGTATCGCCAAAAGGCTTTTTCTGGGAAAGGCGGAGCCAGATTTAATCCGGCATGTCATTTTTATCAATTGACACTTGTGGTCCAGCCTGTAGGAAAAATAAAGGGAGGATAAAAACGGAGCTCTAATTCCTTAAGAAAGGGCACTGCTCCGGGAAATGTCTATCCGCTTGATGTGGAATACAGATTATCTTGCATGCTAATTTGACTGCTCTGAATATTTGCAAAGTGCTAAAGTGAAAATGCCTTCCAGTAACGCACGGGTCTGGGCTCCTGAGCCTGGGAGAATGACTCTTTCGCCTATCCCTCCAGACATTAAGCTCCCTCAAGCGTACAGAACATATTTGTAGATATAGATTACAGTTGCTATCCCAGTCGCTATCCAAAAATGTACTCAGATTTTACACAACTGCTTACTCTTTCTACAGTACAGTGCAGAATTTGGTCCAGGTCCAGGCAAGAGCCAGCATTTACCAGCTGACGTGCACTTCATTCTCCAGACACTCAAGCAAGGGTTCTTGTTATTTAGAGTGAACAGGAGTCCGTCCGTATGTTCATCTTCGGTCGCAAAGGTGGAGCAAAGCAAGGGTATACTTGCAGAACACGTGTTCTCTACTCTTATCGGGGTATTCCATAGGGAAGAGGTTAGTCCCCTGCGTCTGCTCCAGCCCTAGCTCCTCTCCTTGGAATTGGTGGGAGGGGGAGTGCACACTATACAGTATGATGTCGTCCCATTCCCATATGGCTTGACTAAGATTGTGCCGCAAATCACACCAGCCATCCCTGTTTCAGCACTAACTACAAAGCACTGAAGTCAGCACACAACATGCTGACTGACTGGCTACTAAGATCATCTCTAGTTTTTCAGTGTAAACATTGTTTTTTCACAAGACATGGTAATGTTCAATATTCAACTAAACAATCTCTCGCTCGCTCTCTCTCTCTCATTATTTACTTTACTACAGTGTCACACCTTTCCTCTCAAAAACTGAATAACACCATGGTTGAAATGCTTATCTGTTCACTCAGTGAGATACCATCCAATTTTAAAGCCATTCATACATATTTGATGGCTCTTGTGCATAATTATACTCTCCACAATGTTTGAATATCTGGACACAGCACTGACAGTTTTCCATAAATAAATCTGTTACTACGTGTAAATGCTTATGAGACAGCCATTTTGGCCACCTTTATCGAATCTCTCTGAAACAGTATGTCATTTCAACCCACACCGCAGATGGAAAATGTCAGTGATTGGCAGCCCTTGCTTCCTTTCTTTGAACAACGTTTGTCCAGAATGATGTAGCATCATCAGAAAACAGTGCAACAACAGCTATTAATGTCAAACATCCATGATTTTACACAAATCTCACATACATTTGGCATATATGTCAGGAACCGTGTGGTACTTCAGAGAGAATGGGTTTGATCAAGGGCAGTTTGTACCTCAGACTATACATAGGTTCCCTTTCATCCGTGATCACAAAGACATTCATTACAAAAAAAAATCTATTACGTTTACTCAACCAATTTATCTGAGTCCGGGCAAATTCAATCTCTGAACTCATTTTCTGTTCAAGCTCACACTTGGAATGACTCAGGTTGGATGTGTTAGATTGGCAATAAAGACTAATTAGATGAGTTTCTGCATGGTGTGTGTGTGTGTGTGTGTATATGTGTGTGTGTGTGTGTGTGTGTGTGTGTGTGTGTGTGTGGGGGGGGGGGGTCTTTATGAATCCCTCAATTGCACAATATAATCTAATAAAAGTTACACTGCAGCCCATGTCTTATACATCCAAATAATATTCTCATCAAAACCTTCTCTTCCAGTGCTTTATTAAAATGCTTTATTTAAATGACTTGCATTTCGCCAAATTAACCCTACCTGCTTTTCCTACAATGGCTATTTGAAGCACCACACTTCAATTAGGATCCAATTACAAAGACAAATGGGAGTATTTGCAGGAAAAAGGAGCTGAGCATGCATTATCCAATCTTTGTTGCAATTACAAAACATGATAAAAAAAAAAATTAAAGTCCATCTCCCACCTCCTTTCATGATTTATATGCAGTTGACATCCTTGGTATCCATATAGCAGGGGTCTCAAATTGAATTCCTAGAAGGATTTGGCACAGTAGTTTCCACTTCCACTCATTTTAGCTGCATTGATTGGTAATTAGTTATGTGGATCGTGTAACAGCACTTTGGTTCCTTCTTCCAGATAGAATCTAGAAAATAATTAGTTTGACATGAAACCCCCATATTTTCTGATATCAATCTATTCCCAACTATTGTTACTTACTGAGGTGAAATTAGTGATAATTAATAAATGACTACAAGTGCAAACCTGTAGCCAAACTATTTCATTATAAGCTATCATTTGAACTCTATAAGAAGAACGGTTCAAAACGCTGCTAGAGGACGTTTTCTATTTGAAGATGACAGGATTGCATCGCCCTTCAGTTAGCCAACAATACTGGCTCTGATCTATGGCTGGCGAGTCTCATCACTCATTGTGAATGATCTCATTGTGATCTACTGTATATATTCAATCACAAAAGCAACAAAAAAAACATGTTTGAAGTCTGTGGTCTCATGCGGTGCTTGTGCTGTTCTTTGTTTGTTTGTTCTTTTCATTTCCCGGGAAGAGCAGGCTTCATAATGGCATAAGATATGACATCTTTACTGCAATTGCTCACCAGTTGAAAGTTTGATGAGATTATTCCACTCCAGTCTTTGAGGTGTTTATTTTTCACGGTGAAGTTTGCACTCACGGGACTGTCGTGATGAATGACGCCTTCACATGATATCAGGTCAGCTTTATTGTTCAGACTTTGCAAATCTCATTTAGCTGTTACTAACACAGCTCACGCAGACATCATGCACTGCTCATGACCTCCATTTGAATGAGCTTGGTCCCCTGTCCCAAGATACAGGTATTAATCAAAGTAGAGACAAAGAAAATCAAACAATGGCTTTTATGTGTGTAAATATCAGATAAAACATTACTGAGTGTGTGTGTGCGTGAGGGGCCTGAGTTGGGAGGAAGATGTCAGTGGTGTTATGATGTCCTAGTTTCCAGACACAATGGATGTTTTGAAAACTTGTAAAGAAAACCAAACCAGGAGCCAAAGTGGCTTTTCTTAAAATGTCTAACTCTAGTCATTGAGGTACTAGTATGAAGTACTATTATTCCCTCAATTGCCCAATTGAGTGGCTAATAGATATTTTTTCAGTTGCTCCTATACAAAAGTGGTACAGAAAAATGTGGGATGAATAATTTGATGTCTGGGTAATTGGACAGTACTCTATAGTATTTCAGCCATTACAAAGCCATCAGAATTCAAGTGTTAATTTGTTCTTTGAAGTCATCAGGCCCTTCAACATATCCGATTCAGCTGTGGAGCATCTGAGTCGTGACCCTTCACCTCTATGCCAGATAATGATCTGTCAACTGGAACAGTGAACCGTTCGTCTCTTGGCAACACCACCCTGTGAACATCTCTTTCTTAGAATGTCTGAACTCAGTGTCACGTCACACACAGTACAGTATCTACCAGGCTGTGCGGTGATTAAGAACCTGAGAGGTAACAATACATGGACATGATTGGCATTCGCCTATAGTTACATAAAGAGAGCGAGACAACGTCACGGTTTTCAAAAAGATAAGTTCACATCAATTGAAATGGCCACCACATAAAAAGGTAATCCTACAACCAGTTGCCCATACTAAAACATAATACAAAGCTGCATAATACAGCTCCAGAAAGTGCCTTCCAAAATGTCTCATCTGTTTTGTAACGTTTTAACCACTCAGATTATTTAGGCTGAATTATTAAGGAAAAAGTATAAACCAACGTTTTTTGTAATTGCCTTCTGTTGTGCTTAGTCATTTAGAGGAACTATGGTCATTCAAAAGCATCCCTCTCCTGAACATGTTCCTCAATTACTTCAGTTGTATCCAAACATCCAAGAGTCTCGCTGGAGGGAGGAATTATGTTTGATTCTTTGATCAAGTGTTTTAAAAATGATTAGTAGTATTGAGTCGAGTAAAGAAGCTCAATTACCAATTGATCACTTTCACTCTTCACATGTGCAAACACTAATTGCGCAAATGTTCACTTTGAATTCAGACTTTTGGTATGGATAAAAAGGCTACAGGTGAGTACTCCTGTGTTTGAAAAACAACGTAACAAAGTTAGCAAGGAGAAGTAGAGGTGGAGGTAAAGGTGGAGGTAGAGGTGGAGGAAGACCAAGAACAAGGACCAATAACCAAGAACTCTGATTAAAATTTAGCCGACTGTGGTGGACCATGTGGTTCACGATGGTTTGACCTTGAGAGAGACTGGGCAGAGAGTGCAGCCCAATCTGAGCCGCTTCATCGTAGCACGCATTATCCAAACGTTCCAAAATTAGAATAGGTATGTACTGCAGACATTGAACCTATCTGAAAGGTTTACTACTTGACAGTAGTACAACATAAAGCACAGTAAAGACTATAGATTCCAATACATACTGTAAGGGGAAATAAAGTAAATGTTTCATGTATTACTGTATAAAATAAAATTGGGAGCTATACTATATACTATTTTGTAACAAGTTTATCTTGTATGCTGTATGACTGTAGTGTTTACTGTACTGTATGGTATTTTGTTTTTGTAGAACTGAAAGATGACCACCACGTGCTGGTAGAACGCGTATATTTACAGTCAAAACGGAGGCTGCCATTGTGCAAATGGTAGGTGAAAATAATGCCATAAGACTGCGGGAAATCCAACAACAGATTATTGAAAACCCTGTCATTCCACAACATCATAGTGAGCTTATCAATCATAACCTTAAGAAACACCATTTCAGGATGAAGCAAATCCACAGGGTCTGATTTTAAAGGAATTCCCAAAGAGTGAAGGATAAACGATACAAATAAGTGCAAGTAAGTAATGTACTTGAATTATACTCTTAAAACATTAGAGACTCATTGATGTTGCCAGTGAACTTTACTATACAGCAAGTACAGTACTTATTGTCATTTTAAAGACTCATGGAGTTGGATGCAAGTCCCACCCCCCAGGAACTCATATTCATAGATGAGGCTGGATTCAGTTTAGCGAAGACGAGGAGGAGAGGAAGGAACATCATTGGTCAACGCGCCATCATTGAGGTACCTGGCCACATTGGGGGAAATGTCACCATATGCGCAGCTATGAGCCACAATGGGGTCCTCCACTGCCATACCACCCTTGGACGACACAACACTGCCCATCTCCTTAATTCCCTGAACACCTTACATTACAATCTTTTTCAGCAAGAGCAGAGAGGGCCAGGTGATCCTGAGTAGCAAATGTATGTTCTAACTGGGGACAACGTGAGTTCCCATCGGCCTGCTCAGGTCCACAACTGCTTCCATGACCATCCCATGCTCTATTCCCCATTTCTCAACCCCATTGAGGAGTTGTTTTTAGCATGGCGGTGGAACCTATGGCCCTTCTCCAGGCAATGGAGGAGGTCTGTGGTGACATTCCAGCAGAGTCCCGTCAGGGGTGGATGCGTCATGCCAGAATATATTTCCCCCGCTGTCTGGCCAAGGAGAATACCACATGTGATGTTGATGAAAATCTGTTGCCGGACCAAAACACAAGACATGACTAATTTTGTGTTCACAATGGAGTATTTGTTTCTTGATTTTTCTTCCTTTGCACATGCAAAATATGTTTACTGTATGTGTGCTTACAGTTTGCTGTTTGACACGTATTGAGTCATGTTGAAATATAAAACAAACATTTTCGTATTTATGTTATTTTCTTGTTTGAGGGCACACAAACAATATACAGTATAACAAACGCAATCTTAGTCTTTACACTAAAATAGGATCTGATAGTAGTTTTTTTGAATATGTCACATAAGTGTGACCTCGATTGTCACTAAATTAGATTCATTTGATGTGTGTGTGTGTGTCATTTGTAAGCAGAGTTCATCTTGAGCAGGGAGTACGTGATTTTGATTGCTGTGTTTCATTATCCAAGACGTCTGTGGGGTTTGTTTTGTGCTTTGTGTTTAAAGTTTTGGAGTACCTGACATGTAGTTCCAGCAAATGTGTGTTAACAATCGAGAAAAACTGTAATACCACCCTAGAACTGAAAGGTGGTGATATGTTAAGAGTTTGATAGAGTACTAAACAAAAGATCAACAACGACAAAAAATGCAGGAGGAGAACAACGTAACAAGAGCCATCCTCCAGAGGCAGGGAGAAGGGAATGCTCCATTGAAGACAATAATAGCAGTCATGTTAAAACAGAGATGGGTTGTTACTTTCAAGTGAAACCCAATTCAGGAAGATTCATCCATAATTCCAAACCGACAAAACATAAGCTCTCAACAACAACAAAAAACAGCTTCTCCAGAAAAAGAGAGGGGGTGGTGAGGTACACTCCAAATCCCCCCTTTCATGCCGAGTGAAGTAGACTGGATGTGATTGAGTGCTTCAAAGTCACCGAGACTCGGTAGGCCATGCGTCCTCGGCGAGAGTGAACAAAAGGGCAAGCTCAAACACTTCCTCTTCCAATTGCTTATTTGCAAGCAGAGAACAGTCAGCGTTGGCGCAGCTGTGCACATAAGGAGTAGGAGTAATGTAGGCCTATGCATAGTGTAGCCTCTCCTCAAAGTGGCTTCTAGCTCCAGGCACTGGTGGCTCTATGCAAAAAAAAAATGTTTTGACAAAAAACAAAACAAAGAGTGATTATCTGGAGCCAAATTACCCAAATTAAAATGTTAATGAAGCACTCCATCCAAGCTGGGAGATGTGTGTTGACTTTGAAGTATTTGCATTGCCCCTAGCCAAAATATTTGGTTTACAGTAAATTAATGAAAGAGGTATTCTTGGATGCGAGGTCGCTCTCTTACTCCTGCATTTCATTTTTCCCTTGACAGTCGCTTCTGTATTTTTTTCTCTCAAGATGACTAACCTCCTTTCGATAGCAATTCAGTAAAAACAATCAATTGGACATCCTCGAACGAGAGACTATCAGTGAATTGCAGAGGCAACAAATGGCTCTCTCTGAGCTTGGTGTGTGCTATCAGCGCGCATCCAGAAAATTCATCAGTCTTGTAGAACGTGATTTGTCAGAGTAGTGCAGCCCTGTCAACCCAGCCCATTTTCCCATTTCTTGTGAATTGACCAAACAGCCCATATTCAGGAAAAGAGAGGTAATTTAGAGATGGTCATTTGAAACCAAAAGGTTTGATTCCCCGATCAGAAAGAACACAATTTACCTTCTGCTGAACCAGAACATGATGGCTAGATAGTGTGAAATGCAACACGTTATTCACCTTGAATAAGACT
Source organism: Oncorhynchus clarkii lewisi (assembly GCF_045791955.1). Taxonomy (NCBI): domain Eukaryota; kingdom Metazoa; phylum Chordata; class Actinopteri; order Salmoniformes; family Salmonidae; genus Oncorhynchus; species Oncorhynchus clarkii. Next base: position 7,369,215 of record NC_092173.1, on the reverse strand, counting down.
TTCTCTAGTGTAGAGTAAGCAAAACTTAAATTTAAAAAATGTCACCTTTAAGTTCGTTTTTAAACATGCCATTGACCTTGATGAGGAGTTGGAGAGAGAGGGTTTGGTTCTCCATTTCAATCACAATTATGTGGCTGCCTGGCAGAAGATTGCTCTTGGAGTAACTTTGGAAAGTGTGTTGCATTGCTATGGCGTAAATCACGATGTTCTGGCAATGTCATGTATATGTGTCAGTGTGGTTTTAATGCTCTGTGGATCTCAGCTGTTTTATGGGATTAAGTATTGATTGAGCATTCCAACTGAGATTGTCTCAACTTGTGATGGAAATACAATAATCCATTCATAGTCCAAGAGCACATATTTAAAAATTCTCCGCAGTGTTTTAAATATCTATAGTCATTAATATTACAGCTTAGCTTATCATGATGCACTGTTATCGTAATTAACTAACATAATCATGAATAAAATAATAATATTCTTGGTCAACTGATCTATTTAGTTATGTGTCTTCAGCCCATTCAACCCATTCTTTTGATATGGGTGTTGCCTATGGCCTCTTAGGAGCCCTGACTGAAACATTGAGAGGCAGCTCACGCAATAACTGTCACATGCCAGCTTGGGTTTTCACTTCAATGAGCAATTTTTTAAAAGGATCTGAGATTTGCATTAATAATACTAGCCTGCATGGAAAACTGAGTTTTGGGGCTCCGTTCACAGCCTGGTCAGAAATTGCTTTCATTTTTCATTTCTCTTTTTTTCTCAGAGCATGCCTGACCCTTCACTGATTTAGACTTGAGAGGACGAACAGCAGGAAGAAACAGCAGTTTGTTTGTACAGTAAATCGAGCGAATGCCATGACTAAGCAGAAGAAGTTCTTCAAATGTTCAGCACAATGGTTTTATGGCGAGGTACAGACTCAATGTGGCAATGACTTACGGGGGGAAAGGAAATTGAAAGAGGGAACAATGTGTCTAGTGGAAATGCAATTATCAGCTGCAAAACATGATTGTGTTGTGATAATCCTTTTGAGCACTATTACAGGTGAGCGATTCAATTTTTTTTTTGGGGGGGGGGGGGGGGTCTCAGATTGTTCTGTCAATTCTCACATTGGGAGGAAGGATGTTTGACATTCTTTTTACATTTGTAACACAAGCTATTTTAGAGGATATCATGAGGAAAGTGACTATTTTAGGCCCATACATGCCTCCTGTAAGACCCTGTAATATGTGAGCTTTAAACCTCTCACTAAAAGCATCACTCATACATAAGTTATACTTAAACCCCAAAAGGTTCTCCAGTAGATTACTAAGAAAAGCTCATCCTTTGTTCAAAAATACTTTGCCTTCATACAGATTACAACTTCTCATTTCCGACCAATTGAAAATTAAGTTTTGTTTAAAGTCTCGCCCTTTCTTTAGCAAGACATACCAAGCTGGTTAGAATTTCAGTTTTATTGCAGCACTACCACAAAAATGGAGGAGGCATGTGGAAAAGGGAGAAGATAGGGAACTTGTGTGCCTGCCACATATTAAAGATACAAATTGGCTGAAAGGAACTGGCATGAATAGAAAAATATACACATTTCATCTGACAGCTGTGCAGGTTGCAAAATAAATGGGAGGAGATTTTCGATGTACCAATTCCATGGCACATGGTTGATGAACTGGTTCAGAAAACTACACTTGACTCAACACTTAGAGTTTTTCAATTTAAATTATTATATAAAATTCTTGCCACCAACAAAATGCTATATATATGGGGCATACAACACTCTCAGCTCTGTTGATGTTGTTGTGAAGGGACAGAATCAATAGATCACTTATTCTAGTATTGCCCCTATGTAGCTTGTTTCTGGTCACAGGTTCAGAAATGGTAAAAAAAAAAAAAATCACAACATTCTGTTCAAATTAACCTTGCAAATAGCAGTGTTGGGCGATCTGGAAAGCCATAGCCAGTCAATAAATAATATGATACGACTCGTAAGGAAAGGTTTTCATCTATAGCTCACAATCTGTGGATAATATATGATTAGAAATGAAAAATATATGGCACATGAAAACCAAACAAGGGCAGTCTATGCTAATAGGTGGGGTGGGCTGAGAGTAGCTGAGGGTTGGGATTAAAGAGTTTGTTTGGTAATGTATTGTTGTTTTATATAAAAGTACAATGTGTATGAAAAACTCCCTAGAAAGGCCAAAACCTAGGAAGAAACCTGGAGGAACCAGGCTATGAGGGGTGGCCAGTCCTCTTCTGGCTGTACCGGGTGGAGATTATAACAGAACATGGCCAAGATGTTCAAATGTTCATAAATGACCAGCATGGTCAAATAATAATAATCACAGTAGTTGTCGAGGGTGCAGCAAGTCAGCACCTCAGGAGTAAATGTCAGTTGGATTTTCATAGCCGATCATTAAAAGTATCTCTACCACTCCTGCTGTCTCTAACAATATTCTCTTCAAGCACTTAAAATTCACAGAGTTGGCTGTTTGGTTCTTTTAATGATGATGACATTTCATACATACAGTACATTATCGGTCATTAACCAATCACCTTCCTCCTTTGGGATTGCACAACGACTGATCAATTAGATATGGGGATGCCAACAACTCAATCGCGCATGCCACATTCTCAGTATTCTCTTCAAGTACCCAAACAACAAAACTAGGTTACTTAATTGGGAAGCTTCTGCGGAGGGGTTCATATGTAGGCTAGTTTTTGTTCTCTATAAAATTATCACAAGTATTGCATCGTAGGCTAAATATTTGAAAAAAATAAGTATTTAAAAACATTTCTTTACCCAAAGTAGATTTCTATTTTCTCATTAAAAAGTGTTTATTGTGCTCTTGGCCTTCGTCGGAGCTTTTAACCAAAATACTAAACCATATTTTTATTTCTGAATGTGTCGGCGCCGGGGACTCGGGATGTGGCTGCATTACTGATGTTATGTTAATCAGGCCTTTTGATATGAACATTTTAAAAGTTTTGGTGTGTGTACTAGGCTATACTGTATGTTACAGCAATTTGTTTTCACAAAAAAATATGTTGAAATGGAACCAAATTATCTTTCAGTCTTCAGTGCTTTTTAAATAGGATAGGTGGGCTATATAGGCTATGGTATAGGTCGAACATCTTGGTCTGCCTAGTGGAGACAGCCTGAGTAGGTCTATGACTCCATTCCTATTCTATTCAGAGTCTAGAGAAATGTATCATATTCGAAATGTGCTATTATCACTGGTTAATGCGATGCATGTCTATTGAATTTGGAAAAATTCACACGCACGCTGCCCTGCTCCACCTACTCAGCCAGTCACGAGCTACTGCGTTGAGGCTGTGGCATACTGCATCGTATTTACTAAACGGTTCAGGTACGATGAGTACATTGTATGCAGTTTAAAACCTCTTGAGGATTTGACCCTTCATCTCAATTTCCACCTAAAATGAAATATTAAACTCTAACTGCTTGTAGCTCTGGACCTGAAGCAAGGACATGCATATTCATGATGCTATTTGATAAGAAAACACTTTAAAGTTTGTGGAAATGTGAAAAGAATGTAGGAAAACGACACAATAGATCTGGTAAAATATTTAAAAAATCAATTTAAAAAAGTGCGTTTTCTATTTTTATTTGTGTTGCGTCATCTTTGAAATGCCATACATTGAGATATGAAGCTGGGGATAACTTATATGTTGTCCACAAGAGGGCACCAGTGTGTGAAAATTTTCAGACTGATACATTCAAGAATAAGAGAGAGACGTCATATTTTTTATGAAGTCTCCTAGGTGTTTGCCGAATTGGTCAATTTGCAAGAACATAACTATATAGAACATAAAATGAGTGGGGGATGGAGGACTTGAAAGTGGTCTCTTTGGAAATTGCTCCCAGAGGTCATCTGTCTCTACCACTATTGATTAGTATTTTTAAATTAGTTAGACCTCAAGTTTACAATTACTTATTTTATTTATTCTTTATTTTAGCAGGGGATGAACCCTGCATCAATACATCAAATACACAACACATATCTATAAATATACTTTATATATTATATAGAGTATGGGGAACATGATCACTATAAGGAAATATGTGGACCAACAGGCAAAAAGACACACAAAAAAACACAGCCACAGCATGTCATAGCCAACATAACATACACATAGGCTATTGTATACATTGTATGCAGCAGGTCTATATATTATATACACTGCTCAAAGAAATAAAGGGAACACTAAAATAACACATCCTAGATCTGAATGAATGAAATATTCGTATTAAATACTTTTTTTCTTTAAATAGTTGAATGTGCTGACAACAAAATCACACAAAAAGTATCAATGGAAATCAAATTTATCAACCCATGGAGGTCTGGATTTGGAGTCACACTCAAAATTAAAGTGGAAAACCACACTACAGGCTGATCCAACTTTGATGTAATGTCCTTAAAACAAGTCAAAATGAGGCTCAGTAGTGTGTGTGGCCTCCAGGTGCCTGTATGACCTCCCTACAACGCCTGGGCATGCTCCTGATGAGGTGGCGGATGGTCTCCTGAGGGATCTCCTCCCAGACCTGGACTAAAGCATCCGCCAACTCCTGGACAGTCTGTGGTGCAACGTGGCGTTGGTGGATGGAGCGAGACATGATGTCCCAGATGTGCTCAATTGGATTCAGGTCTGGGGAATGGGCGGGCCAGTCCATAGCATCAATGCCTTCCTCTTGCAGGAACTGCTGACACACTTCAGCCACATGAGGTCTAGCATTGTCTTGCATTAGGAGGAACCAAGGGCCAACCGCACCAGCATATGGTCTCACAAGGGGTCTGAGGATCTCATCTCGGTACCTAATGGCAGTCAGGCTACCTCTGGCAAGCACATGGAGGGCTGTGCGGTCCCCCAAAGAAATGGCACCCCACACCATGACTGACCCACTGCCAAACCGGTCATGCTGGAGGATGTTGCAGGCAGCAGAACGTTCTCCACGGCGTCTCCAGGCTCTGTCACGTCTGTCACGTGCTCAGTGTGAACCTGCTTTCATCTGTGAAGAGCACAGGGCGCCAGTGGCGAATTTGCCAATCATGGTGTTCTCTGGCAAATGCCAAACGTCCTGCACGGTGTTGGGCTGTAAGCACAACCCCCACCTGTGGACGTCGGGCCCTCATACCACCCTCATGGAGTCTGTTTCTGACCGTTTGAGCAGACACATGCACATTTGTGGCCTGCTGGAGGTCATTTTGCAGGGCTCTGGCAGTGCTCCTCCTGCTCCTCCTTGCACAAAGGCGGAGGTAGTGGTCCTGCTGCTGGGTTGTTGCCCTCCTACGGCCTCCTCCACGTCTCCTGATGTACTTGCCTGTCTCCTGGTAGCGCCTCCATGCTCTGGACACTACGCTGACAGACACAGCAAACCTTCTTGCCACAGCTCACATTGATGTGTCATCCTGGATGAGCTGCACTACCTGAGCCACTTGTGTGGGTTGTAGACTCCGTCTCATGCTACCACTAGAGTGAAAGCACCGCCAGCATTCAAAAGTGACCAAAACATCAGCCAGGAAGCATAGGAACTGAGAAGTGGTCTGGTCACCACCTGCAGCACCACTCCTTTATTAGGGGTGTAATGCTAAATGCCTATATTTTTCACCTGTTGTCTATTCCATTTGCACAACAGCATGTGAAATTTATTGTCAATCAGTGTTTCTTCCTAAGTGGTTGTGTTGTTTTAAGTGTTCCCTTTATATTTTTGAGCAGTGTATATATAAATAGAAATCAAAGAAAAATCAATATGATTGATTCAATATGATTGATTCATTAATAAAAATTAATATGCAACCATTCTCAGTAGCATGAGATGCAAAAAAGTATTTCACTTACGGATCTAAAAGTATTTTCTTCCAAAACTCTTTCTTGCCCGCTGAACTACTCATCCATTGTTCTGTGTCACTCTCCCTGTCAATTTCTGCAATAATATCACCCAAATTTGTATACCTGGACTTCGATTTATCTTATTCATTCTTAGTAGCCATGTTGTACAATATTTCAAAATTATACGTGGTCATTGGACAAAGACACTGTCAATCAAGTGAACACCGTCCGTCTCATTGCTGCATAATGATAATTGACATGTTGTGTAATGAATACTGAATATAGAACGATGAAACAATGATTGGTTGCCTTCTAGAGTGTCTGAGGATCGCACAGAAACCGAATTTGACCGGCTGAGACAAGGTTTTGCTGCAAGTTGAAAGAGTTTGAATTCATGCGAAACGTCGTATACATCATGAATCATGTTAGGATATAAAAACAGATTTTATCAAACAAAACTACGCTACATTTTATCGCTGGGACCCTCAGGATGACAAATCAGAGCATGATTACTGAATGCAAGTGCGTTATTTACCGTCAGAGGTGAATGTATCAAACCAGTTGCCTTGGTAAGTGTTTGTTGTTTTGCACAAACAATAGCATTGTATTTTTTGTTGCTGTAATGGCTACTGTAAATTGGACACTGCAGTTAGATTAACAATCATTTAAGCTTTCTGACGAAATAAGGCATGTTTATGTCCCAGAAGGTTTGCTTTGTTTACAACGCCATTCTAGTCAAATATTGCATATTGAGCAACAACTGTCCTGATTTCGGGACACTGATCCAGTAGAGATAACAATTTAAAACATAAATACCTTATTTACATATGTATTCAGACCCTTTGCTATGAGACTCAAAACTGAGCTCAGGTGCATCCAGCTTTGTGACCAAAAAAATACATGTTTATGTCCCAGAAAGTTTGCTTTTGTTTAAGATGCCATTCTAGTCAAATATTGCATATTGAGCAGCAACTGTCCTGATTTCTGGATACTGATTCAGTAGAGATAAAAATTAAAAACAGAAATACCTTATATACATATGTATTCCGACCTTTTGAAATGAGACTCGAAATTAAGCTCAGATGCATCCAGTTCCATTGATCATCCTTGATGTTCCTACAAATTGATTGGAGTCCACCTGTCGAAACCTCAATGGATTGGATATGATTTGGAAAGGCACACACTTGTCTATATAAGGTCCCACAGTTGACAGTGCATGTCAGAGCAAGAACCAAGCCATGAGGATGAAGGAATTGTCCGTAGAGCTCCAAAACAGGATTGTGTCGAAACAGAGATCTGGGGAAGGGTACCAAAAAATTGCCTGAAGCATTAAAGGTCCCTAAGAACACAGTGGCCTCCATCATTCTTAAATAGAAGAAGTTTGGCCTGAATACCAATCGTCACGTCTGGAGGAAACCTGGCACCATCCCTACGGTGAAGCATGGTGGTGGTAGCATCATGCTGTGTTTTTTTCAGCAGCAGGTACTGGGAGTCTGGACAGGATCGAGGGAAAGATGAACGGAGAAAAGTACAGAAGGATCCTTGATGAAAACTTATTCTCAGGACCTCAGACTGGAGCAGAGGTTCACCTTCCAACAGAACAACGACCCCAAGAAAATGCAGGAGTGGCGTCGGGACAAGTCTCTGAATGTCCGTACGTGGCCCAGCCAGAGCCCGGACTTGAACCCGATCAAACATCTGGAGAGACCTGAAAATTGCTGTGCTGCGACGCTCCCCATCCAACCTGACAGAGCTTGAGAGGATCTACAGAGAAGAATGGGAGAAACTCCCCAAATACAGGTGTGCCAAGCTTGTAGTGTCATACCCAAGAAGACTCAAGGCTGCCAAAGGTGCTTCAACAAAGTACTGAGCAAATGGTCTAAATGCTCAAGTACAGTAAATGTGATATTTCTGATATTTTTTTGCTTTGTCATTATGGGGTATTGTGTGTAGTTTAATGAGGGGGGGGGGGGACAATTTAATCCATTGTAGAATAAAGCTGTAATGTAACAAAATGTGGAAAAAGGGAAGGCGCCTGAATACTTTCCGAATGTATATCGTTCCAAACAATGTCTAAAAATGTACAAAATCAAAAAGGGCACTTTTGCGATCTACATTTTAATGTTGAATAAAAGAATGTGACATTTTTATTAAGATGTTCTCCATATTTTAAAGCGCAGTATAATGTGTATAATGACACCAAGATGTTGTCTGTATCATGTACGGTTCACAGATGATGGGGTCTTACATTAGGCATGTATACATGTAGGTCTAAAAAGGTTGCCTGGCTAGCCAGACTCCTTGCTACGGCCAAATGCTACAGCCCGCCCACTGACGTTAGTTTCTTCTCCGCAATGAGTCTGGATCTGAGTACCTCCCCGAGCCTTCGCCGAATACGAACACATTCGAGGCCATCTGACTGGTCTAGAAAATGATGGTTTTGGCCAGAGCCAGAAAACACGTGGGTAAAGTGGCAGTTTGAATATTTATCATTGGCTTTGATTGGTTAGAGACGATCCAATCGCTGATGACTTTGTTTTGTACAACGCCTCCTTAACACAAACGACTGCAATGATGGCAGTCTCAGACTAGACTAAAGTATGTAGCGAATGACAGAGCAGCGGAATAAATTTGTGTGAGTCGTCAGGCTACTAAAAACTTCCTAAAATGGGCACTTCCGTCATGATTTTCAAAAAATTGTTGTGATACAAACGTAAAAAGCATGTCAAGCAATCTGAGATACCAGAAATATTTTTGTGCTACGCCGGCATGGAATCGTCCCGGTATGAAATTAAATGAATTAAATGTGGGCCTTACTCAATACCCTCTTATTATGGATCACCAACAACCAAGTGCAGAGTTTGCTCCCATTTAACACTCTGTGTATAGCAGATGTGCAAGGATCATCTTCTGACATGCTAACGATGAAGGGTGAGGATCAGTAATCAGAGCGAGTCTGAGCATTCCTCCTTGTGCAGAGTTGCATGAGCCAATTCATGAAATTGAGCTGTGTAGAGACGGGTGCAATGGGTACGACCGCTGCTCACCCGAGTTTGCAACAGCTGTGTGCATTTGAACTGAAAGACTGTGCTGATACAAACCCACACAAACACACACAAACACACACACACACACACACACACACACACACACACACACACACACACACACACACACACACACACACATGCTTGTGAGAACGCATACACACACCTGTCTGAGCGTGGCCATGTGGTGTGTCAGCAGCAATCAAATCCTAACAGAGTTTATGTAAGGCTTTTCCACAATTCTGAAAATTGAGAAGAATTTCTGCGGCTTTCACATCGCTTGGCTGACTTCCAAACACCTGTTTACATATTGTGAGCATACATTTACATCCAGGGTTGTTTGAACAACACATGACATTTTTGCCCTTAGTTACAAATCGAAAATGTTGATAGACATAATAATTACTTGGTATTACACAATACCTACTTACAAGTTACCTGGCATCCTGCCATTTTGAAGATGTTGAAATTTGTTCAAGTTAACATTACTGTCATACATTGTGACATTTTGGTTAGGGCAACGTTGAACGTCTTTCATAATCTTTTAATGTAAACAGTTTATCATTAAGTTATTGCAGTGCCTTTGTATATGTGTCCTTATAGTTTGTAATTGGGATATGGTTTCATGCAGGGTGCAATATTTGTGCATTCTCTAAATTCAATTTAGCTCATTGAAGTCTCTAAGTTTGAACTAACACTTCCAAGGAGAGTTGTAAACCAAGTTAGGTAGGCTCCACGCTGCTAGGTAGAGTTGAGCTACTGTCCATATTCAGCAGGTTCTAATAAAATTAGTCTGGACATTATAAAGTGGGAATAGTGAGGAAACTGCCCAATGTATTGTTAATACATCGAATGGTGACTGTCGCTAAAACTTTTGTTAGCCCCGAGTTGAAATGTATTGCTTTTGAATTAACTTGGTTTGATGACACGGTTAAATCACAGTATTACCCTAAATAATTGATGACTTGGCTCAAGGGTAATGTTTTATTAATCCGTAGAGGATGGTGTGATTTGTAATCGCTTGGGTAAAGTGTCTTCAGCTGCAGAGTGAATTCCCTTGGGTATCAGTTGCTAGAAAGACCATAGAATAATGTTGATGATACTATTGCAATACAATCATGAAAGTTTAGTCGAGGGAATAAAGTGCACACAGAAAAATTGTAACTCACGCAGCATGTTCTGGTTTGAGTTGTATTTCAGTGTTGCACTAAATGTCAGTCGTACAACACTGAAATACCACACAAACATTATGAAGCTGTAATGAATACTCCGGGAGAAAAATATTTAGATTCACACGCATAGCGCGGCAGGTGTTTATTTTGCAGAAGGCAGGAATCGTGGTCACAGGCAGGCAATGGTCATACACAGGTAGGCAAACAGGCAGGTGAATCAAAACTAGGACTGAAGGCTATAACAACTGGTTCTCACAAACAAGCTGGGAAAAGGCAGAGTCAAAATGAACAATACCTTGCAACGGCACAAACAGAATGACATGAACTAAATAAGGAGCTGATGAGACCAGGTGAGTAACTAACACAGGTGAAATCAATGAACAAAAATTAAAGACGGGGCTACGTTCAAGAACACAAAGAAACAGGGCTGCGTTCAAGAACATAACGAAACAGAACACAAGGTTGACTAAGAAAATAAATACAGAACCTTACAGTAGCCTTCAATTGATTATATGGAGTCGTTTTGAGGCAGAAAGATTTCTAGAGATCAGACGTTTATTCATACTGTATACATGTGGTCAAATTAGAATGTTATTTAGTCAATTCTGTCTGGTGCCATTTAAATTTGGTGCACAATGATTTATGGAAGCAAATGTCATTTTCAGCTCTTTCAATTATGTATGACACATACAGTAGTTCACTAACATAATTCATGAAATGATGCTATTGACATTTTGGGCTTTGTCGAGATGGACGCTTGTTCAGTTCTCTGACTCTATTAACGTCTGTTATTGTTGTTATGACTGCAATGACTGTTACTGTTAAATCACTCCAGCAATTGTGATAATCCACAGAAATTCAGTATGAATGATGATGTGTGTTTTCATTTTGACAAACATTGTATAGGTCACAGAAATACCAGATTGCCTCCTTTAGAATTACCAACAAAATAACCATTGGGATTTCAGATGCAGCATGTTTGTGGACCACAGAGATCTGTGATCAGGCCTAGTGACGGAGTCTGAATTCCCAGTGAGGCTTTAAACATAAAATTGGAGGATCACAATTTGTCCATGTCACATTCAAGAAAACGCCATAATAAAACTGTGATCCCGGTGTCACAGACCCTTCTAAAGGAATGCCTGTAACTGTAGCTAAACCTGACTTCACATGGGATCATTGGGTTGTGTCAGCAGTCGACACTTCTCAATTTACGCTGCTACGGGAATACTTAGCGTTTTTGTCTGATGTCAGCATTACTTCCATTCCTTCCTGACAGGAAGTGTCAATTAGCACATGTAATGTATGAGGAGCTATCGTAAATTATTCAAGCAAAACAATTCCTTCAGGCCGGCAGGATTCCTTGGTTCCTCTCATTCTTGTTTGCAGAGATAAAAATATGGTTCCACCTTCTTATCCAAAACCGCACATGGCCTTCCTGAAGGAAGTCTTCAAAGTGTTTGTTTTGTTTGCAAAAGTATTTTGAAAACTGCCGTCTTACTTATTGAGGGAAATTCCTGTAGGTTTGCTGGTGATAGAACAAGCAATGACATTTTATTCGAGTACATATCACATTAAATTGTATCGTCAATCAGGATACTGTGTGTGTAATGTACTGTATATGTGATGTATGAGAGGTTTACCCTTGAGTTCATATATGTACACGTCAATGAGGAAACATTTGCAAAGTTCACATGCGGCTCATGTTCTGATATTGTTTATGCACCGGATGATGGCAGAATATCCATATTTCTTCGGAGATATCTTGAGGTCACGTTCAGTGGAGCATAGCTTTGAAAACAATATTTCAGAAATGTATAACTTCTAAGCCCACATAATTCATCAATGTAGTAGGTATTTGCAGAGTGAATAAATGCACATTAACCCCTCGTGTTCTCTAAATATTCCTCTACTGTACGTGTCCAACTCATTCCACTGAGGGACGAAAGTTGGCTGGTTTTAGCTCCTCCCTTGTACTTGATTTTGATTGATGAAATAAGGTCACTAATCAGTAAAGAACTCCCCTCACCTGGTTGTCTAGGTCTAAATTGAAAGGAAAAAACAAAAACCCGCAGACACTCGGCCCTCCTTGGAATGAGTTGACACCCCTGCCCTTCTAGATAGCAGAATGTGAGATCTATACAACGTTCATGAATATACGGGAAACATCAATGCATGTTGTACTTTTTCGAGATGTGGCATACATTTGTCTCGTTTATTTGCCCATAACATTAACTTGCTACGCTGTTTAGAGTGAGCGCATCTATTAATATATTTGCTGGGGGAAGTCCTGAAGATGAATTAGAGATGTCAAACAGCGACATGGAAACAAGTTTGGGAGGACTGCTCAGCTCTGTCTTATCTGTCTGGCTAATTAAAGGCATAAACAGATCCTCGCTAGCAGCAACCATGTTTTGGGTTTCCTGTGGACAAAACTGATAAATGAAACAGACAAGAAAATGTATTTATTTTAGGTACATTTTGGGAACACGTTTCAATACACACATTTGCTGCTGATGTTTTGTTGGCAGGTTTTTAATGGTGATTCACACAACATACAGCTTTTTGGGGGGGTACAACTATTCTCTAAAGGGAGAGTAAACATGTCCGTGTGGATGGTAACAGAGCAAAGGCCATTTTATTAGACCTTCATAGCCTGCAGCAGCCAGTCAGGATTCCTCTCTCTCTCTCTCTCTCTAAGTTCCAGTCTTGACATCATCATGAGAATGATGAATCCATCTTAACCTGTTGCGACGACCAAACCCGGATCCGGGATTCTATTTATAGACCTAAGCTCATTACCATAACGCAACGTTAACTATTCATGAAAATCGCAAATGAAATGAAATAAATATGCTAGCTCTCAAGCTTAGCCTTTTGTTAACAACACTGTCATCTCAGATTTTCAAAATATGCTTTTCAACCATAGGAAAACAATCATTTGTGTAACAGTAGCTAGCTAGCGTAGCATTTAGCGTTAGCATTAGCGTTAGCATTAGCGTTAGCATTTAGCAGGCAACTATCACAAAAACAAGTAAAGCCTTCAAATAAAATAACTTACCTTTGAAGAACTTCTGATGTTTTCAATGAGGAGACTCTCAGTTAGATAGCAGATGCTCCGTTTTTCCAAAAAGATTCTTTGTGTATTAGAAATAGCTCCGTTTTGTACATCACATTTGGCTACCAAAAAAAAAAAAAAAAAAAAAAAAAAAAGAAAAAAGAAAATTCAGCCCTCAAAACGCAAACTTTTTTCCAAATTAACTCCATAATATCGACTGAAACATGGCAAACGTGGTTTAGAATCAATCCTCAAGGTGTTTTTCCACATATCTCTTCAATGATATATCCTTCGTGGAAGCCTGGTTTCTCCTTGCTCTCAAATGGAAAAATAATTGCACCTGGCTTTACGCTCCAATTTCGACGCAGGGACACCAGGCGGACACTTGGAAAATGTAGTCTCTTATGGTCAATCTTCCAATGATATGCCTACAAATACGTCACAATGCTGCTAACACTTTGGGGGAACGACAGAAAGTGTAGGCTCATTCCTTGCGCAATCACAGCCATATAAGGAGACAATGGAAAACAGAGCTTCAGAAATTCTGCTCATTTCCTGGTTGATGCATCATCTTGGTTTCGCCTGTAGAATGAGTTCTGGGGCACTTACAGACAATATCTTTGCAGATTCTGAAACTTCAGAGTGTTTTCTTTCAAAAACTGTCAAGAATATGCATAGTCGAGCATCTTTTCGTGACAAAATATTGTGCTTAAAACGGGAACGTTTTTTATCCAAAAATGAAATAGCGCCCCTAGAGATCAAAGAGGTTAAACACACAAACATACCCTTCCTATTCTATCCCCTGACCCTGACTCCCTCTCTGCTCAGACATTCATCCCGCCAGAGGTTTATTCTGTATTATTATTTTTTTTGGGGGGGGGGGAGGGATTCGTCCATGGGCCGGCATGAGTTTCCCACAGTTCTCTTGGAAAGCTTGATGATCTTAAAAGGTTACCCAGGATTTATGAAATTGACCTCCTTGCTGACAGTTACAAAGGAGCAGGACAGGCCCAAAGCCCTTGAGCAGAACACAGGAGAGCATATTTTGAAGGAGTACATTTTCAGGATGTAAATCCGCAGAGAGCAGTGAATAAGTAGAGAAAGATTTGAATGTAGGTACATGGGTTAGGAGACAGAAAGAGGAAATCATGGGTCAAGTGTTATTCTAACATTAATTGGGGGTGTAGCAATAGATGTCCTGAGTGGATATCATTGCATAGCAAAAATGTTGTCTCATGCTGATAGCGGATTCAAAGATGGCCGCCAGCAGTAACTTGCAAGGATCCAAATTGAACTAGATTTAAACTGCATCAACGTTACATCATATATATCTCCCATTGATTTATTCATGCAGTACTGTCATCTTATTTATTATTGTATTGATGGCATCTGCCATACGTAACATTTGTTCAATTCATCTATATTTTAAATTGGGTTCCCTGCGACAGGTCAAATATTTATTAATCACAGATGGGACATGAAGACATAACACATCGAGATTGAAAAGAGACTATGCTTATGTGCAAACATTTTACCTTTCCTTTACAGTTAATATTAATAATCTGGTGTTGAGGTTCTCCTTATGTTTGCCCACCTCCAATGAATAATGTAGTCTGTGCAGAGTGAAAAAACGGGAGATCATTTGAAAAATGATAAATAAAAGCAGGTGGAGGGAATATGCAGAGGTCTCTCCTAATTATAAGAATACAGTGCCTTGCAAAAGTATTCATCCCCTTGGCGTTTTTTCTATTTTGTTGCATGACAACCTGTAATTTAAAAATATTTTTATTTGGATTTCATGTAATGGACATACACAAAATAGTCAATTGATGAAGTGAAAGTTTAAAAAAAAATATATATATATTTTTTTAAATGAAAAGTGGTGCTTGCAAATGTATTCACCCCCTTTGCTATGAAGCCCCTAAATAACATCTGGTGCAACCAATTACCTTCAGAAGTCACATAATTAGTTAAATAAAGTCCAACTGTGTGCAATCTAAGTGTCACATGATCTGTCACATGATCTCAGTATATATAAACCTGTTCTGAAAGGCCCAGAGTCTGCAACACCACCAAACAAGGGGCACCACCAAGCAAGCAGCACCATGAAGACCAAGGAGCTCTCCAAACAGGTCAGGGACAAAGTTGTGGAGAAGTACAGATCAGGGTTGGGTTGTAAAAAAATATCAGAAACTTTTAACATCCCACGGAGCACCATTAAATCCATTATTAAAAAATGGAAAGAATATGACTCCACAACAAACCTGCCAAGAGAGGGCTGCCCACCAAAACTCAGGGACCAGGCAAGGAGGGCATTAATCAGAGAGGCAACAAAGAGACCAAAGATAACCCTGATGGAGCTGCAAAGCTCCACAGCGGAGATTGGAGTATCTGTCCATAGGATTACTTTAAGCCGTACACTCCACAGAGCTAGGCTTTACGGAAGAGTGCCCAGAAAAAAAGCCATTGCTTAAAGAAAAAAATAAGCAAACATGTTTGGGTGTTCACCAAAAGGCATGTGGGAGACCCCCCAAACATATGGAAGAAGGTACTCTGGTCAGATGAGATTAAAATGAAGCTATTTGGCCATCAAGGAAAACGCTATTTCTGGCGCAAACCCAGCACCTCTCATCACCCCGAGAATACCATCCCCACATTGAAGTATGATGGTGGCAACATCATGCTGTGGGGATGTTTTTCATCAGCAGGGACTGGGAATCTGGTCAGAATTGAAGGAATGATGGATGGGTAACCTGTTTCAGTCTTCCAGAGATTTGAGACTAGGATGGAGTTTCACCTTACAGCAGGACAATGACCCTAAGCATGCTGCTAAAGCAACACTCAAATTGTTTAAGGGGAAACATTTAAATGTCTTGGAATGGCCTAGTCATAGCCCAGACTTCCATCCAATTGAGAATCTGTGGTATGATTTAAAAAAATGCTGTACACCAGCAGAACCCGTCCAACTTGAAGGAGCTGGAACAGTTTTGCCTTGAAGAATGTGCAAAAATCCCAGTGGCTAGATGTGCCAAGCTGATAGAGACATACCCCAAGAGACATGCAGCTGTAATTGCTGCAAATGGTGGCTCTACAAAGTATCAACTTTGTGGGGGTGAATAGTTTTGCATGCTCAAGTTTTCAGTTTTTTTTTGTCTTAATCCTTGTTTGTTTCACAATAAACAATATTTACATCTTCAAAGTGGTAGGCATGTTGTCTAAATAAAAACCCTAAAACATTTTTTTTTAAATTCCAGGTTGAAAGGAACAAAATAGGAAAAATGCCGGGGGGGGGGTAAATACTTTCGCCAGCAACTTTATGCAGCTACTTTCAAACATGGCATCATATTTGAGGAGGGAAAAAATATCCCTAATCCTGACGATTTTGTCATGGATGCTGCTGTTATGGTGTTTTTTTACACTACATTACATGAAAAGTGGATTGAAAGACTCCATGTATTTGTATGGTGTAGATGTGGGTTAATAGCTTAATTTACATAATTTAGTGTTGGTAATCCCTTTTCTTGTATTCCTAGTCACATTACAATGCTATGAGAATTGAGGATAGGTAACGAAACAATACAGAATGAACAAAACACTAAATACTTCATGTTTATACGTGTATGTAGGTTTCCAGAGAGCAATACAATACATTCCTCTCTGAGGTCATATGAACAGTATGCACATTGTCAACTTGGGCATAACCTACTGTCGGTGTCTGTGTGTGGAATGGGTTTGATATCACGTTTGATACATTTTGAGTTACAGTTTAATACATCTAATCAACTCCATAGAGGATGCTCTCTGGAACCCCAGCAGTGGTTGAAATGGGGGAAGCTTTTGTGAAGGTAAAACAAGAGTGTTTCTATTCCAACAGAGGCTGTATGAAATCACATTTAATTATGTCTTTGTTGTCCCCTGGGACCCATGGCTGGTTAGCCTCTGTCAGTATGCATATAACACATTAAGATCAGCATGGAATGTGAGTTTAAAGGTTGCCAGCAGTGTCCTTGGGGTGATCACAATACTTTCTGCAGGGGGACTTCTGATTGCTCTGTAGAAATGTCCCCTATGGAATTGATGGCTGGTGATGCTTAATAAACTCCTCACAAGCTGACCCCCAGTCATCGGTTTACTTCAGCATCTGAAAAGCCTGAGAGCTGCAAGACTTCTGTCAGTCATATACCTGCAGTCAGTCAAAAGCCCATTGCAAATACTATTTATTATACACTAGCAAAGTTATTGCCGGCATATTGCACGGTTGTCACAGTTGCCTGGAGAACTCTGCTTGCGACCAGATGGGTTTTTTACACCGAGAGTTTTTGTAACGAGCTTTTACAATTTAAAGGGATACTGCAGGATTCAGGAAAGTACATTTTTCTACATTACCCAGAGTCAGATTACCTCATGGACATCATGTTTATGTCTCTGCATGCAGTATGAAGGAAGTTAGAGGTAGTTTCTAACTAGCGTCAGTGCAATGACTGGAAGTCTACAGGCACGCTAGATTATAGTTATAATGCACTAACGCTAGTCAGCATTGGTTTGCGAAGTATTGGGTTACTTGTGGAACCAGGTCGAGTGACGAATGAGGTGAGCCCCTCTCCTCCTTATAAAGCACCATTCACCCGCCAACGGGTCATTATCAAGCATGCCTTTCTACCTTACACTCTTGAGAGCAGGGAAATGCAGGGAGACATCTCACTCATATTATCATAAAACCGGGGTTACTCAAGTAACCCGAAGTTCTATTTCAAATACTTGTCTTTACGTCTCACAATGGGATATGGCCAACTCCCATATCGCAGACAGCCAGGGTAGTCCCAACAGCATCACCCCCTCATAGACTCCAACACTGAGGACAGTTTGCGCCAACAAAGGCGCAGTGACATTCAGTCGGTAAAAAATGTATGAAGGGTGGCCCAACATGCCGCCTCGAAATCTCTTGCAAAGAGATGCCTTCCAACAGTGCCCAAGAGGTACAGTAGCCATACCACTGGCGGAATGAGCCCACAGGCCCTCCTGGGGATGTAAACCCTTGCCATTATAAGCCAATATATTAGCCTCCACTATCCAATGGGATAGCCGTGGACAAGTGAGTGGCCCAACCTTGCCCAAGACAGGAAGAGTTGGTCACTTTTACGCCGCACTCCTGTTCTATCCAAGTAGATGCGCGTTCTGGACATAAACGATGGGGGTGATCTTTTTCCATAGAAGTGAAGAGCGGTGGACAGAAAGCCATAAGCTCTAAGGTGAGACATTTGTAATTGCTCCTGACCATAGGCAAAAAGGCGGGGTTGGGTAACAATGTTACCTTGGATAAAAAATGAAGACATGAACGGTGGACTGACAGCTCACTCGCTCACTTTGCGGATGTAAGGGCTATCAGCAAAGCTATTTTGAAGGAGAGATACTGTATTTCAACTCCAAGCTTTCCAGTGGCTCAAAAGGTGTCTTTGAAGTCGCCTCAAGCACAATAGACAGATCCCAAGACTGGCTATGTCAGCCGATGTAGGCTACGTGAACTGCAGCGGTGTATTTGATCTGTGCATATGCCAGCACCTGCAATGCAAACCTCCCTCCATGCTTATACACGAGTGAAGTGACTTCGGAAAAACTTGCAGTATGCATCTATTAACAAACGTAATCAAAACCCTATCAGGTAGCCAGATTTTTGTTAGGGAAATCGTTCTTCTTGCAAAGCATGTAAACGTTTAAATCAAACTATTATGCGAATCTGACTATTCAATTTTGTCTGGGATGGCAAAATCGTAGCATAAAGACAGACAAAATTATACAGTCTGTGCCGGCCATAAGAGACACGCTCCCTTCATGAAACGACATAAGGATCCCCAATTAAGCCGGTGCCAAGGCAGTAGCTACTCTTCCTGAAGTCCAAACAGGAAACAAAACATAACAAATCAAATGCTTATATACATAATATAGTAACATAATACACATGATGCTCGTTTACAGACATTGACAAGCCCGAGTCTGTCATCGAGTGCCGATGCTCTGCTGACGGAGGAAGAGGGCCTTGAGCCTTGGGATTGTTTTTCTTCTTCCTCCTGTCCCCCCCTCCTCTCCGCTGTTTCATCTTTGTCTCGGGGTAGTTAATAAACTCATCCCAGGAGGGTTGTTTTTTGGGGGTAGCCTCCTGCCAGAAGTCTTGTTTAAGGGTTTCTCTGCACACTCACTGATGGAGGGAGTTTGCAGGCAGTGCCTTACAATGCAAGCAGGACTTGGGGTTATCATAGCCCCGCATGGACACGGGTGTGCCGCCGGTGCTGTGGCAGGGGCTGGAGACTAGGGGCCCTGTTTCCCAATAGCGATGAAATTGAGGCTTACAAGTGTTTTAACGATGCATCTTTCATACAACGGCGAAGATGTAACATGCGTCGTTGAGGCATGTGTCGATACTGATAGGATCGAAAGAAAGACCGTGCTGATCTCAGATCAGCTTTCTCCATTCAAATCTTAATTTAACATTAGAATTATTGTACAATACTAACGCAGCTCAGCTCCTAGAAAGATATGATCACATATTCTAATGCTTGCCATGTAATAATGCACTAAATCATGATTTGGCACATAATTGCGCACATGTTGTTACACAACATGAAATATATTGAGACAAAAATTGCAGGCAGTAGCCTACAATTAGAAAAATAGAACTCAAATATAGAACTGAAATGTCTGAATACTTACTGTATGTACATAAGGTATCTGTTTTTTTCTTTATGCCTGAAAAAATTTATCAAATAAAAAAAATGTCCCTCATCAATCTACACAATCCTCCATAATGACAAGCGAAAACAGGTTTTTAGTATTTTTTGCGATTTTATTAAAAATATTAAACAGACATACCTTATTTACATAAGTATTCAGACCCTTTGCTATGAGACTTGAAATTGAGCTCAGGCGCATCCTTCTTCCATTGATCATCATTGAGATGTTACTACATTCAATTGATTGGACATGATTTGAAAAAGGCACAAACCTGTCTATATAAGTTCCCACAATTGACAATGCATGTCAGAGCAAAAACCATGCCGTGAGGTCGAAGGAATTGTCCGTAGAGCTCTGAGACAGGATTGTGTCAAGGCATAGATCTGGGGAAAGGGTACAAAAACATTTCTGCAGCATTGAAAGTCCCCAAGAACACAGTGGCCTCCATCATTCTTAAATAGTTTGGAACCACAAAGACTCTTCCTAGAGCTTGCCGCCCGGCAAAACTGAAGCAATCGTGAGAGAAGGGAGTTGATCAGGGAGGTGACCAAGAACCATATGGTCACTCTGACAGAGCTCCAGAGTTTCTCTGGACCTTCCAGAAGGACAACCATCTCTTCAACACTCCATTAATCAGTCCTTTATGGTAGAGTGGCCAGACGGAAGCCACTTCTCAGTAAAAGGCACATGACAGCCTGCTTGGAGTTTGCCAAAATGCACTTAAAACCTCTACAGGATTGTTGGGTCCCATGGTTGAGCTAACGTAGGCTAATGTGATTAGCATGAGGTTGTAAGTAACAATAACATTTCCCAGGACATAGACATATCTGATATTGACAGAAAGCTTAAATTCTTGTTAATTGAACTGCACTGTCCAATTTACAGTAGCTATTACAGTGAAATAATACCCTGCTATTGTTTGAGGAGAGTGAACAGTTATAAACCAATTAGGCACATTTGAGCTGTGTTGATATAACATTTTGAACAGAAATGCAATAGTTCAATGTAAAATTTTGCACATACACTGCTGCCGTCTGGTAGCCCAAATCTGAATTGCACCTGGGCTGGAATAATACATTATGGCCTTTCTCTTGAATTTCAAAGACGATGGTACAAAAAATACATGTTTTTTCTTTGTATTATCTTGAAAGGAAACACCTTCAAAGTGAAAGTTTCCTTTCAAATGGTATCAAGAATATGCATATCCTTGCTTCAGTTCCTGAGCTATAGGCACTTAGATTTGGGTATGTCATTTTAGGCGAAAATTAACCTTAAGAGGTCTTTAAAGGACTCTCAGACCATGAGAAACTACATTCTCTGGTCTGATGAAACCAAGATTGAACTCTTTCGCCTGAATGCCAATCGTCACTTCTGGAGGAAATCTGACACCATCCTTACGGTGAAGCATGGTGGTGGCAGCATCATGCTGTGGGAATGTTTTTCAGCGGCAGGGCTGGGATACTAGTCAGGATCGAGTGAAATATGAACGGAGCAAAGTACAGAGAGATCCTTAATGAAAACCTGCTCCAGAGCACTCAGCAGCACCTCAGACTGGGCGCGAAGATTCACCTGTGTTTGCTTTGTCATTACGGGGTATTGTGTGTAGATTGATGACAAAAAAAACAGTTTAATCAATTTTAGAATAAGACTGTAGCGTAACAAAATGTGAAAAAAGTCTGAATACTTTCCGAATGCCCTGTATATGCTAATCTAACCTCTTCTACCTATCGACAGCGGTAATATATGTTAGTCTTTACAACACACTCGCCCAATAGAATGGGGGGGGGGTGCAAATTGTGTCACATTCATCCTCAACTATCTCCCTCTGTCACCTTGAGTTTTTAACTCCATTGTGGGCTGTGATCTGTGGCCCAAGTCTCCATCCCCTGGCTCTCTGGAGGAGCTTTCCTGTCTGGTGACCTCCAATAGAAGTGGATCCTCCTCTCTCTCTCTGTCTCTTTCTGTCTCTCCCTCTCTCGCTCTCTCTCTCACTTTCTCGGGGACGCCAGGCGCAACGATTGATCGTGGTCTGATTGATGGCACTGCCTCGCGGCTCATCAGGCGGTACTGGGTCCAAGAGGAGCAGTCCATTCCCCACGAGGGAGAGGGGTAGCAGTCTTGCCCGGCGCGCAATGATTCCCAACATCAAGGATGTCGTCTTTTGAAGTACAGCTAGTGGCAATAAACAAAATAATAACAAGCATACAAAGTGGCTGAAAAAAAAGTGTTATCGAAGATCACTGTTAGGTCCTGTGTGTTTGTAAAGGTACTGGCCAAAATAATGCTTGACTTTATATCTAATAGGTGTCACGGTCGTCCTCCTCTTCATCTGAAGAGGAGAGGCGAGATGGATCGGAGGACCAAAATGCGGCGTGGTATGTGTTCATCGTTAATTTTAATACAGAAAACACTGAACACTATACAAAAGAGCAACAAAAAACAATAAACCAAATACGACCGTGAAGCTACAAAATGAGACCTGTGCTGACACAAGCCACTAACATAGACAATCACCCACAAACAAACAGTGCAACCCAGGCTACCTAAGTATGATTCTCAATCAGAGACAACTAATGACACCTGCCTCTGATTGAGAACCATACTAGGCCGAAACATAGAAATCCCCAAATCATAGAAAATCAAACATAGACTGCCCACCCAACTCACGCCCTGACCATGCTAACTAAATACAAAAACAAAGGAAATAAAGGTCAGAACATGACAATAGGTGAGTAGCTGAATATACCATCAGGTTTGAAGTCCCTTAACTAGGGAGCTGGATATACTGTACATGGAACTACTTGGAAATATAACTAGTTGCATAGTCTGAAAACCATAGTACCTTATCTTCCCATGTAGAGACATGAGTGTTTATGTGCAGAGTAAACACCAACCACTCTTTTTATGAGATCCACAATATTGCTTTTAAGAATTTACTTCAACTGATTTTGTTCTTAAACAAATCTTGGTTCAACTTGGCTGTCTAAGAGTCCTATGTGCCTCTTCGCAGAAACATTGTTATTTACAACCTCAAATTTACTCCAGAAGACATAAGTCATGGTGATAGGCCTGGGGAATAGTAGATAAGACAAGTAAAAGAAGCTACATACTGTATGTCTCTGAGGCAGATTCTGTAATAAAGTAGATATTCAGGGCCATTGGCAGAGGACAGTGATACGTTGAATCATTAGTAGTAGGCTACACAGAAAGTTCTCCAAAGGTCTCTCTCTGAGAATGTACCAGAATATTTCAGAATAATCAGGGTGCTGAGCTCTAGATTGAACTTCATCTCCAAGGACAGATTTAGAAAATAGACCCCATAGAAAGACAGATTGACAAACAGGACCTTGACAGCAAACTGAACACCTTTCCGCCAACACAACATTGTTATGAACATACTAAACTTTCTAAACTTTACTCAGTCTCCAGATCTCAACCCCATAGAAAATCTTTGGAAGGAGTTGAAAGTCTGTGTTGCCTAGCAACAGCTCCAAAACATCACTGCTCTAGAGGAGGAATGGGCCAAAATACCAGCAACAGTGTGTGAAAACCTTGTGAAGACTTACAGAAAACGTTTGACCCCTGTCATTGCCAACAAAGGGTATATAACAAAGTATTGAGATAAACTTTTGTTATTGACCAAATACTTATTTTCCACCATCATTTGCAAATAAATTCATTAAAAATCCTACAATGTGATTTTCTGGATTTTTTTCTCATTTTGTCTGTCATAGTTGAAGTGTACCTATGATGACAATTACAGGCCTCTCTCATCTTTTTAAGTGGGAGAACTTGCACAATTGGTGGCTGACTAAATACTTTTTTGCCCCACTGTATGTCCAGTGTAAATCTATGCAGTCTGCCTGCATGGCAATATGACGTCACAGAGGCCTTTAAAGATCATGCATTTTCCCTCTGTTGAATTTCTGTGTCAATCGCATGCTTGCACAGATCATCTTTTACATACTTGTGCCATTCAGACATTAAAGGGACGCTCCATGTTAGTTGTCATCTCGTAAAGACTTCTGTTGCGCAATGCAGTGTTCTGCAGGTCTACTAAATAATCGTTCCTTGATAATAAATGGGTCAAGAATGAATTAAGCACTAATAAAATGTCAAGTAAGACGTGTCTGTTACCCTTCTGTACGCAACAGTGGATGTTTGAAATATGTCATGTAGATGTCTTTGTTGTATTTACCACTTCCCTGCTTATTCAAAAGGGATCATATTAATGGCAATTTGATACTTTTATAGGAACAGGTAGCCTAGAATCTTCACCGTATTAAAATGGTTTATTCAAAATGGAATAAAAACTCAGTCAAATCTAAGTTGGACGGTGACCTGATATACGTTTCTTGGATAAGTATTTTCGATTCAATCAGCATGTGTGATCTCTTATGTTCAGTTTGTTTCCTCTCCTAATATCTGCATTTCACGGCAACTCTACAGAATATTTGGTTCTAAAACTGAGATAATTCCTTTTGACTAAATAATTCAATGACTATCTGCCGACTTCCTCCATCTCCTGACAGCGTCTGGGTCCAGTGACACTGTAACGTGCCCATCCCTTGTTTTCAGGACTAGCTTAAGCTTTTAGACTCATTTTCTGTACCCAGAAGTGTCCCCTTGATATATATTTATTTTTGGTTTATTTTGAGGACAGTATCTCAGGAATAGAGATCATAGGGGTGAGGACAAAGAGGATACAGAAGTAGCTCAAAATGTGCCTGTCCACCTTAAAAGTGTGTTGAACTTTTTTTTCATTTTCTTAATGGCATGGGAGTTTCTTTGTGCAATTGGGAAAGACCGTTCTCATCCTCTGTTCCCTGAAATTGACCATCCATCTTCACAGAGGTGATATGGAATGCCAAAGGAATAACAACCACAAATGCATTTTGGAATCAAGTTCAAATGTCATGTATTTATGTTTTTGCCTTATGTGCCATGTAGGCCATTCAGCGTTTTGTAGGTGATGGCAGCAGACTGCTGTTAATGTCACTGTTTGAAGCTAAAGGGACATTTTGCGGCCATATAGTTTATTCTATTGTCCGTGTGTCCGAGTGAAATAGTTTTCACACTACATTGCCTTGGCACATTGAGTATTGAATGCTAAGGATCCACACATATTTCAAGGGGCTTCAGACAGCCAGTGAATAGCTCAAACACAGACATCTCTCACCCACCCATGTTATGTCAATTACTTGATTCGAATAGTTCACTAAGGTACCCTTTCAGCATAAATACTGCTAACATAAAGAGGCCTTGATAAATGTTGATCTTATTGAGAACTTTCACAAGTTCAAGACCTTTCGCATGTCAAATTCCAATTTCTCCCACAATACTGCAGCCACACAAAATGAGCACATTTGTGAATACACATGTCTGTGGAGCCCAGCTAATACAATTGAACAGGCCTTGGACAAATAACAATGTGCATATTGAGAATAGGCATCCAGACCTTTTTTTCCAGGTCATTTTAAAATACTGTTGAACAAATATTGACTCGGTCTAAGAAGAAGAGTTGGCAAGGATCAGTACTTGGCATCAACACAGGATTGGGCAGATGACTCATCGAATTTACACACAATTATACGTTTAAGTAGGAAAATTTACAACATATTCATTTAGCAGTATTGCTTACACTAATAGTGTGTCATGTATCTCCGTTAGCAAGATATGCACAAAATCTTGTTTAAGGCCAAGACACTCTCAAATAAACACAAACCTCTATGAGCACCAGTCTGGGAAAACGATAGGTGAAGTCAACAAATGGACTCCGCATTCTGAAAAATCCGGGAGTTGAAATAACTAGGTCTGCTCGGTATCATAGTGAATTAAGCACAGCTCCTTGGGGGGGAGCTGAACAATCCAAAGTGATGCTGAAGTGATGTTGAGCTATTTGACCTGTGACCTGAGGCCATGCTGACACACTGGCCAGATGCTGGAGTTATCAGCACAGCAGCCTGTGCTTTGTGCTAGAGAGCCGTCAGCGTGAGAGCAGGCTCCGTGGCTGAGTGTTTACCGACTTAGCAGTGCTCCAAAGCACCATGTCTCACCCTGTGATTTAGAACTGTCTGGACGCGATGCACACCACTTATCCCAGTTTTATATTGTCCCTCAGTATTGCAGGCTGCCACAGTGTCAAGGCAGAGAGAGTTGGCATTAAAACAATGGATAGATTCATATTTAGATGAAAATTGTATTTTGTGAGGAAATTGTGGTTTTAAATCAAAAAGGTAGTGTACATCGTCACATTCTTATGTGAAGTAAAACATATGTATAAGTAAGTAATGGACAAAATGGTCCCTTAGTAGGTAGTACTATGGTCAAGCATGAATCTCCTCTTAGGCCCCATCAGTCTCTTTCTGAGGCACTGAGTATTTAAGGGGATTTTACAGTGTCTAAAGCCATTAAAAGAGAGAGAGGCCTGGTATGGCAGTGTGCATGGGCTAGATTATTGCTTAGTCATGGCTCAGTGGCAGTGAGAGGATCCTTTTACAAATGTTCCTGGGACTAGAGGTGAACTGTGTGTGTGTGTGTGTGTGTGTGTGTCTGTGTGTCTGTGTCTGTGTCTGTGTCTGTGTCTGTGTCTGTGTGTGGGTGTGTGTTGCTGTAAAACAAGACAAGAAACCAACCTGGAGGAAACAGAGAAGTACTTGATGACCCAGACAGGTGGTGCTCTTTAGCTCTGCTTTGACCTGTTGGTTCATTTCCAGTTGCCTGGACCATTATGTAGTTCCCCTGTGTCAGTGTCTGATGGACAACCACACATCTCTTGCTTCATGACTGTGGCATGCAGTACCTGACTCCCTCAAGGCCTCTTTAAAGAGAAGCCCTTTCACAGCGCCTGAGTCACACTTTGAGTGCTGATATAACTTTTATCTAAAGCATATCTGAGAAATCCACTTGGTAACAAGGAATCGGACGTTTAGAAGCTACCAACCGAAGGAGCTTTTTGCTGCCTGAAGATAGATTACTAAGGCTATATTTTCCAATGCAGCTTGAGAACAGCTGTTTAATTCTACGGTTTCCCTCACTTTGTCTCTTCCGACATGCATTAGTATTGCCTCATAGGTACTACTCTGTTATGCTGTGGGGATATTTTTCAGCAGCAGGGACTGGGAGACATTCAGCTGAACTGTACATTATGTCAGGACTGTACTGAATCATGTTGTCCTTTCCAAAAACCGACCATACTTATTGAAAATACAACACAGCCAACATTCTCCACAGAGATAGAAAGTGAGGCCTTGTCCTTTCTCCCTCGTTAGTGTGGAGTTAATGGGATGTGCCTTTTCCACTGCCACTGGCATTTCACGTTGTTCAAACTGCATCGATGAATGAGTAACAATCTAAAGGGTCAATGTGAGGTCCACTCTCCACATCAGCCAAACAGAAACAAAAAAACAAAAACTATCAATATCCATTTACTGTGATTTCGTCAACCTTGTCCCTTGACCAATTTTCACTTATCCCACACAAATTCAGGAAAGAAAATATACTTCGGAGCAATCCCTGAATCTGGGATGAACAACTCACTGCTCTCAATTTTCCAGACAGTCCAGAAACACATTTGGTGGGGGAACGTATACTGGAGGAGCAGCCAGAGAGCTGCGGGAGAGCTTACACTTTCCCAGATGATTAGCTAATGGCCTCCGAACACACAGATAGGCCATTGTAACAGGAGGAAAATAAGTCTGTTTGGGGCTAAACCTCCTAAAGCTCATTATGGTATTTACTTTGTAACAACTCCTTCCCTCCGCTTTACGTCGCACCACGTCTGAAGGGAGATAAACACTTGTGGCTAATTACCACCATTTTAACTGGTTTAGGAGCCAACAACAGTAATCAGCCGGGTTTCAGACTGTGGTTATCGAGGGTGTTCAATTGGACAGTCTATACTAGGAATAATCTGTGTTCTCACGTGTGTGTGTGTGTGTGTGTGTGCGCACAGAGGATAAGAGTAAGCCAACTTTCATGGGAACCTAATTGATGAGTTTTGCAATTCTAGGGCAAAGGAATGTGGCCATGGGCAAGAAAAGTCTTCCTCCGGCTTCAGGGAAATAGATGTCCATCATAGAATGGATTGCTATGAGAGATGCAGAGCGAGAGAGCGTTGTGTTTCTTGATGATAAGGTTGGCCTCGTAATCCTTCGCAATGACACTAACCATTAGAACGGAACATCAGCCTCTTATGAAAACAGTTCAAATCTTATGCAAATCCATTTTTACATTTTCTGACAAACAGGCAGCTAGACATGGTCATTTTAATTTTTTCATAAATTCTTAGAATGTTTGGGAATTACGTAGACTAAGGCATTTGTGAAATTCTATAGCAATTAATATAGACTGGGAAAGCGGCCGTGCATTTGGACAATTAAGACACTGCAGCAAATAAAACCTAATAAAAACATCTGTCTTGTCCAGGACCAAAATCTACACAGATCGGTGTGCCACAGCCAATCATAGCTTCAGTAGGCCTTGGTGCAAATAAGCAATTTGCCACAAGGGCCTGCCGTCATTAACTTTCAACTGGACTGTGTGTTTACAGGCAGTAGCAACAGAGCGACTTTTAATCATTAGAACGCATTTGCCAAAAGCCACAAAATACACCTGAATGGATTTCAAATATGTAAATACCACGGAACTCCTCTTACATTTGGGAACTTTGCAATCCTATTGATCAAACAAGGTAGGCTTCTTCCCTCAGCTTTGCACATCAACAACAAACTAGATCACCAACTAATGTTTGTAACGATTTTCGTTCGGTGGAAGAAGGTGAAGAGGACCAAAGTGCAGCGTGATACGTATCCAAAATACGTTTAATCAAAAATGAATAGACGAACAAAAACAACAAAATGATAAATGAACAGTTCTGACAGGTGCAACAAACACTAACCAGAAAAGAATCACCCACAATTCAAAATGGGAAAACAGGCTACCTAAGTATGGCTCTCAATCAGAGACAACGATAGACAGCTGCCTCTGATTGAGAACCATACCAGGCCAAACACATAGAAAAAGAAAACCTAGACCTACAACATAGAATACCCACCCACATCACACCCTGACCAAACTTCAAACAGAAACCTACAAAGCAATCTACGGTCAGGGCGTGGCAATGTTAGATGAACTAAAATCTAACGAGGGGACATTAGATAGACTCTCTCAAACTTTTTCAGCTAGTTGGCCGTCAAAATTCCACTGATGGGATGGGGGAATAATAGCCTGCTCGTCCTTCTGCAGCTTGCCTGCCAATGCATACTTTTCCCAACCCACATTTTGACAACTGAATAAGAACTTGCCCTCCTGACCGCCCATTTGATAATACGGTTGGCATTTTATTATGAGGTATTCGATTTCTGAGTAGTTAATCATGAAATATATACCACCGCCTTTCTTCTTCCTGAAGAGTTCTTTATTCCTGTCTACAAGATGAACTGAGAACCCAGCTGGCTGTATGGATGGGGACAGTGTATGATTCTGTGAAACAGAGAATGTTACAGTCCCTGATGTCTCTCTGGAAGGAAATATTTTCCCTGAGCTCATCTACTTTTTTATCCAGAGACTGAACATTAGCGAGTAATATACTTGGAAGTGGTGGATGGTGTGAACGCCTCCTGAGTCGGACTTGAAGTCCACTCCGAATACCTCTTTTCCAGCAGCGGCATCACGGAGCAGCCTCTGGGATAAGTTCAATTGTCCTTGGGGGGTACGAACAAAGGATCCAATTCGGGAAAGTTGTATTCCTGGTCGTAATGCTGGTGAGTTACCTCCGCTCTGATTTCCAAAAAAACGTTCTGGTCTAATAACTTCAGAAATAACACACACACACACAAAATACTGCAAAGTTGCTTAGGAGCTAGAAGCAGAGCTGCCATGTTTCTCAGCATCATTTTAAATTTGTATTCCCAGTCATGTGAAATCCATAGATTAGGGCCTAATTCATTTATTTCAACTGACTGATTTCCTTACGTTAACTGTAACTCAGTAAAATCTTAGAAATTATTGCATGTTGTGTTTATCTTTGTTCAGTATGTATTAATCATGTATTGAACTGTATCCATCTATTTTGAGTCAAATAGAAACAATTTTTAAAACCTCCTATGAAGTTGGATTTGTAGCATAAATTGAAAATGTGATATTTTGGACTGACATGATGATTGTCTGTTTGATTCATATCTGAAAAGTATTTAAATGATGTCAGTTTCACTTTAAGAAATAACGGGGGAACATAGATACATTAAATATACACTATACAGTGGAATATCTCCTAGATAAAGGACACACACCTCAAAACCTTATTCCTTCTGATTTTTTTGTTGCCATTTATTAATGCGTTCTTTTATGTGTTTCTATGGGCTATAGATAGGAATGGTTGACCGATTAATCGGAATGGCCGATTAATTAGGGCCGATTTCAAGTTTTCATAACAATCGGTAATCGTCATTTTTGGACAACGATCATGGCCGATTACATTGCACTCCACGAGGAGACTGCGTGGCAGGCTTCCTACCTGTTATGCGAGTGCAGCAAGGAGCCAAGGTAAGGTGTTAGCTAGAATTAAATGTATCTTATAAAAAACAATCAATCTTAACATAATCACTAGTTAACTACACATGGGGGATGATATTACAAGTTAATCTAGCTTGTTCTGCGTTGCATACAATCGATGTGGTGCCTGTCAATTTATCATTGAATCGTAGCCTACTTCTCCAAACAGGTGATTTTTACAAGCGCATTCGCGAAAAAAGCACTGTCGTTGCACCAATGTGTACCTATACATAAACATCAACGCCTTCCTTAAAATCAATTCACAAGTATATATTTTTAAACCTGCATATTTAGTTAATATTGCCTGCTAACATTAATTTATTTTAACTAGGGAAATTGTGTCACTTCTCTTGCGTTCTGTGCCACAGAGTCAGGATATATGCAGCAGTTTGGGCCGCCTGACTCGTTGCGAACTGTGTGAAGACTATTTATTCCTAACAAAGACAGCCAACTTTGCCAAACGGGGGATGATTTAACAAAAGCGCATTTGCGAAAAAAGCATAATCGTTCGTTGCACGAATGTACCTAACCATAAACATCAATGCCTTTCTTAAAATCAATAAACAGAAGTATATTTTATTAAACCTGCATATTTAGTTAAAAGAAATCCATGTTAGTAGGCAATATTAAACTAGGAAAATTGTGTCACTTCTCTTGCGTTCATTGCACGCAGAGTCAGGGTATATGCAACAGTTTGGGCCACCTGGCTCGTTGCGAACTCATTTGCCAGAATTTTACGTAATTATGACATAACATTGAAGGTTGTGCAATGTAACAGGAATATTTAGACTTATCTATGCCACCCGTTAGATAAAATGCGGAACGGTTCCGTACTTCACAGAAAGAATAAACGTTTTGTTTTCAAAATTTCCGGATTTGACCATATTAATGACCATAGGCTCATATTTCTGTGTGTTATTATGTTATAATTAAGTATATGATTTGATATTTGATTGAGCAGTCTGATTGAGTGGAGGTAGGCAGCAGCAGGCTCATAAGCATTCATTCAAACAGCACTTTTGTGCGTTTGCCAGCAGCTCTTTGCTGTGCTTCAAGCATTGAGCTGTTTATGACTTCAAGCCTATCAACTCCCGAGATTAGGCTGGTGTAACCAATGTGAAATGGCTAGCTAGTTAGCGGGGTGCGCGCTAATAGCGCTTCAATCGGTGATGTCACTCGCTCTGTGACCTTGAAGTAGTTGTTCCCCTTGCAGATTTTGTGGAGCGATGGGTAACGATGCTTCGAGGGTAGCTGTTGTCGATGTGTTCTTGGTTCGAGCCCAGGTAGGGGTGAGGAGAGGGACGGAATCTATACTGTTACACTGGCAATACTAAAGTGCCTATAAGAACATCCAATAGTCAAAGGTATATGAAATACAAATAGTATAGAGAGAAATAGTTCTATAATTCCTATATGTAATTCCTATATGTAATGCTTACATGAAAGAAAGAGATGAAGACAGAGTCACATACATTGGTGATTTCCAAGGTTTATTGTAATGTTAAAACGGGAAGAGAAGGACAATCCCATTTTTCTAAATTAGCTATCTAGGATGCTCGCCATACTATAGGCTACAGATTTAAGTCACCAATATAATCATTATTTTTATGTTATTGGGTAAGCCTATGTCTTTGTTTAATCCAATGAATCCAATTATTCATCTAACAATAAAATATTTCTTATTTTGTAAGAAATCTAAGGTATTTTTACATATTGCAATAAAGTGAACTAAAGTTGAAGCTCACCTTTTGTTTGTAGGTATTTTCACTTGGCAATAAGTAAGAAGTATTAAGTAGAAATTGCTCATAGGAAGTTACATTTAATTTTAAATAGCTAAATCCTGTATAACACCGAGTAATTACATTGTACTTATGGAGCTATTATACTACTATTATACTATACTACTACACTCTGCTGTGTAATAGTGTGTTTATCCTCACACTTGGATGGTGCCTCCATAAGCCTTAAAATGAGGGCCAGGTTGTCAGGATGGGTAATGTACTATATAAGTACATGTTAATTATAAGTAAGTACCCCTCAAGATACACTTCATTTTAACTAGCTAAATCCTGTGTAACACCTAGCAATTACATTGTACTTATGCAGTGATTACATGTACTCTGTGGTGCACTTCTGGGTTTATCCTTTCCCTTGGATGGCATGGAGGTTGAGGTTGTCACAATGGATAACGTACACATTAATTATATGTTTAAACAAATATATATATATATATATATATATATATATATATATATATATATATATATATATATATATATATATATAATCTGGGATGACACCCATGTGGTAGACCCCAGTCGGTGAGCTTGAACTATTCTGATCTGTTTTTATAAAAACTCTACGAAGTTAACCCAGATGGTACACTTTTTTGGGGAAACCGCTAGCAACAA
This sequence comes from Oncorhynchus clarkii lewisi, assembly GCF_045791955.1. NCBI lineage: Eukaryota > Metazoa > Chordata > Actinopteri > Salmoniformes > Salmonidae > Oncorhynchus > Oncorhynchus clarkii. Next base: position 7,336,400 of record NC_092173.1, on the reverse strand, counting down.
CACTGAGTGGAGATTTTGAAGGGTGCTCATTCACGGTTAGGTAATTTGTTTCTATTGAGCCTCCAACCTTTGTGATCTTGGACACCCAGCGCATCTGACCACGAGAGACTACAACCTCGTCTCAGTTTGTGAAACTAGCCCATTTCCAACAAGTATGGTAACAAGCGTTCATTGTTACACCTGTGTAATTGTTCTCACATATAACATACATGAATTCTACTTTTTATTAGTGTTATCGTGCCAAATGACAAACCCCTATGCAAAACCCCTACAGAGTGATATTTCAGTATGTCTGATTTCTTTAAAGAATGCACAGGCAGTAACCCACAGAAACCCAGAGGCAGTCTGACCCCACCCTGAGTAGTTAATAACATGACTGGGTGGGTGTGGTGTGAGTGGTAGGAAGCCAGGGGGGAGTAGACACGTCAGTGTTGATGGTAACAGAGCAGAGGCCATTTTATTAGACATTTATTGCACCAACTACCAGTTTCAGCACCATGGACAGCACCACTGCCTCCAGCTCCATGGACAGCAGCCAGTCAGGCACTTTCCAGTTAGTCTTTCTGTCTCTCTTTATCACACACATGCACACACATTCTCTATCACACACACACACACACACACACACACACACACACACACACACACACACACACGAGGTGATTAGATAACAGAGAATGCCTGTAGTCATAAGCTGTTCAGAAGGAGAGAAAAAATGTCAGACTCCTTTTCCTCTAATGGAACTTTCAAATGGCATAGTTATAGACACTCTGCTATGTGAAGTCAACAAGAAATGTGGATCCAATTCCTGCATCTACCCTCTGCCTGAATAAGATATCGTCCCCAGAATTTCACAGGGTGTGGATAATGTAACACTTTTTCTCACTTTGCTGTGTTTAGACTGGACTCAAACCTCAGTAGTGACTCACACGACAAAGCAAACCGAACACTGCAAAAAATGGGGACCATGAGCAATGTCTAGCCCCAGCCTCAAATGATTCTGTTTTGTTTGTATCCCTTCTTCCCTAACTGAGAGAGAAAGCTCACTGTGTGTGCTCACACAGGTCAGGCACGTTCTCAAGCAAGCCTAACAACAGGAGTCATTCAACAGGAAACAAGCTATGTGACACATGGTCAATGCTGAAGTAGATAACAAGACACCTGGCTGGCCAGCATGTTGATGTTCTTGGGGTCCCTATGAAAAATAAAACTACACAAACTACTTTTGACTTCCCCTGTCACCACCGTTTCTCTGAATCAAAATATTGTTGTGGTTAACGTTTATATCACTGTTGGCTACTGTCTTTTGGAGAGAGGAAAAGTTATTTTCTGTATAGCTTGTACTGGGGCATCAGACCCCTTTGGAACACAAGTCCTATGCTACAGAGTCATGATCAGGAAACTTTTTCTTATTGTTGTAGATTGGTGGTTCCCTACACTGAACAAAAATATGAATGCAACATGTAAAGTGTTGATCCCATGTTTCATAAGCTGAAATCAAAAATACCAGAAATGTTACATACCCACAAAAACTAATTTCTCTCAATTGTTGTGGACAATTGTTGTGGATTGGTTTACATCCCTGTTAGTGAGCATTCTCCTTTGCCAGATATTCCTTCCACCTGACAGGTGTGGCATATCAAGAACCTGATTAAACAGCATGATCATTACACAGGTGCACCTTGTGCAGGGGACAATAGCAGGCCACCTTAAAATATGCACTTTTGTCACACAACACAATGCCACAGATGTCTCAAGTGTAGAATTGGCCTGCTGGCTGCAGGATTGTCCACCAGAGCTGTTTCCAGAGAATTTAATGTTCATTTCACCACCATAAGCTGAATCCAATGTCATTTTAGAGAATTTGACAGTACGTCCAACTGGTCTCACAACCATAGTCCACGTGTAACCACGGCAGCCCTCCCCAACCGGCTTCCTCACCTGTGGGATCATCTGATGGGAGGTGGGGGTGCTGGTGAGCATTTCAGTCTGGAATAAAGCCTTTTTGTGGAGAAAAACGAATCATTGTTGGCTTGGCCTGGCTCCCTAGTAGGTGGGCCTGGCTGCCAAGTGGGAGGGGGCCTATGCCCTACAAGGCTCACCCATAGCTGAAATCCACAGATTTATTTAAATTGACTGATTTCCTTATATGAACTCTAACGCAGTAAATATTTGAAATTGTTGCATGTTGCGTTTATATTTTTATTCAGTATAATATAGCCAAGAGCTGCCCAGTGACACAAGCCTACCAGATGAGCTAAACTACTTTTATGCTTGCTTCGAGGCAAACAACACTGAAACATGCATGAGAGCACCAGCTGTTTCAGAAGACTGTGTGATAACTCTCTCCGCAGTCGATGTGGATAAGACCTTTAAACAGGTCAACATTCATAAGGCCGCAGGGCCAGATGGATTACCATGACGTGTACTGCAAGCATGCGCTGACCAACTGGCAAGTGTCTTTACTGACATTGTCAAACTCTCCCTGTCCGAGTCTGAAATACCAACATGTTTTAAGCAGACCACTATAGTCCCTGTGCCCACGAACACTAAGGTAACCTGCCTAAATGACTACCGACCCGTAGCACTCACATCTGTAGCCATGTAGTGCTTTGAAAGGCTGGTCATGGCTCACATCAACACCATTATTCCAGAAACACTAGACCCACTCCATTTTGCATACCACCCTAACAGATCCACAAATTACGCAATCTCTATTACACTCCACACTGCCCTTTCCCACCTGGACAAAAAGAACGCCTACTGTATGTGAGAATGCTGTTCACTCACTACTTTGTTGAAGCACCGTTGGCAGTGATTACAGCCGTGAGTCTTCTTGGGTATGACACTACGAGCTTGGCAAATCTGTATTCGGGGAGTTTCTCCCATTCTTCTCTGCAGATTCTATCAAACTCTGTTAGGTTGGATGAGGTGCGTCACTGCAGTGCTGTTTTCAGGTCTCTCCAGAGATTTTTGACTGGGTTCAAGACAGGGTTGTGGCTGTGCCACTCAAGGACATTCAGAGGCTTGTCCCAAAGCCACTACGGTTTTGTCTTGGCTGTATGCTAAGGGTCGTTGTTGTGTTGGGAGGTGAACCTTCACCCCAGTCTGAGGTCCTGAGCACTCTGGAGCAGGTTTTCATCAATGATCTCTCTGTACTTTGCTCCGTTCATCTTTCCCTCCATCCTGACTAGTCTCCCAGTCCCTGCCGCTGAAAAACATCCCCACAGCATGATGTTGCCACCACCACGCTTGACCGTAAGGACGTTGCAAGGTTTTCTCCAGACGTGACACTTGGCATTCAGGCCAAAGATAATCTTGTTTCTCATGGTCTAAGAGTCCTTTAGGTGCCTTTTGAAAAACTCCAAGCGGGCTGTCATGTGCCTTTTACTGAGGAGTGGCTTCCGTCTAGCCACTCCACCATAAAGACCTGATTGGTGCAGTGATGCAGAGTTGATTGTCCTTCTTGAAGGTTCTTCCAACTCCACAGAGAAACTCTGGAGCTCTGTCAGAGTGATCATCGGGTTCTTGGTCACCTCCCTAAGCAAGGCCTTTCTCCCCCAACTGCTCAGTGTGGCTGGGCGGCCAGCTCTAGGAAGAGTCTTGGTGGTTCCAAACTTATTCCATTTAAGAATGATGAAAACCACTGTGTTCTTGCGGTCCTTCAATGCTGCAGAAATGTTTTGGTACTCTTCTCCAGATCTGTGCTTCGACACAAACCTGTCTCTGAGCTCTACAGACAATTTATTCGACCTCATGGCTTGGTTTTTGCTCTGACATGCACTGTCAACTCTGGGACCTTATATAGACAGGTGTGTGCCTTTCTAAATCATGTCCAATCAATTGAATTGACCACAGATGGACTCCAATCAAGTTGTAGAAACATATCATGTACAATCAATGGAAACAGGATGCACCTGAGCTCAATTTCGAGTCACATAGCAAAGGTTCTGTATAGTTATGTAAATAAGGTATTTCTGTTTTTTATTTGTGATAATTTTGCTAAAATCTCAATACTATCTACACTGAGTCAACAAAACCTTTGGAACAGCTGCTACTTCCATGACAAAGACTGACCGGGTGAATCCAAGTGTAAGCTATGGTCCCTTATTGAATCCACTTCAATCAGTGTAGATGAAGGGGAGGAGACATGTTAAAAAATATATGTTTAAGCCTTGAGACAATTGAGACATAGATTGTGTATGTGTGCCATTCAGAGGGTGAATGAGCAAGACAACATGTGTCTTTGAATGGGGTATGGTAGTAGGTGACAGGCTCACTGGTTTGAACTGCAAAGCTGTAGGATTCTTCACGCTCTATACTTTCCCATGTTTATCAAGAATGTCCACCACCCAAAGGACTTCCAGCCAACTTGACACAACTGTGGGAAGCATTGGAGTCATCATGGGATAGCATCTCTGTGGAATGCTTTCAACACCTTGTAGTGTCCATGTCCTGACGAATTGAGGCTCTTCTGAGGGCAACAGGGTGCAACTCAATAGTAGGAAGGAGTTCCTAATGTTTTGTACAATCAGTGTAAGTGTGAATAATAAACGGCCCAGTGGGTCACTATGATCTTCCCTCTAGCAGGTACTGGTTTCTTTGACACGATGGCATAGCAGCCCGACGTCTTTTGTCCTTGTCTTGTCGTGTCTGGTGTATATATCTTTTTATATATTTTTCAATGCATTTATTTTTATTGATTTTTATTAATCTCAACTTCAACATACTCTCCTGCAATCCATCTCACCCAATCTGGTATGGATCTACTATTTTCTTTACTTTTGAACCGGAACCCCCAACAGAAGCTAGCCAGCTAACTTGCTACTAGCTTGTAGTCAGCTAGCCACTGCTAGCGGTCATCAGCTATCTTTAGCCCGGACAACTCTCGCCAGTCTGCACAGTGCGACTCAAACCAGAGCAAATCGGATGTATTTTTCTCTATATCTCCGGATTCCAACAGCAAACTCTGAACCTTTTCACCTGGATCATCGCAGCAAGCTAACTGCTATCCGAGTGGCCACTCCTGGCTAACGTCTCTGTGCCGAAGCAAGAACCAATTAGCCTGGAGCTAGCCTTTGCTAGGCCAATCTCCCGGCTAGCCGAAGAGGTCCATCAGTCACTCCTTGGGCTACAATACCTATTTTGCCAATTGGCCTGGACCCCTTTTACTGCCGACACGGAGCACCGCCGACCCATCACGACTGGACTACTGACATAATTCGCCCGAGGGGGTTTTTCAACTGGCTCCTCCATCACAACATCCCCTGAATGACCATTTGATAGCCGCGGCCCGCTAGCTGTCTAGAGTATATCGGACTGTTAGCTGAAGAGGCCCATCTGACAAATTCTTTGGCCACTATACCTATTTTGCCAATTGGCCTGGACCCTTTTATCACACGGAGCCCTGCTTATCCATGATGACTGGTCTGCCAACGTAACAGCACAAGGGGGCTACAACAGACTTCTTCCATCGCAACGTCCCTCTAAGGCCCTCCCGCTAGCTGTCTGAATCGCCGTGTCTCTGGCCCGCCGAGCTACTCACTGGACCCCTATGATCACTCGGCTACGCATGCCTCTCCCTAATGTTGATATGCCTTCTCCATTGCTGTTTTGGTTAGTAATTATTGCCTTATGACACTGTAGAGCCTCTAGCCCTGCTCAATATGCCTTAGTTAACCCTTTAGTTCCACCTCCCACACATGCGGTGACCTCATCTGGTTTAAATGATGTTTCTAGAGACAATATCTCTCTCAACATCACTCAATGCATAGGTTTACCTCCACTGTATTCACATCCTACCATACTTTTGTCTGTACATTATGCCTTGAATCTATTCTACCGTGCCCAGAAACCTGCTCCTTTTACTCTCTGTTCCGAACGTACTAGACAACCAGTTCTTATAGCCATTAGCCGTACCCTTATCCTACTCCTCCTCTGTTCCTCTGGTGATGTAGAGGTTAATCCAGGCTCTGCATGCCTAGATCCACTCCCATTCCCCAGGCGCTCTCGTTTGTTGACTTCTATAACCGTAAAAGCCTTGGTTTCATGCATGTTAATAAGGATCGGCGTTCCGTCAACGGGACAGTTGTAAATCATGCAGCGTGTTATGTCAAGATCGCAGATTTTTGAGAAACAATAAATGTCAGTATATATAAGTGTCTTATATCGGCTGGAAGCTTAAATTCTTGTTAACATAACTGCACTATCCAATTTTCATTAGCTATTACTGTGAAAAAAATGCCATGCTATTGTTTGAGGACAGCTCCCAACCACAAAACACTGTATTCAACACGATAGGTTTGATAAATTCACCTCTGAAGGTGAAATGTGTACTTACATTCTGAAATCTTGCTCTGATTTATCATCCAAAAGGGTCCCAGAAATTTTGTTAGATGAATTCCTTTTTCACATTCTAAAAGGTCCATATAGCAGGCACGATTGATTTGTATTTCCACTCGTTCAATTTGCAAAGAAAGGAATCTGAAAATCTCACCCTAAACGTTGTTTCAATAAGTCAAATCACATTCGTATCTATTCCTCAGAGATCCTAGAAGGTAACAATACTTCACTATTTTATTAGGGTTGTAGTATAACCTATAGGACACCATATTTGGTAAGAGAGCGACTCCTTCATGGCACGCCGATGACGTGGGCGGCTATCACTTGAACGACTGTATATTTGTCAGATAAACACCAATAGGGTCAAACAAAGCTAGATAGATAGCCAATGAGCTGGGCTTTATGGGAAACCATGTATATGTTGTAAAATGTAGCTACTAGCCTTGTATGACAGCATGTTTTTTCATTTTGGACAAACATTATAAGGATTTTCAGAGTTTTGAAAACTGTTTTGCAAATGTTGAACTTATAACATGGCTACTAATACTTGGAAAGCTAAATCAAAGTCCAAGTATACAGATGTGATGATATTCTTGCAGAAAAATGGAATATGAATGCGAATGTCTCTTTCACGATTTGCACAAATGTACCTGGGGACTTCACACTAAAAGTCTTGTCGTTCACTCATACTTCAAGTTATCCATCTGAAACTTCGCACATACACTGCTGCCATCATCTCGGAATTACAAACAGAGTGATGGCTGGAACTGTGACCTTTCTCTTGCATTTCAAAGATGATGGTAGAAAAAGACAGGTTGGTATTTTCTTTGTATTTTCTTCTACCAGATCTATTGTGTTATATTCTCCTACAAAGTGTTTCCTTTCAAATGGTACCAAGAATATGCATGTCGTTGCTTCAGGGCCTGAGCTACAGGCAGGTAGATCTGGGTATGTCATTTAGGCAAACATTTTTAAAAGGGGGCGATCCCTAAGGTCATTCACCACCTTCACAAGTGCAGTCTCAGTGCTATTATGGCGTCTACAACCAGACTGAAGCATTTTGTGTACATTGTTTGTCTTCAGGAAAGCAGTGAGTGCTGCACAACAGCTTTGTCAACAACAGTGGAGAGGAATGGTAGATTCGATATAGGCCAATAGATATTTTTATATTTTCTGGGTCAAGGTTTGGCTTTATCAGGAAAGGCTTCATTACTGCCACTTTTAGTGTGTTTGGTACACATCCGGTGGATAGAGAGCCATTTATTATGTTAAACATAGGAAGGCCAAGCACAGGAAGCAGCTCTTTCAGTAGTTTAGTTGGAATAGGGTCCAGCATGCAGCTTGAAGGTTTAGAGGCCATGATTATTTTCATCAATGTGTCAAGAGATATGGTATTACAAAACTTAAGTGTCTCCCTTGATCCTAGGTCCTGGCAGTGTTGTGCACACTCAGGACAACTGAGCATTGGAGGAATATGCAGAATTAAAGAGGAGCCCGTAATTAGCTTTTAAATGATCATGATCTTCTCGTCAAATAATTACATTAATGTATCACTGCTGAAGTGAAAGCCCTCCTCTCTTGGGGAATGCTGCTTTTTAGTTAACTTTGCGACAGTATCAAAAATACATTTTCAATTGTTCTAATTTTCCTCCATTAAGTTGGAAATATAGTAGCAGTGAGGGCTCTTCGATACTGCACGGTACTGTCTTTCCAAGCTAGTCGGAAGACTTCAAGTTCGGTGTGGCGCCATTTCCGTTCCAATTTTCTGAAAGCTTGCTTCAGAGCTCAGAGTATTGCTTCAGAGTATTTTCTGTATACCAGGGAGCTAGATTCTTATGACAAATGTTTTTTGTTTTTTGGTGTGTGACTGCATCTAGGGTAGTATGCAAGGTTAAATTGAGTTCTTCAGTTAGGTTGTTAACTTATTTTTGTACTCTGACGTCCTTGGGCAGGTGGGGGGAGTCTGGAAGGGAATCTAGGAATCTTTGGGTTGTCTGAGAATTTATAGCACGGCTTTTGATGAAACCTGGTTGGGGTCTGATCAGATTATTTGTTAAGATTGCAAACGTAATAAAATGGTGGAAAGATTGTCCAGGATTATGAGGAAAAACATTAAGACCCACAGCATTTATTCCACAGGACAAAACTAGAGTATGACTGTGGCAGTGAGTAGGTCCGGAGACATGTTGGACAAAACCCACTGAATCGATGATGGCTCCGAAAGCCTTTTTTGAGTGGGTCTTTGGACTTTTCCACATGAATATTTAAGTCACCAAAAATGTGAATATTATCTGCCATGACTACAAGGTCTGATAGGAATTCAGGGTACTCAGTATTTAGCCCAGGAGGCCTCCTGTAAACAGTAGCTATAAAAAGGCGGCATAGATTTCATGAGTAGAGGCTCAAAAGATGAAATCACAGTCATTAAGTATTTTTTTTGTAAATTGAAATTTGCTGTCGTGAATGTTAGCATCACCTCCGCCTTTGCGGGATGCGCGGGGGGATATGGTCACTAATGTAACCAGGAGGTGAGGCCTCATTTAACACAGTAAATTCATCAGGCTTAAGTCATGTTTCAGTCAGGTCAATCACATCAAGATTATGATCAGTGATTAGTTAATTGACTATAACTGCCTTGGAAGTGAGGGATCTAACATTAAGTAGCCCTATTTTAAGATGAGATTTCACTCTTTCAATAATAACAGGAATGGAGGAGGTCTTTATTCCAGTGAGATTGCTAAGGTGAACACCGCCATGTTTAGTTTTGCCCAACCTAGATCGAGGCACAGACATGGTCTAAACGGGGATAGCTGAGCTGGCTACACTGACTGTGCTAGTGGCTGACTGTGCAAGTGGCAGACTGGCATCAACTCTATCTCATTGTGGAGCTAGAGGAGTTTGAGCCCTGCCTATGTTCGTAGATAAGATGAGAGCACCCTTCCAGCTAGGATGGAGTCCATCACTCCTCAGTAGGCCAGGCTTCAACCAGGCCAGGCTTCAACAGTTTTCAACCAGCGATTGAGTTGTGAGACTCTGCTGTAGAGCTCGTCACTCCCCCTAACTGGGAGGGGGCCAGAGACAATTACTCGATGCCGACACGTCTTTCAAGCTGATTTACACGCTGAAGCTATATTGCGCTTGGTGACCTATAATTGTTTCATCCTAACATCATTGATGCCGACGTGGATAACAATATTCCTATACTTTCTACACTCGCCAGTTTTAGCCTTAGCCAGCACCATCTTCAGATTAGCCTTAACGTCGGTAGCCCTGCCCCCTGGTAAACAGTGTATGATCGCTGGATGATTCGTTTGAAGTCTAATACTGTGGGTAATGGAGTTGCCAATGACTAGGGTTTTCAATTTGTCAGAGCTAATGGTGGGAGGCTTCGGCGTCTCAGACCCCGTAACGGGAGGAGGAGAGACCCGAGAAGGCTCGGCCTCTGACTCTGACCCGTTGCTTAATGGGGAGAACCGGTTGAAAGTTTCTGTCAGTTGAATGAGCGACACCGGTTGAGCATTCCCTCTATCTCCCCACACATCACAGTGAGAACAACAACCCTGTGAATCCTCTAAGCTCCGAGAAGCACAATGTCATTATTAGGAGTTATTTCACGTGAAACATCCCATGCTGAGGGGACTCATATATGGACTTTTAGTAGACAAAGACATGAAGGAGTATTGATTTGTTGTGCCGTCAGTGGAATCATGGAGCCTGCCGTCGGCAAGGTAACAGAAGGTTACATCTGTGTCTGTGGAGTAAGGAGAGCACCAAACAGGCACTGTGACGGCCGCTCTAATCCTCCTCTCTTCCCACCAGTCAGAAAGATGGGCCAGGTGTTTTGTGGTCCGGGTGTGGCAGTGGTTCATCAAGGAGGGAGTGTGAGAAAGTGACGAACCCAAAGACAATAATAACCTAGCATTGCTTCTTGTGTTACTGCCCTAGCATTGCTTATATCAATTATTATTCCATTCTCTTTATCAGGGAGGCAAAAATAATTATAATATTTTATGACGTGTATACACTCGTTGAATAGGACTGGATCATCTATGTTGGGATATAAACATGAGGTATACTAGTCATAAAATGTATGGGGAAGGATTTATCTAACATTACTCCCTCGTAAAGTTACCTTTAATATCCGTGTGTGTGTGTGTGTGTGTGTGTTTATTTTTATTTTATTTTTTATTTCACCTTTATTTAACCAGGTAGGTTAGTTGAGAACAAGTTCTCATTTGCAACTGTGACCTGGCCAAGATAAAGCATAGCAGTGTGAACAGACAACACAGAGATACACATGGAGTAAACAATTAACAAGTCAATAACACAGTAGAAAAAGAGAGTCTATATACATTGTGTGCAAAAGGCATGAGGAGGTAGGCGAATAATTACAATTTTGCAGATTAACACTGGAGTGATAAATGATCAGATGGTCATGTACAGGTAGGTGTGCATATTGGTGTGCAAAAGAGCAGAAAAGTAAATAAGTGTGTGTGTGTGTGAATTTGTTTAACTATACTTACGGGGACCTAGAGGTCCCCACAAGCATAGCAAACTAACAAAAAGTTGACCAAATGGGGACATTTTGTTAGTCCCCACAAAGTCAAGTTCTATTTCTAGGGATTTAGGGGATTCAAATTAGTGTCAGGGTTAAATTAGGGTTTGGGTTAGGAGCTAGGGCTAGGGTTACGTTTAAAGTTAGAGTTAGGATTAAGTTTAGGGGTTAGGGAAAATAGTATTTTAAATGTGACTGAATTGTTGTACAAGACTGTGTGTGTGGGCGTGCGTGTGTATTCAGCTAAACACATGATTTATACAGATTTACCCAGGTCTAGCCAGTATCTCCATTAGGGTTTGATGTTTTGTGATGCTCACACAATAGCTATTCACAGAAAATTGCAACCTTGACACGGTTCTGCAATGTCAACAAACACATTTCATTTGGGGAATTTCCATCTAGTATGGGGTGATCTGAGTGCACATTTACAGGGTGTAGAAACTGCTGATGCTTACTTAAAAGCAATCAGATTTTTGGAAGTCTGCATGTCGCTCCGAGCAATGGTCTGGAGACTTTAATGTAGACGGTTAGAAAATGTATCCACTAAACGCAGTGGACTAAAACTTTTCATGTGTTCTGGGGGCAGATTTGGTCATAATTCCCCTCTCGCTGTCATATTTTTGTGTTATTTAACAGAATTGAACTCTACTGGAAGGCCAGAGGTAAAAACCACAGCAGCTCTGCCCTTTACTCTTTGTGTTTCCAGAGACTAGGTTCATCACATAAATGGAGGATAGCAAATATCCCTGTTAATGTTGCTGAAATGCTGTCACTTCCACTTTGTTGTATTCACTTTCTAACAGCTCCAAACAGTTGTCCACTACAAGGAAATGCTCACTGGTACCCTAGTTTATAGAAAGACCCATATACAGGTAAGCAAAGTATGAATCCTTTAACTGTCCTGGAAACCCACCCATTCCCCATCTTGTCTTTCATTTGCATTTGCGAAGATATTGAAGTATCTGCTATTCAGAAAGACCGTATCCAATGACTACAAATGCCAAGCAGTCTGTCAAGTATAGAAAATAGGAGCACATGTAACATAACATAGGCAGATAAAAGAAAGTGTCCTCAACTCCAGGGCTGAAGCGGGCAGTATACTAAGCATCTTGTTTGCGCTAGCACACCATATTATTATGTTGAAGGCCAATCTGTACAACACCCACGTGCTGGCTATCACATCACAAAACACTGTCAAAACATGAAAAATACTATTTTGCAATGCTTCGATAGTAAACCATCTAGCAAACAAGCCTTCAAAAGTGCATGATTTAGAGCTTTGAACAAGAGACAAAACCAAAGGCAGACGGCCTCTTATCTGTGAGCCTCAGATACGGTAATCTCATTTTCATTTGCTCTGCTCTCTAAATTGTTCTGCAGTTGTTTTTTTTCTTCTCCCTAAAACTCAATGGTAAGGAACCTTATGTCATTTTCTGAAATGGAGGTTGACACAGAAAGCATTGGATTTCCCCCACCTTCTGCCTCCTTTTCTGCAGAGCAGGAGACAGAAATGTGCAAAGATGGCACTAATCCTTCGCTTCCGGGCTCCTTAGAATGGCTGTCAACCTACATCACTTATAGCGTCTCCCTAGTCTCACGTTGCTATACCTTCAAACGTGTGTCTATAAATCAACATACATCAACATATTTTAATGGGGTTTTAAATCAGCGATTTCCCAGCCATCCTCAGATACTGTTGCAGATCAGCTGGGAGGAGGGCTAAAACATTGTTCAAGTTCCATCCAGTTCCATCCATGCACAAAGTATCAAACAAGTTCAACCCTTCCTGTTATACATAGCTACATTTTCCATCCAAATACTGTAGAGTATATTCAGTATAATTTTTGGAGAGGAGCCAGGAACAAGGATCTTTCTTTTTCAATTAAAGACACCGACTAGAAATAGATTTGAGAAGAAGATCAATGAGAAGAGGATCAATGTTCACTACATGGATCATTCAAGGGAGTTTTAGGGTTATTCAAACCCCAAAATCAGTAGGACCAATTGAGTGATATTTGACCTAACACCCTCCTCTATATCATTTCAACTATGCCGGGGCTTTAGCAGGGATCTAAATGATGACGTCACTGGAGACTACGAGAGAGTGAGACCTGATCAAGGAAGAAACGTGGCATTGTGTTCTACTTATTCAAGTTCTGAGTTTGGCTAATATCAGACTGATCTGGTGTGCTAGAGACATTGAGATTCAGAAGACATCCACCACTACTTGTAAGTAATCTCAGATGAATGGACCATCTGCCCTGTACCGACTGCTTCTGAGAAAAGATTCAACAAGCCCAACTTTGTCTCAATCGATGTCCTGTTGCAGCGAGGGGGTATGCCTTACATTCAAAATGGCACCATTTCCGGATAAATAAGACTCCAGTGAGGCAGCTGGTTTGGCAACTGAAGTAAGAGGGCTGCCTTTTCTAGTGCTGTTTAGATTACTGATCTCAGGCGATGGTGATTTATCAAGTGCCAGAAAGACTTTAACGCAATGACACCTCTTTCCCTTAAACTGATATAAGTGTGCAATAACACAATATTTCCAAATGCAAATAGCCCATTATGGCCATCTGTATTCAGTAGTCAAGGGATACAATTCTGGGAAAGAATCTAATGAATCATTTCAAGGTATACAACTGAAAGAGGTGGAGAACCGCACACTGTTGAAAAAAATGATACAAAACTGGAGTTGAATGCAAAATAAAGATGTGAATTAGAACATCATGGTGCCCCAAAAAAATCTATATTGTATATTCTGTATAACATTTAGATCACGTAGTCTCAGATTTATAGATTTTCTGATGCTTTCGTTCTTGATCACGTGCCATATGTAATTAACCTTGAAATAGAAGCCAGGTGTGTGTGCCGACTATTACACTGAGGATCGCCAGAGCAAGAAGCGTTTGTGTTTTGTTTACACCTACAAGCTAGTTACGGCTACCTTTAATTGTAAGTTGACCTCTTCAAAAATGACATATCGAACAGGTAGAGAGAGAGAACTTCTCTTAGCTCCAGGGCGGTGGAAAGTGGGAGATTTTATAATTCTCCGAGGTGCCTGCTGGATGTCCCCTTCTCTGTGCATAGGGAACAACAGAGGCGATATGAAAGGTGAGAGTACAGCGAGAGTGTGATTTAAGCCCCCGACAAGACATCCTGTGGATGCTGTGATAAGCAGAACCTTGCAGATCACTGACTGCACTACCAAGCCCTCTACTATCCTCTTCCCTCCCCATCAATGTCCTTTCACTGGAGCCTGTAGAAACCTGCAGCTTTGCCTGTCAGTCTGGTGTCTGAAGATTATGCCCAGATGGATTCAGACATCCTCTGGCTGCTGGGTGCAAGCTGCTTTCCCTTGGACAAGGAAGTGTTTGTGCATATGTAAATAAGCAATGTACAGCTTCATTCAAGGTTTACACTCCCCTACATATTAATTTGGACAGTGAAGCAAACTTTTCAATTTGGCTCTTTAATAATGACAAGTGAGAAAGTTAGAGGCATGAATATCATACCCTCCAAGAAATGCTAACCTCCAATGAAATGGTGACCCGTCATTCAGGGCAGGTGGGGAACAGCCCCGCCTGTTTGAGCCCCACCTAGTCAGCATGTTATTTTGGCATCAATACATTTCACATATCAGTTTACAAGCAATGTACTTTCTTGAGTAAGGCAGCTCCAAAATGCAGGTGTTTCAGCCTAGCTCAGTGCTTTCTGTGGGGGTTGGGCAGCCAGCGGAAAATACAGAGCGTCGGGGTTGGTGGTGTTCTCTAGTTGCGCTGTGTTTGGCTCGATGTTGGGCGGAAGGTTGCAAGTTCAAATCCCCGAGCTGACAAGGTACAAATCTGTCGTTCTGCCCCTGAACAGGCAGTTAACCCACTGTTCCTAGGCTGTCATTGAAAATAATTTGTTCTTAACTGACTTGCCTGGTTAAATAAAGGTAAAATAAAAACTCATTGGAGACACTACGTGTTACGAATCCCTTTTGGCCCGACAGTCTAGGGGGGGGGATGGTAATGAGACCCGTAACATAACTCATGCAAATTATAGTGACAAAGCAAAAGTGTGAACGAAATAACCAGGACAACTGAAATCTACCGTCAAACTCAAGGTTTATTTGAAAACACACGGTAATGGGGGGAGCAGGAAAAGGGGCTGAGCTGGACCCAAGGAAAGAAACAATAAGTATTCAAAAACACCCCTAAGCTAGACTAGCCTACTTTAACAGCTAACTAACCAAAAATACAGTGGGTGGTCCGCCCAGTTCTAACTAGTGTATTTAACAAAGTCTACCTACGGGTAGTGCATGCCCATGGGCGACTTGTCTTGGTTTCCCCTTTTCCCACCAGCAACCAAACACAAACACCATAACCAAAAACAATACTCACAGGTGAGGACAAAGTGCTATGGAGGTGCTCAAACAAAAGAGAGGTTAATACACAAAGAGAGAGTGCACCACAACGATCTACAAACATGGCATTTACAGAGAGATTGAGCTCTAGCGCAAACAACTGATGGGGTTTTTAAACCAAGGGAAAGGAACTGTGATTGGGTAGGAAACAGGAGGAGGTGTGTCTTCTAATTGATGATTGGATTGGTGACTGATTGGGGAGTGATGATTTTCACCTGTGAGGGGAGAAGGAGAGAAAAGAACACAGGACACACACACACAGGATACCTGTATCCGTAACACTATGTCACCGCAAAATCTACGGGGAGAGCTCGAAAATGCAATCCCCTTGGGTGCTGCCATAGAGTTACATTAGAAGTGCCCATCCAAGAAGGCTCAAGTCATTGGCCACAGATGTCATGTCAAATCACGTTATATCTACAGTAGCATTGATTGGACTGATCATGTTAACATCATACTTTCAAAATCTTAGCTAGCAACCTATCAGTCATCATCATGAATCAAGTCAACAATCTACTGGCAAGTCCTTTCAATCCTTGTCATATGAAGAGAAATTGTAGATAAAATGTATCGGTGCTCATCGGCCATTGGACATACACATTACACAACAAGTTGGAAATCGCAAATTCAACAATGAGTGGTTTGGAAGGAATCAGTGGCTAACTGCAAGCATTGCAAAGCAATCACTTGCCTACTATTCAGTGGAGTGGATCCTAGTAATTTGGTCCCTTTCATACTCATAATTTAGCCTACTGTTCTGACTTGGTGGTGCACATGTAGCCTATAGCCTGTTTAAGAGAAATGACATCCTCAAATATTGTAAGAGCTTTCATTGTCTGCTTGTTCAACCCGTGTTTTTATCCTACGGTTCTAACTTGGTGTACAGGCAGAATACTGTCATTTTTTAAAAGGCAGTAAATGAGGCTGAATTAACTGTTTCACTGGGAGACAAGGCTCTGCTGATAGCCAGGTGTAGCAGTGGTAAGATGTTGGGACTGCTGTTGGGACTCTGCTGTTGGGACAGCTTTATGTAGGCCCTAACAGTTTATGGGCACTGTTTGTCACTGTCATAGTCCAATAATGTATTGTTTAGTGTTGTGTTGTAGCTTTGCTGACATGCATATACAATTATTGGGGGGAGTTAGACCCACCAAGATTTACATGCTAAAATTGCCACTGCTCCACTGTTATTGGTAATGGTGGGAGGTTAGGATGTTTTGGAGGTATGATCTTTGTGCATCAGTAACCTTGTCACTCATCATTGTTCACGATTCATTCATGATTATCCGTAATCATGGTAGAACCCACATTAATTAATGTAGAAGAAACATATTCTATTCTAATTTACAATAAATGTGACTCCAAAATGACACAATATATTATTTCCAATTTATTTGCATTTGGCACAAACATAATCACAAGCTTGATGTAGCTATTGCGTTCTAGACAAATGGGACCAAATGCTAAACTTATGACTAAATGTAATACACTATGAGTGAATTTGTCAAAATACTTATACTTCAAATGGGGGGGGGGGGTAGATACATAAAGTGCATTCATTTCTAAATGGTAAAACAGTTCTGGAAATACCCTCAAATAAAAGGTGACATTCTGTACTGTCACCTCATATCAAACATTTGATCTCCAATGCTGGAGTATAGAGAGTAGAGAGTATAGAGAGTATAGCGAGTATATAGAGTATAGAGTATAGAGTATAGAGAGTATAGCGAGTATAGCGAGTATAGTATAGAGAGTATAGAGAGTATAGCGAGTATAGCGTGTAGAGAGTGTAGAGAGTGTAGAGAGTATAGAGTTTTAGCTTCACTGTTCAAATAAATACAAAGGAGAGTGTAGATACATAATGAAGCTGTAGTGTGTTTAGAACTGTACTTTTCACAAACAAACATGAACATGCTCACTCCTTCCGCAACTATTTGGCAGATGGCCAACAAATGGCATTTGTGAGGATATTATAATAATATTATTATATTATGGTTCACCCTCATAATCAGCTACTGGTATTTCTGTAATCTTGCTAAACAGCCCAAAAGCTGAAGCACAAGGTCGGCCTCGCTACAAAACACCCACACCTTGCAGTGGTTTAGCTTGATGGAATAAAGTGAGACATGTTGTTGGCCCCTCACAATGAACACGGTGTCCTCAACCCTGGAGGCAGAGGACTCGCATCTCTATGAAGCCAATCTAGGAATTCCTGTGGGCAGTGTTAGGACACAAGCGCTCCATGTCTGAAACCCCTGACAAGGGCATAAGTGTGTTCACCCTGAAGGAGTAATGCTGTCAAACTAAAAGGCTCAACCCATTGACAGGAGCAGTAGTATTCAAAGATGGGGTCACGACCCCTAGTAGGTTATTTGTTGATGTAAAAAATATAAATGTAATGATTTTAAGGTTGTGTCATTAGAATTGGGGCGGGGTGGGGGTCGTAAGAAATTCTTGGGGGGGGGGCTCTAGAAATTCTGGTGGAAGAAAATGAGGTCCCGCTGAAAACGTTTGAATATCACGGGACTAAAGACTGTGTCGCACAGGGTGGATACATACTCCTGCACAGGCATGGAATCACACACCTGCACACAAACAGGTGTGACGGTGTAGCCAGGATGTGGCGGCATACACCAGAGATACACAGGCACAGTAAAGCTGACAGGCTGATGTGTCTGGTATCTCCCTGGAGACTGGCCCTGTCACTGCTCTCTGATATGAAAAGGGGCGTCTGGCCTTAGAGATAATTGGATCGAGGATCGTGACAGGATGCAGCCACTGGAGAGCACTCATTGAAATCAGGATTACAGGCTTTGGGGAATAGAGAGGGAAGCAACCACCACACGCAAACCCGGAAAAGCAAATCATTGTTCATAAGACGACCTTTCTACCTTCCTATGTCACCCCCCAATCACACCCTCGCACTGGACATGTGTTAAATAAGTGAGCGTTCTGGTTCAACTTTTGAAACTTGAACTTCCTGTTACCTAGGAGATAACAAGGAGAACGATGGATTGTTTCTAGCAAGGCTTTGATGTGAGACGACCAACTGTGCTAACGCAGTGGGCCAAGAACACAGCAGTGGCAGCATGAGATACCCATCAGCTGTCTGGGGTTTAAGAGGAAGCTAAATTGGGATAAAAGTTCAACGAGACCCTGGAGCTAAACCCTCCAGCAAGTAACTCCAAAATGTTCAAATTCATTGTGTTTCCCACGCTGGGGCGATTCCCTGAATGGTAGTTCTGTAAAGAAGATAGCTTACTTTAGTGTTAAGTGTTAGTGTTAAATCAATGGCAATTTCCTAAGTAAACTAGAATAATAAGGGATTTCAGTCAGACAAGAACAGCTTCACTCTTGACTTTATGCAACTGTAAAATGTCATACTGTGTTTGAACAGTTCAGACCCATACTGTTTCAAGTAAGGATTCAAAGTCGTTCCAGACTTCAGTTCCCACATAAAGTTACTAAAAACCTGCCTTGGAGGCAGGTTTACTTCCTGAAGAGGAAATTGGTTTTCTTTCCACAAATGTGTTGTTGACCTTTCTGCAGCAGTCTCATGATTTTTTCTTTTTGGGGGGGGGCTTATGGTGATTATTCAAGCCCTCTGTCTTCTGGTTTTCCTTCTCCAAGTAGATGGGTTTGAGTGGACCTAAAAATTACCTTCATGATCACGATAACTCTGGCTTTTCCAGTCTTCAGCCGAGTTTATATCAAAGGCTCTGACAATGCTTTCAATTTCTTCTCCCTGGGGAAGGAAATTCACATGAGATGAAACAATTATCCTTTCCATGAAATTCCTTGTGTTTTGATGCCAACTGAAATCATGTGCTAGCAACCAGAGTGCAATATGTTTGCTCAAAGTAACTGTTATAATGATACTGTAGACCTCTCCTATGCTAGAATTTTTGTTAATTAATACACAGTATCACTACATGATTAATATGCAACTTCCCCACTTGTCTATTACAGCTCAACAAGGTTAAGAACAAAATCTACTCATCCAAATTTTAACTTAGAATTTTATCTCACAAAATATCTATAGTAAATGTAAACGTGTTACCCAAGGAAAGTAGTAGTACAGACTTACACTAAAATAGGTCAGTCTTAAGTTTCAGCTCGATGGAGAAGGAGGGGAGCCGATTGGTTGCTGTCCAGCGATCCTTGACAACAGTGATTAAAACCAAGGCAGGAGTTAATTGATTTTTCCCAGCTTTGGAAGAAGTACCAAATCTACAGGGACAGCACATCAGTAACATTAAGCCAGCTAGATCATTTAATTAACTCTTAAGGTTAGAAAGTGGTACATAGCCTTCTGTACACATTAGCACATGAAATGCAGTAAATACCTGATTGGATGCCTTCTGGTGTTTTGTTGCCATGTTTACTTCTGTATGGTACAATTCCATTTGAATTGCAGCACATCATTTGTTTTACATTGAACATCTTTTAATGTTCGTCATTGGACTGCAGAGTAACCATTGCCTTGTGTTGGATCATATTAAGTTACAAGTTGATGTAAAAAAAAAAACAACGGGAGAAACATAACATATCCATGTCCATGCTGAATTTTTGAAGAAAAATGTTGGATTTCACATAATTAAAGAATATCAAAAGGAGTAAGTGCAATATATTCATTCAATGATCACGTCTCGTGCTGTGTGTGATAGAAAAGAGTGCTTCAGTTCTACGTGGGCTCATACATGAATGTGATTTTTTAAATTTTTGTTTCTTCTTTCAGAACAAAATCATTTGGATTTAGAACAGAACATGAGTTCTGACACTATGAGTTTGGTCATTTGTTAACACTCGATGGAAAAACATCTGCTATATTCATTACCATTATTCCAGGGTCACAAACAGTTGCAGGAACAACAAATATAACTACAACATGCAAAAATGTCAAAGATTTGACTGAGTTACAGTTGATATAAGGAAATAAATTCATTAGGCCCTGATCTATGGATTTCACATGAATGGGAATACAGATATGCATCTGTTGGTCACATATACTTTAAAAAACAAAGGTAGGGGGTGTGGATCAGAAAACCATTCAGTATCTGGTGTGACCACCATTTACCTCATGCAGCGCGACACATCTCCTTCGCATAGAGTTGATCAGGCAGTTGATTGTGGCCTTCGGGAATGTTGTCCCACTCCTCTTCAACGGCTGTGCAAAATTGCTGAATATTGGCGGGAACTGGAACACACTGTCGTACACTTCGGTTCAGAGCATCCCAAACATGGTCAATGGGTGACATGTCTGGTGAGTATGCAGGCCATGGAAGAACTGGGACATTTTCAGCTTCCAGGAATTGTTTACAGATCCTTGCGACATTGGGTATTGGGCCTTGCATTAGGCCACAGGTAGCCTAGTGGTTAGAGTGTTGGTCCAGTAACCAAAAGGTTGCAAGATTGAATCTCTGAGCTGACAAGGTACAAATCTGTCGTTCTGCCCCTGAACAAGGCAGTTAACCCACTGTTCCTAGGCTGTCATTGTAAATAAGAATGTGTTCTTAACTGACTTGCCTCGTTAAATCAAATAAAAATATCATGCTGAAACATAAGGTGACGAAGGACATGACAATGGGCCTCAGGATCTCATCACGGTATCTCTGTGCATTCAAATTGCCATCGATAAAATTGTAATTATGTTCATTGTCCGTAGCTTATGCCTGTCCATACCATAACCCTACCGCCACCATGGAGCACTACTTGCTGTCTGCCATCTGCTCAGTACAGTATGCTTTTCATCCATGAAAAGAACATTTCTCCAGCGTGCCAGTTGCCATCAAAGGGTATAATTTGCCAACTGAATTTGGTTATGATGCCAAACTGCGGTCAGGTCAAGACCCTGGTGAGGACAACGAGCACGCAGATGAGCTTCCCTGAGACGGTTTCTGACAGTGCAGAAATTGTTCGGTTGTGCAAACCCACAGTTTCATCAGCTGTCCGGGTGGTTGGTCTCAGAAGATCCCGCAGGTGAAGAAGCCAGATGTGGAAGTCCTAGGCTGGCGTGGTTACACGTGGTCTGCGGATGTGAGGCCAGTTGGACGTACTGCAAAAGATAAACGGAGTTGAATATATTTCAAAGCTTACAAACAGGGTTGTAACACTTTTTCATCATTTCCAAAAAAAGTATTGTATATGTTTACCTTTATCGTCAATTATCAACAACAAAAAAACGTGTCAACTCAGATGTTTCTAATTTTCACATAATTATGTTGTAGCTTAGACCCTATTTTACATTGCTGTGCCTGTCATCAGTTGAGACAAAGCATTATCTTGAATACAGGGTGGCTGTCATTTCAATTATAGAAACAGAATGAATAGAACGGACCTATCCCTTCAGATACAGTAACCCTCTTGTGAAGGCCTATGAGTGTAAACATTGTCTGGCTCAAAAGACTACACTGTCACCAGTCTGCCCTTTCATATGTGTTGAGTTTGTTCCCTAGCTAGCAAAGGCAATCCTTGAGAGGTGAGAAGATATTTTCATTCCTCTGTGCTTTTCCATTTCCACTTGCAAACTACAGTTTCCAGCTCATATTATTCAATAAAGAGCTTTGTGATTCCCCTCAGTCACTTACTCAGAAACAAAAGTTGTTGCTTTTAAAAAGTGGGAAAACTGTCTCGCAATCTGAAAATGTCCCCAAGGCTTTGAGAGAGGCATAGAAATGTTGAAAATCCCTCTGTTTAATATGTTGTTCGATAATGTATTCAGGGACAAGAGAGTTGAACGGGATAGTCTCCAACTTTTAACTGCTGAATCTTCACTTCTGTAACGTGATCAGACTGCAAGTCGAGAGTGTTGTCGGACTGCATTCAAATTATCTTTACTGCACAGGCTTGTTGATGACTTGCATGCATAATAGCCCCTCGGGGTGCTCTCTAGGGAATAATCCACTACCACTGGGATTGCAAGTATTGACTGGCAGAGAGGATTAATTATTTTCCTGCCTAGCAGACAAATCAACAGGTTTTGAATGGTATGTGCAACATACAACTCCACTTTATCTACACTGATTGAAGTGGATTTAACAAGTGATGTCAATAAAGGATCCAAGCTTTCATCCCCATTCCCCTGGTCAGTCTATGTAATGGAAAGAGCAGGTGTTCCTAATATTTTGTACACACAGGAAAATCACATTATGCCAGCTTGCAAAGTGATATTCCAGAGTTGGGACATCCCAAACATGTGACTTTTAATCACATGCAACCTGCACTCAAAATGACGGCTAAGGTAGGGAAAATTAATAAATGAGATCCCCCTAAGCCATCTAAATGGGAACAACTATCGCAATAAGTCCCACTACTAACAGATTAGATTAATTAAAAACAAATGTTATTTATTTTTGTGCAGCATAAAATCAATCAATGTGCATGCGGAAACACATTAAAACAAACAATTCTAAAAATCAAACTGCAATAGAGATTGCTGGGAAATATGATAATGATGCCGTGGTTTTTGAGACTGTGTGATGATTGTACCTTTTATATTCAAAATATTGTGTACGACAATGTACCATTATACACACATGTACCCTAAAAGGTACCGAACAGTACCATGTGAGATTCTATGTATACCTCTGAAGGTACAGAATGTGCATTTTTATATTTTTGGACCCCCAGGAACAGTACTCTACCCTAACTTACCCTTTTTTTCTGAGTGTAAAGGACCCCGTGGATCTCTTTTCAAATGAGGTCACATAGTTCAGACACCATTGTGAGAGTATATGTATATCGATAAAAGACAATACTGTGCAGCCGTATTCATCGACCTGGCCAAGGATTTCGACTCCATCAATCAATGCATTCTTATCGGCAGACTCAACAGCCATGGTTTCTCAAATGACTGCCTAGCCTGGTTCACCTACTACTTATAAGACAGAGTTCAGTGTGTCAAATCGGAGGGCCTGTTGTCCGGACCTCTGGCAATCTCTATGGGGGTGCCACAGCATTCAATTCTCAGGTCGACTCTTTTCTCAGTATACATCGATGATGTCGCTCTTACTGCTGGTGATTCTCTGATCTGACCTGAACGCAGACGACACCATTCTGTATATTTCTGGCCTTTCTTTGGACACTGTGTTAACTAACCTCCAGACGAGCTTCAATGCCATACAACTCTCCTTCCGTGGGCTCCAACTGCTCTTAAATGCAAGTAAAACTAAATGCATGCTCTTCAACTGATCGCTGCCCGCACCTGCCCGCCCGCCCGTCCAGCATCACTACTCTGGGCGGTTCTGACTTACAATATGTGGACAACTACAAATACCTGCAGTTGGTGTCTGGAGGGAGAGTTTACAGTCTAACCAAACTCCCATTAAGTATCTCCAATCCAAATTTAAATCTAGAATCGGCTTCCTATTTTGCAACAAATCATCCTTCACTCATGCTGCCAAACATACCCTCGTAAAACTGACTATCCTATCGATCCTTGACTTCGGCGATGTCATTTACAAAATAGCCTCCAACACCGTACTCAGCAAATTGTATGTAGTCTATCACAGTGCCACCCATTTGTCACCAAAGCCCCATATACTACCCACCACTGCGACCTGTATGTTCTCGTTGTCTGGCCCTCGCTTCATATTCGTTGCCAAACCCACTGGCTCAGCTCACTGGTCACCATAGCAGCACCCACCCGTAGCACGCGCTCGAGAAGGTATATTTCACTGGTCACTCCCAAAGCCAATTCCTCCTTTGGCCGCCTTTCCTCCAGTTCTCTGCTGCCAATGACTGGAACGAATTGCAAAAATCACTGAAGCTGGACACTCATATCTCCCTCACTAACTTTAAGCATCAGCTGTCAGAGCAGCTTACAGATCATTGCACCTGTAGATAGCCCTTCCAACTGCCTCATCCCCATATTGTTGTTATTATTTTTTGCTCCATGGCACACCAGTATCTCCACTTGCGCATTCATCTTCTGCACATTTGTCACCCCAGTGTTTAATTGCTAAATTGTAATTATTTCCCCACTACGGCCTATTTATTGCCTTACCTCACTTATTTAGTTTTTGATTTATTTTATTTCACCTTTATTTACCCAGGTAGGCTAGTTGAGAACAAGTTCTCATTTGCAACTGCGACCTGGCCAAGATAAAGCATAGCAGTGTGAACAGACAACAACACAGAGTTACACATTGAGTAAACAATAAACAAGTCAATAACATAGTAGAAAATAAAATCTATATACATTGTGTGCAAAAGGCATGAGGAGGTAGGCAATAAATAGGCCATAGGAGTGAATAGTTACAATTTAGCAGATTATCACTGGAGTGATAAATGAGCAGATGAACATGTGCAGGTAGAGATACTGGTGTGCAAAAGAGCAGAAAAGTAAATAAAATAAAAACAGTATGGGGATGAGGTAGGTCAATTGGGTGGGCTATATACCGATGGACTATATACAGCTTATCTTACCTCATTTGCACACACTGTATATAGACTTTTCTATTATGTTATTTACTGTACATTTGTTTATTCCCTGTGTACCTGGTTAAATAAAGGTGAAATAAAATTAAAAATTAAAAAAATATTCACAGTATAATTCAAGTGGCATGAAATTGACGGGGAATGTAGCAGCAACGCTTGACAAAGTAGACCACTTACAAGAATGTATAAAGACCTTTTAGCACAGCAAACCTATCCCTCCCCCTCAACAGACTCCTTTACCATTGTGAAACCACATGGTTTGGCTAAAGTATTACTGATAAGGCTAAAGTGGTAAAATCCCACTACTATGTTGTTGAATACTATATTGAAGAAAGACCACCACGTTGGTTTCTCAAACCGTATGACCTTGCTGTGGCAGTAATGTGTAAATTGATTGATTAGCGACTAACACAAGTGGATTGAGCTGAACATAATGGTGTTCTGCAGGCTGTGCACACACGCTGCTGGTAAACTGTCTGCTCATGGCGTGTGAAGAAACAGTCTGGGCCCCATGATGTATGTGACACGCTGTATGAAAGCAGCGTGGCATTGATTGTTGGACACATCGGAACAGCTGGGAGAGCGTGCTATGAATCGTGATCGTTTATTGGTTATTCATATTGATGTGAGGGGTACAAGTGTTGATGTGCAGGGGTACAAGGTAATTGAGGTAGATATGTACATATACAGTATATCACAAAAGTGAGTACACCCCTCACATTTTTGAAAATATTTTAGTATATCTTTTCATGTGACAACACTGAAGGAAATACACTTTGCTGCAATGTAAAGTAGTGAGTGTACAGCTTGTATAACAGTGTAAATTTGCTTTCCCCTCAAAATAACTCAACACACAGCCATTAATGTCTAAACCGCTGGAAACAAAAGTGAGTACACCCCTAAGTGAAAATGTCCAAATTGGGCCCAATTAGCCATTTTCCCTCCCCGGTGTCATATGACTCGTTAGTGTTACAATGTCTCAGGTGTGAATGGGGAGCAGGTGTGTTAAAATTGGTGTCATCGCTCTCACACTCCCTCATACTGACTGGTCCCTGGAAGTTCAACATGGCACCTCATGGTAAAGAACTTTCTGAGGATCTGATAAAAAGAATTGTTGCTCTACATAAAGATGGCCTTGGCTATAAGAAGATTGCCAAGACCCTGAAACTGAGCTGCAGCACGGTGGCCAAGACCATACAGCGGTTTAACTGGACAGGTTCCACTCAGAACAGGCCTCTCCATGGTCGACCAAAGAAGTTGAGTGCACGTGCTTAGCGTCATATCCAGAGGTTGTCTTTGGGAAATAGACGTATGAGAGCTGCCAGCATTGCTGCAGAGGTTAAAGGGGTGGGGGGTCAGCCTGTCAGTGCTCAGACCATACGCGGTACACTGCATCAAATTGGTTTGCATGGCTGTCGTCCCAGAAGGAAGCCTCTTCTAAAGATGATGCACAAGAAAGCCCGCAAACAGTTTGCTGAAGACAAGCAGACTAAGGACAAGGATTACTGGAACCATGTCCTGTGGTCTGATGAGACCAAGATAAACTTATTTGGTTCAGATGGTGTCAAGCCAGTGTGGCGGCAACCAGGTGAGGAGTACAAAGACAAGTGTGTCTTGCCTACAGTCAAGCATGGTGGTGGGAGTATTATGGTCTGGGGCTGCATGAGTACTGCCGGCACTGGGAAGCTACAGTTCATTGAGGGAACCATGAATGCCAACATGTACTGTGACATACTGAAACAGACCATGATCCTCTCCCTTCAGAGACTGGGCAGAAGGGCAGTATTCCAACATGATAACGACCCGAACACACCTCCAAGAAGACCACTGCCTTGCTAAAGAAGCTGAGGGCAAAGGTGATGGAATGGCCAAGCATGTCTCCAGACCTAAACCCTGTTGAGCATCTGTGGAGCATCCTCAAACAGAAGGTGGAGGAGAGCAAGGTCTCTAACATCCACCAGCTCCGTGATGTCGTCATGGAGGAGTGAAAGAGGACTCCAGTGGCAACCTGTGAAGCTCTGGTGAACTCCATGCCCAAGAGGGTTAAGGCAGTGCTGGAAAATGATGGTGGCCACACAAAATATTGACACTTTGGGCCCAATTTGGACATTTTCACTTAAGGGTGTACTCACTTTTGATTCCAGCGGTTCAGACATTAATGGCTGTGTGTTGAGTTATTTTGAGGGGACAGCAAATTCACACTGTTATACAAGCTGTACACTCACTACTTTACATTGTAGCAAAGTGTCATTTCTTCAGTGTTGTCACATGAAAATATATACTCAAATATTTACAAAAATGTGAGGGGTGTACTCACTTTTGTGATATACTGTAAGTAGGGATAAAGGGATGAGGCAACAGGATAGATAATAAACGCT
Source organism: Oncorhynchus clarkii lewisi (assembly GCF_045791955.1). NCBI lineage: Eukaryota > Metazoa > Chordata > Actinopteri > Salmoniformes > Salmonidae > Oncorhynchus > Oncorhynchus clarkii. The sequence continues at coordinate 7,309,273 of NC_092173.1, read as the reverse complement.
AGCAGCAGCGTATGTGATGATGAGTTTAAAAATATGCAAAAAGGGTCAATGCAGATAGTCCGGGTAGCTATTTGGTTAACTATTTAGCAGTCTTATGGCTTGGGGGTACAAGCTGTTCAGGGTCCTGTTGGTTCCAGAGTTGGTGCATCGGTACCACTTGCCATGTGGTAGCAGAGAGAAGCTCTCGACCCACTCCACTACAACCCCGTCGATGTGAATGGGGGCGTACACTATGCTTGTCCTGGCACCACACTGCCAGGTCTCTGACCTCCTCCTTATAGGCTGTCTCATTATCGTCAGTGATCAGTCCAACCACCGTTTTGTGTGCGCATGTGTGCGCGCGCGTGTGTGTGTGTGTATGTGTGCGTGTGCTCGTGCATGCATGTGTGACTATACATTCACCTACAGACCATCTTCAAATACAGTCTGGTCTGGAAGACTGATGCTGCAGCCCGAGATGGGATCCTTTTGATAACTTTGAGATTATATTAACTGGCCATGGAGCTGCAAAGACTTTGGCACCAGTGGAACACAGCTCTCATTTACTGCAAGCAATCTCATTTCCGTCTGAGAAATACTGCGATGCTTGGCGAGAAACTCATTGTGAGTCACAGTCAGGGAGAACTGCCTTTCATCAGCTACATATTTATACATCTGGCAGCCAAGGGATTTTAAAATGTGAATACATTTGAATGTCTATCTGATATTATCAGGGTCATCATCATCTGCACTTCCTTACATTTGTCATCTTGAAATATTGTATGTGACTTTATCTGTGTTTATGTCTGTGCATTTGATGAATCACATTTTGGTGCAGGCTAGACAGAATACATTTGAGGCGCATTTTTGTTTGTAGCACCAAATGAAAATAAAAACTTTCCCTGGCTTTTTTTGTTGAAAAAAAAGAGTCCTTGGAACACTTGGTGAACTAGAATGCACCCATAAGTGTCACAGTTTTGTATGCATTTCACATAACTTCTTGCATTCTGTCAACTACTTTTTAAAGTGTTAAGGCTCAGTTGTGCATAACGTGCATTATCCATGCACCAGAACACAGATGGTGGAATAAAGCTAACCACAAATGAACTTTAGTCACAGATGACCTCAGACTCATTTTTTGCAAGACTACAAAAGACTATTCGAGAAGTGCAACACGCTCAATTGCCACCATCAGCACCCAGCCATAGGTGACTGTAGTCTGTAGGCACTGTCTAGATCACGTACTGTCACTGTTTAGTTGACATGCGCATTCACAAGAATAACCCCAAAATAGAGGCGATGCTTGGCTAATACGGCTTTACAAGTAGTGTTCAAAAATCCTAATAGGTGTTAACCTGTTCATGGGAAATGTGACAACCTTATCGTAGTAAGCACAAACTCTAGCTGGTTCACTGGCCAGACACTGGGCCACCTTCGGTAGGAAGCATTCCATCTTGAGACCATTAGAAGTCAACTGGCCGCAGGCGACTCCCTATCAAAGAATGTAAATGTCTGTCGCAGTCAATAAGATGAGGGAAGAGAAGCATGACACCCCAAGTGTCACACGCCAGGTGATGTTAAGCCCTTGCTCTGTTACATGGAACGAACACTTTAATATTCAATCTGACCGGATGCCCTTGCTAGAGGCAGGAATAATACACTGCTTTCAAACATGGCCACCGGCTAAGAGGTGAAATGGAACCAATATTTCTGATGTCAAGCAATCGTTGCAGTTCACTACCCTCTGCCCCTTCCTATTTCCTCTTACTTTGCTCACAGCAATATTTTCATCGATGTTCTGAATTAATGTTGAATGTGGTGTTGGTGTATTAATATTGAGTGTTATTTCATTACATTTGGTATGGTGTAAACACTCTAAAGAATTCTGCAGCGGCTACTGTAAGTCTCCATCAAAATGAGCATCTGTGGCGCACACGGAAACAACATGTTGCTTTAACATTTGAATGTAGAAACGTTCTGTACGTCAAGCTTATTCAATTTTTCAGAACAAACACAGCCAAAGGACCATTAATCTCTAGGGTAGGAACATGATGCAGATGTGCATTGGCAGAGTGCAGGGTTCTATAATTATGAATATACCAACCACTTACTGCCCCTAATTATACACAGGTCATCACTATCACTATAATTCATAATCATAAGACCTTGAATGTGTGTGTACATCTAACTTGCAAACATTCGCTCGGTGAGTATGGCAGCATACGGATGGGTTGACTGGTGTTTGCCAATCCTACAAAGGACTTTCTATTTAAACATATGTATTCAACAGTACACACCATGCCACCTTATCTACATATAAAGGGTCATGTTCCCCAAATTATTGAGGCTGTGTATTTGGTTTTGTTTCCCTTAGTGAAGGTGGGGGGCGCTTGAAACTGCCCTTCTTTCACAGCGTCTTTTACTGTTTTCTTCCATAATTATCTAATGTACAGGTTCCCGGAGTTAATGCAGTCAGTACACCTGTGCTTTGCCCTTTGAGACTAGGTGTGCCTTATAAAATGGTAGTGCCAGGGCAGGAAGAGACTGCCAGGGGAGGATTACACTAATTATCTAACCAATTTATGAAGCCAAAGCCTTGGCACACCAAACTGAACACACTCTCCAAGTCAATGATGCTGTACTATGACTGCTACAGTGAACCGGTCCACAGGGAAACATGATTTAACTTTGTGAAATGTTTGCGGTTTTGGTTTGTGTGTTTGGACTTGCTATTTTGTTTTTTAAAGAGGAGTATCTAAGGAACTGCCCTTTGGCCAGTGGATGCTGAGTCAAAAACTGAGATCCCAAGGGTCCTGCTGCGATAGCCCCTGGTAAGGATGCCTCAATAAAAAAAATCCCCCACACATCATAGCAGGCATAAATAATTCATCTTAAAATCAAAAAGAGGTCCTCTTCAGAGTAGTATCCCTCTGCATTTGCACTACAGTGACTTCCAAGGAACCCATACAAACACATGTAAGCTATCTGAGGGAGGAGACATTTAAAATGCAGCAATAGTCACAGAGAATTTGAGAATTTGAAAAAAAATGTATTTTCAGTATTTGGGGATAAAATAAAGAGATTGTTCCAAATGTGCAGTTTTTCTTCTCAGTCCTCTTCGATATTAAAAAAGTTTGAGGATCATGTCAATCAGAGATTCTTGAAAGACAGGGCAAAAAAAATCTTATATATTTTGATAGGTGAAATGTTTACTTACAAGCCCTTAACCAACAACGCAGTTTTAAGAAAAATACCTAAAATAATTAAATAAAAGTAACAAATAATTAAAGAGCAGCATTAAAATAACAATAACAAGGCTATATACAGGGGGTACCGGTATAGAGTCAATGTGCGGGGGCACCGGTTAGTTGAGGTAATTGAGGTGATATGTACATGTAGGTAGAGTTATTAAAGTGACTATGCATAGATAATAACAGAGTAGCAGCAGCGTAAAAGGCAAATAGTCTGGGTAGCCATTTCAGTAGATATTCAGGCTTATAGCTTGGGGGTAGAAGCAGTTTAGAATCCTCTTGGACCTAGACGTGGTGCTGCGGTACCACTTGCTATGCGGTAGAAGAGAGAACCATTTTTAGGGCCTTCCTCTGACACCGCCTGGTATAGAGGTCCTGGATGGCAGGAAGCTTGGCCCCAGTGACGTACTGGTCCGTAGGTATTACTCTCTGTAGTGCCTTGCGGTTGGAGGCCGAGCAGTTTCGATACCAGGCAGTGATGCAACCCGTCGGGATGCTCTCGATGGTGCAGCTGCAGAACCTTTTGATGATCTGAAGACACATGCCAAATCTTTTCAGTCTCCTGGGGGGAAATAGGTTTTTGTCATGCCCTCTTCACGACTGCCTTGGTGTGCTTGGACCATGTTAGTTTGTTGGTGACGTGGACACCAAGGAACTTGAAGCTCTCAACCTGCTCCAATATAGCCCTGTCGATGAGAATGGGGTCATGCTCGGTCTTCCTTTTCCTGTAGTCCATAATCATCTCCTTTGTCTTGATCACGTTGAGGGAGAGGTTGTTGTCCTGGCACCACATGGCCAGGTCTCTGACCTCCTCCCTATAGGCTGTCTCGTCGTTGTTGGTGATCAGGCCTACCACTGTTGTGTCATCTGCACTTTTAATGATGGTGTTTGAGTCGTGCCTGGCCATGCAGTCATGAGTTAAAAGGGAGTTCAGGCAGGGACAGAGCACGCACCCCCGAGGGGCCCCTGTGTTGTTACCTACTCTTACCACCTGGGGGTGGCCAGTCAGGAAGTCCAGGATCCAGTTGAAAAGTGAGGTGTTTAGTCCCAGTTGTACTGCGGTGATGGGTCATTGTATGCAATAAAATTGTGATGATTTTGCTGTTTTATGCAGAAATAGTGTGGTGATTGGTCAAATTTGAAAGCCCTCGCATAATATGCAGTGAATTGTTAATTTTGCTGAAAATATTGTGATTACAGAATCGCAGAATCCTGGAGGAACTGTTTTTTTATCTATCAAAAGTAGAGAACTTTACAGACCGTGAGTGGTGTTGTTGTACTACATGTAATGAGGAACTGCAAATTGGGTCCTTATGGTATAGCTGACCATGCCCATTCCTGATTAATTTAGGATTTTAGACACTTTTTAGGAGGGTTTGAAATTGGGATCATTTGCTCCGGACAAGGAAATGAATAACATTAAAAATATTTGGAAAATTCCAAAAGCAAATCTCTCCCCTTATAAAATTATAAGATCAAATAATGCAAATAATGACTATGTCCCGTTTGTATCACGTGTATGTAATGCATTCATAAACCTTCCAAGACATGATGCAGAATGTTAAAACATGTATTATCAAATATGATGAGCATATTTAAGTTGGAGGTCAATGTCATGAACCATGTTGTGACTAGCGTGACGCAAAGTTCAGCCTCTTGTACCAAGACCGACAATATTCCATTAATTAAGAATAAGAAAGTGCGACTACATAACGAGTCCCACCAATGTATCAGTTCGACACGTAGCAGACCACTCGAGTGGAACTCCATTTTTGTAAGGTCTTGTGAATAACGTAGACACTTGTAGGGGGCAATATGACATATTCCTCAGGCCGTAAAGTGTCGAACAGTGAGGAAAGTGGCACTGACAGGCCATTTCATGATTACTGTGTGACCTTTCTGGCTTTCCATAACATGTGGGTTAAGACTTCACATGCTTCTGGCCACCAGCAAAAATGTCATTCCTTCCCTTTCTCTTCTCCCCCTTAGCTGTCTTGCCTATGTTCTTTATTTCCCTTTTAAGAATTTTTTTTTTGTCCTTGGCATCTGTCCTTGGCTCTTCAGCTAGAGTGAGTGATATATAGCCAAAGCTTACAGTGGCAGCTAAATGAGTGCTCAAGTTGTCACGGTTTACGTTGGTGGAAGGAGAAGAGGCCAAAGGTGCAGCGTGGTACGTGTTCATGGTAAATTTAATAAAGAAACTGAACACTAGAACAAAAAAAACAACACCGCAAAACAAACGAAACAGTTCTGTCTGGTGCAGACACACAAAGACAGAAAACAACTACCCACACCCATAGTGGGCAAACAGGCTGCCTAAGTATGGTTGTCAATCAGAGACAACGATAACCAGCTGCCTCTGATTGGGAACCATACCAGGCCTAAACATAGAAACACAACACCTAGACATACAACATAGAATAACCACCCACATCACACCCTGACCAAACTAAAAATAGAAACATACAAAGCAATCTACGGTCAGGGCGTGACACAAGTCCAGTTGTGTGTTTACTGAAACCTATTTTAAGGCAAACTTCAATCCTCCACCACTACTTCTGCATATCAATAACATGGCTGTGGATGAGAACGTATCTTGCAAACATACCGCCACAATGGTAGAACCAGCAGGGAAGAGTAAGCATGTTGGTAGGACATGCCCCACTTCCTGGAACCTGAGAGAAGTGTTCTAGACACATAGGGGCGGTTCCGTGGACAGAGTTTAATTTAAATCAGGACTAGGCTAATTCTACTTAAATTAATCCAGATTTAAAAATGGCTTTCTAAAATGTTGCTTAACTTCAGATTAATTAATTCTCGACTAGGGAGTCCCAGATTAAGGTAAATAAAGACACTAATACATAAGCATTTTGTGGAATTGGAGCAAGCCAAACAATGGACGGTGGTAAAAGAAAACATTACAATACAGCGAATTGAAGCGAATTGTGTCAAACCACCCAATTATGGAGAACAAACAGCATGATTCATCAACAGAAAACAAGAAAAATAATGCCTGGACTTCCATTTCTAATGAATTCAACTCAAATTAAAAAGTAAAGAAAAGGTTGCTACAACAAATTCAGGTAAAATACTGTATGTATCGTTGGCCCACTTTTACAAATCAGTGTCAAATGTATTTCACATGTGCCATCCCTGGACTGCAGGAAATATGTATTGTTGTCAGTTATGTATTGTTGTCAGTTATCTTTTAAATCAGGGCAAGGTGACCGGAAACATGACTGAATACAAAACAGTGTAGCTATTCCCTCCGCAAGGCAATCAAACAAGCTAAGCGTCAGTATAGAGACAAAGTAGAATCGCAATTCAACGGCTCAGACACAAGAGGTATGTGGCAGGGTCTACAGTCAATCACGGAATACAAAAAGAAAACCAGCCCAGTCACGGACCAGGATGTCTTGCTCCCAGGCACACTAAATAACTTTTTTGCCCGCTTTGAGGACAATACAGTGCCACTGACACGGCCCGCAACCAAAACATGCGGACTCTCCTTCACTGCAGCCGAGGTGAGTAAAACATTTAAACGTGTTAACCCTCGCAAGGCTGCAGGCCCAGACGGCATCCCCAGCCGCGCCCTCAGAGCATGCGCAGACCAGCTGGCTGGTGTGTTTACGGACATATTCAATCAATCCCTATCCCAGTCTGCTGTTCCCACATGCTTCAAGAGGGCCACCATTGTTCCTGTTCCCAAGAAAGCTAAGGTAACTGAGCTAAACGACTACCGCCCCGTAGCACTGACTTCCGTCATCATGAAGTGCTTTGAGAGACTAGTCAAGGACCATATCACCTCCACCCTACCTGACACCCTAGACCCACTCCAATTTGCTTACTGCCCAAATAGGTCCCCAGACGATGCAATCTCAACCACACTGCACACTGCCCTAACCCATTTGGACAAGAGGAATACCTATGTGAGAATGCTGTTCATCGACTACAGCTCAGCATTTAACACCATAGTACCTTCCAAACTCGACATCAAGCTCGAGACCCTGGGTCTCGACCCCGCCCTGTGCAACTGGGTACTGGACTTCCTGACGGGCCACCCCCAGGTGGTGAGGGTAGGTAACAACATCTCCACCCCGCTGATCCTCAACACTGGGCCCCACAAGGGTGCGTTCTGAGCCCTCTCCTGTACTCCCTGTTCACCCACGACTGCGTGGCCACGCACGCCTCTAACTCAATCATCAAGTGTGCGGACGACACAACGTTGGTAGGCTTGATTACCAACAACGACGAGACGGCCTACAGGGAGGAGGTGAGGGCCCTCGGAGTGTGGTGTCAGGAAAATAACCTCACACTCAACGTCAACAAAACTAAGGAGATGATTGTGGACTTCAGGAAACAGCAGAGGGAACACCCCCCTATCCACATCGATGGAACAGTAGTGGAGAGGGTAGTAAGTTTTAAGTTCCTCGGCGTACACATCACAGACAAACTGAATTGGTCCACCCACACAGACATCATTGTGAAGAAGGCGCAGCAGCTACTTTAATAATGGGAATTGATGGGAATTGATGTAAAATATATCACTAGCCACTTTAAACAATGCTACTTAATATAATGTTTACATACCCTACATTATTTATCTCATATGTATACGTATATACTGTACTCTATATCATCTACTGCATCTTTATGTAATACATGTATCACTAGACACTTTAAACTATGCCACTTTGTTTACATACTCATCTCATATGTATATACTGTACTCGATACCATCTACTGCATCTTGCCTATGCCGCTCTGTACCATCACTCATTCATATATCTTCATGTACATATTCTTTATCCCTTTACACTTGTGTGTATAAGGTAGTAGTTTTGGAATTGTTAGTTAGGTTACTCGTTGGTTATTACTGCATTGTCGGAACTAGAAGCACAAGCATTTCACTACACTCGCATTAACATCTGCTAACCATGTGTATGTGACAAATAAAATTTGATTTGATTTGATCTTCAATAAAAATTATGTAATGAGCTCTTGAAGAAATAATGTTCTCTAATGCAGCAATATAATCATCTTCTAGAGGCAGATGATCACCATAGTTTGGAGGGGGTAAGACAGGATGAAGGTCAGCCCGCTACATCTGCAGCAGCCAGAAGGGAAGATTGTGCCATTAACCCGGGCCTGGGGCTGAGCATGTATGAGAAGGCCGAGTATGCATTTTGCGGTAGGTCCGGGACAAGGCAGCACGTCCGGTGAACAGGTCAGGGAAAGGGTCAGGGTAGAGGGTGCAATAGGTCAGCACATTAGGAGTAAATGTCAGTTGGCTTTTCATAGTCGATCATTCAGAGTGTCTCTATCGCTCCTGCTGTCTCTAGAGAGTTGAAAACAGCAGGTCTGGGACAAGGTAGCATGTCCGGTGAACAGGGCAGGGTTTCATAGCCGCAAACAGAACAGTTGAAACTGGAGCAGCAGCATGACCAGTTGGAATGGGAACAGCAAGGAGTCATCAGGCCATGTAGTCCTGAGGCATGGTTATAGGGCTTAAATTCACACAGGACACCGTATAAGACAGGAGAAATACTCCAGATATAACAGACTGACCCATAAATACTGGAGGCTGAGACAGGAGGGGTCGGGAGAGACTGTGGCCCCATCAGACGATACCCCCGGACAGGACCAACCAGGCAGGATATAACCCCACCCACTTTGCCAAAGCACAGCCCCCACACCACTGAAGGGATATCTTCAAACCACCAACTTACTAACCTGAGACAAGGCCGAGTATAGCCCACGAAGATCTCCCCCACGGCACGAACCCGAGGGGGTGCCAACTCAGACAGGAAGATCACGTCAGTGACTCAACCCAATCAAGTGACGCACCCGTCCTAGGGACGTAATGGAAGAGCACCAGTAAGCCAGTAACTCAGCCCCCATAATAGGGTTAGAGGCAGAGAATCCCAGTGGAGAGAGGGGAACCGGCCAGGCAGAGACAGCAAGGGTGGTTCGTCGCTCCAGTGCCTTTCCGTTCACCTTCACACCCCTAGGCCAGACTACACTCAATCATAGAACCTACTGAAGAGCTGAGTCTTCAACAAACACTTAAAGGTTGAGACCGAGTCTGTGTCTCTCACATGGATAGGCAGACCATTCCATAAAAATGGAGCTCTATAGGAGAAAACCCTGCCTTCAGCTGTTTGCTTAGAAATTCTAGGGACAATAAGGAGGCCTGCGTCTTGAGACCGTAGAGTACGTGTAGGTATTTACAGCAGGACCAAATGGGAAAGACCGGTAGGAGCAAGCCCATGTAATGCTTTGTAGATTAGCAGTAAAACCTTGAAATCCACGCTAGCCTTAAGAGGAAGCCAGTGTAGAACTAGCACTGGAGAAATATCATACTTTTTTGGGGGGTTCAGGTCAAGATTCTAGCAGCCAAGGTAAGCACTAAATTAAGTTTATTTAGTGCTTTATCCAAGTAGCTGGACAGTAGAGCATTGCAGTAGTCTAATCTTTAAGTGACAAAAGCATGAATACATTTTTCTGCGTAATTTTTGGACTAAGTTTCAGAATTTTGCAATGTTACATAGATGGAAAAAAGCTGTCCTTGATACAGTCTTGATAGAGTGCAGAATAACGCAGACGTCCTTCACAGTTTTATTTGAGACGACTGTACAACAATCAAGATAAATTGTCAGATCTAACAGAAGATCTCTTTGTTTCTTGGGACCTAGAACGACCATCACTCTTTTGTCCAAGTTTTAAAGGAAAACATTTGCCACCATCCACTTCCTTATGTCTGAAATGAAATGTACAGCTGTGTATCGTCCGCATAGCAGTGAAAGTTAACACTATGTTTCCGAATGACATCACCAATTGTTCAAATATATAGTGAAAACAATAGTGGTCCTGAAACGGAAGCTTGAGGAACACTGGAATTTACAGTTGATTTGTCAGAGGACAAACCATCCACAGAGACAAACTAATATCTTTCCGACAGATAAGATCTAAACCAGGCCAGAACTTGTCCGTGTAGACCAATTTGGGTTTCCGATATCTCAATCGATGGTATCAACATCAGCACTAAGGTCTAGGAGCACGAGGACAGATGAAGAGCCTTGGTCTGATGCCATTAACCGCTCTAGGTAGCGTCCCACCTCGTCAACAGCCAGTGAAACTGCAGGGCGCCAAATTCAAAACAACAGAAATCCCATAATTAAAATACCTCAAACATACATGTATTTTACACCATTTTAAAGATATACTTGTTGTAAATCCAGCCACAGTGTCCGATTTCAAAAAGGCTTTACGACGAAAGCAAACCAAACAATTATGTTAGGTCAGAGCCAAGTCACAGAAAAACACAGCCATTTTTCCAGCCAAAGAGAGGAGTCACAAAAAGCAGAAATATAGATAAAATGAATCACTAACCTTTGATGATCTTCATCAGATGACACTCAAAGGACTTCATGTTACACAATACATGTATGCTTTGTTTGGTAAAGTTCATATTTATATCCAAAAATCTGAGTTTACATGGGCGCGTTATGTTCAGCAGTTCCAAAACATCCGGTGATTTTGCAGAGAGCCACATCAATTTACAGAAATACTCATAATAAACATTGATAAATGATACAACTGTTATGCATGGAATTTTAGATCCACTTCTCCTTAATGCAACCGCTGTGTCAGATTTCAAAAAAACTTTACAGAAAAAGTACACCTTGCAATAATCTGAGTACGGCGCTGTTAGAGGAATTTAATTCCTATATGTTCAATAACCAATTCAATTATAACAAAGCAAAACACTTTGTCTGTTTCTAAGAATTTGTAAGATTCTTATTTGCATAAAACAGACAAGGATCAGTCTCAAAATTAATCAATTAGCATGTATTCCCGAGATCTCTGATCATAATACCATGTACATTGGTTTATATACCTCACATTTCGTCATAGCGTCTTAAATGCCCCTCCTTCTCTACGACAAGGACAAAGCTGCTTCTAAATTCCATTCCAACCCACTAACGCACATACATTACACACTATATCTGGATTATCTCCTGAAGTCTCACCACAGTTTATTACCACTTAGCTGACAGTTCAAGTCCCCCCCAGATACGGAAAACATGTAGGGGCTCTCGCTGTCTTATTTTCTCTCCACTGATATATAGCCGGGTTGGTTCAAACATAGGTTAAGGCACCTCTTTGTTTTTGTTAGGCACACACATGCATTCCTCTCTTCCCCCCTCCAACCTAGTTGGAGCTGTGTTTATTATTTTTAATTACTCCTTGTTCATGCTACACAAATCCCTAATGCTACACTAATCCCTAATGGTTATCTTAAACCTTGATAAAATATCTTAACAGGCGCTCAGATGACAAATCAAGCCAAACAGATATCCGCCATGTTGAAGTGAACAGAAGTCAGAAATAGCATTATGATCTTAACAAGAATGCACTCCCAGGAGTCCCAGTTCCACAATAAATGTTTGTTTTGTTCGATAATGTCCATCATTTATGTCCAAATACCTCCTTGCTGTTCACACGTTCAGTATGCAAGTCCAGCAGAAAGTACAGACGAAAAGTCAAAAAAGTTATATTACAGTCCGTAGAAACATGTCAAACAAAGTATAGAATCAAACTTTAGGATATTTTTAACATAAATCTTCAATAATTTTCCAACCGGAGAATTCCTTTTTCTGTAGGATTGGAATGGAACAGAGCTCGCTCTCACATGAACGCGCGAGACTGAGCTCGTGGCTCTCTGGCTCTCATTCCCCTCTCATTCGCCCCCACTTCACAGTAGAAGCACCAAACAAGGTTCTAAATACTGTTGACATCTAGTGGAAACCTTAGGAAGTGCATAATGATCCCATAGACACTGTGTATTCGATAGGCCAAGAGTTGAAAAACTACAAACCTCAGATTTCCCACTTCCTGGTTGGATTTTTCTCTGGTTTTTGCCTGTCATATGAGTTATGTTATACAGACATAATTCAAGCAGTTTTAGAAACTTCAGAGTGTTTTCTGTCCAAATCTACTAATTATATGCATATTCCAGCTTTTATGTCTGAGTAGCAGGCAGTTTAATTTGGGCATTCTTTTCATCCAAAATGTCCAATGCTGCCCCCTACCCTAGAGAAGTTAAGAGGTTATTTACCACCTTCACGAGTGCAGTCTCAGTGCTATGATGGGGTATAACACCAGACTGAAGCATTTTGTACACATTGTTTGTCTTCAGGAAGGCAGTGAGTTGCAGCGCAATAGCTTTTTCAAAACATTTTGAGATGAATGGGAGATTTGATAATGGCCCGAGAGTTTTTTATATTTTCTGTGTCAAGGTTTTGCTTTTTTAAGTGATGCTTTATTACTGCCACTTTTAGTGAATTTGGTACACATCCGGTGGATTGGGAGCCGTTTATTATGTTCAACATAGGAGGGCCAAGCACAGGAAGCAGCTCTTTCAGTAGTTAGTTGGAATAGGGTCCAGTATGCAGCTTGAAGGTTTAGAGGCCATCACTAATTTCATCAATGTGTCAAGAGATATAGTATTACAAAACTTGAGTGTCTCCCTTGATCCTAGGTCCTGGCAGTGTTGTGCAGACACTGGACAACTGAGCTTTGGAGAAATGCGTAGAATTAAAGAGGAGTCCGTAATTAGCTTTTTAATGATCATGATCTTTTCGTCAAAGAAGTTCATGAATTTATCACTGCTGAAGTGAAAGCCTTTCTTGGGGAATGCTGCTTTTTAGTTAGCTTTGCGACAGTATCAAAAATGCATTTTGGATTGTTCTTATTCTCCTCAATTAAGTTTGAAAAATAGGATGATCGAGCAGCAGTGAGGGCTCTTCTTTCCAAGCTTAGCGGAAGACTTCCAGTTCGGTGTAATGCTATTCCGTTCCAATTTCTGGAAGCTTGCTTCAGGGCTCGGGTATTTTCTCTGTACCAGGGAGCTAGTTTCTTAAGACAAATATTTTTTGGTGTTTAGTGGTGCGGCTGCCTCTAGGGTATTACGCAACGTTAAATTGAGGTCCTCAGTTAGGCTGTTCACCGATTTTTGTACTCTGACATCCTTGAGGTGGTGGAGGGAGTCTGGAAGGGCATCTACGAATCTTTGGGTTGTCCGAGAATTTATAGCACGGCTTTTGATGATCCTTTGTTGGGGTCTGAGCAGATTATTTGTTGCGATTGCAAACATAATACAATGGTGATCCGATGGCCTAGGATTATGAGGAAAAACATTAAGATCCACAATGTTTATTCCATGGGACAAAACTAGGTCCAAAGTATGACTGTGTCAGTGATTAGACAAAACCAACTGAGTCGATGGTGGCTCTGACAGCCTTTTGGAGTGGGTCTGTGGACTTTTCCACATGAATATTAAAGTCACCAAAAATGTGAATATTATCTGCCATGACTACAAGGTCTGATAGGAATTCAGGCAAGTCAGTGAGGAACACTGTATACAGCCCAGGAGGCCTGTAGCTATAAAAAGTGATTGAGTATGCTGCATAGATTAAATGACTAGAAGCTCAAAACACGAAAACACAGTCTTTTTTTTTTTGTAAACTTACATTTGCTATCTGAAATGTTAGCAACACCTCTGCCTTTGCAGGATGAGCATGGGATATGGTCACTAGTGTAACCAGGAGGAGAAGTCTCATTTAACACAGTAAATTCATCAGCCTTAAGCCATGTTTTAGTCAGGCCAATCACATCAAGATTATGATCAGTGATTAGTTAATTGACTATAACTGCATTGGAAGTGAGGGATCTAACATTAAGTAGCCCTATTTTGAGATGTGAGATTTCACAGGAATGGAGGAGGTCTTTATTCCATTGAAATTGCTAAGGTGAACACCGCCGTGTTTAGTTTTGCCCAACCTAGTTCGAGGCACAGACACAGTATCAATGGGGATAGCCGAGCTGACTACACTGACTGTGCTAGTGGCAGACTCCACTAAGCTGGCAGGCTGGCTAAACAGCCTGCTGCCTATCTCATTGTGGAGCTAGAGGAGTTAGAGCCTTCTCAATGGTCATAGATAAGATGACAGCACCCCTCCAGCTAGGATGGAGTCCGTCACTCCTCTGCAGGCCAGGCTTGGTCCTGTTTGTGGGGGAGTCCCAGAAAGAGGGCCAATTATCTACAAATTCTATATTTTGGGAGGGACAGAAAACAGTTTAATGGGGAGAACTGTTTGAAAGTTTCTGTCGGCTGAATGATCGACTCCGGTTGTGCATTCCTACAGCATTTCCTTCCAGAAGCCATGAGAAAATTGTCCGGCTGTGGGGACCGTGCGAGGGGATTTATACTACTATCTGTACTTACTGGTGTACAGATGCTGTTTCATCCTATCCTACTCTTAAATTACCCTTGCCTATCGATTGCGTCTGAAGCTGGGCTTGCAGCAACACTATCCTCACCATAAAACGATCATTCTTCTGTATATTATTAGTACAGCGACTGCCATTAGAAGGCTTAATGTTAATGTTACTACTTAGCTTCGGTCTGGTGGAGGTCCTGTAGAACCATATCCAGATAGAGCGTCCGGGGTGAAAAAATTGAATGAAAAAAGTCAAGAGAGCGGAAAAAATGTAATAGAGAGCGGTAATTAAATAAGTAAAAACCACGAAGTTGGTAGGTAGCAAAGTAACGTTAGCAACAAAACGCACAGCAGCACGTCAACAAGTCGACAATTTGTGACCGGAAATGATGTCACTGACAGAAATATAAAGTTGGTCTGTGCATAACCACTGTCACCAAGTATGATTCCACTATGTTGTCCTCCATAAAGCTGATCTTACAAACAGGAGTTTTGGAATGAGTTGCAACTTTCCAAAGGGCAACAAACTTTGTACATTTATTGACAACCAATTTTATTTTTTTTGTACTCCTCAGAATCTGCTGCAGAGGGAGACTATTTAAACCACGTCTGAGAAATGCAGTTTTAGTTAGTCTAGTTTAAAAAATTGAGATTTCATCTGGAATCAGGCTTAACTTGTGTCTGTGAAACCACCCCGTATTGTCAAAGTGCTTAAGCCTACGATTTCCCCTGAGAACAGAAAAAAATGTAAAAATATATGCAAGTCTTAATTATTCACACAGGTTAAGTCACTGCCCCCGCTCCTCACCTGGAATTAATTTGCACCTGCGCTCAGTCCATAAAGTACAAAGCAGGAGGCACACTGCTGAGTAGGAATCTCTGAAAATATATGGGGCCCAGTCTTCCCTAGGTTCAACACATAGCACACAGACAGAGATTAGGCTCATCTGAATTAGGGGAGATGATTATCCGCCTCATCAACTGCAGAGTATTCATGATATGTGGGAAGAAGTGTAAAGTTTAACCTCAGTTGTCTGTCAGTGAGGATATACTCCCAATGATACATACTACCCCTCCTGGAGTATAGGATGGGAGACAGATCTGATATCATGCCTTACTGGGAGATCCAGCACAATGATTAGGCACAGCTGTTGTAGTGCCACCTCACTGGAAAATATACTGTGTCACCGAATTTCAGAGGAGGTGGAGAAGTCTGAAGCATGAAAGTCAGTCAGAGATGATTGTGGCATGCTCCACCCTTTTCCAATGAAGATAGTGTCAATTAGTAAGTGTTGCAGACTCTCTTACGACTACAATCCTGAGAAGGTAAAGCAGATCTAATTATTTGAAAGTTACATCGAAGGTACCTGTTGGTACTAAGCTGTGCACTGTATGGGCGGCAGGAAGCCTTGTGGTTAGAGCGTTGGGCCAGTAACCGAAAGGTTGCTGGATTGAATCCTCGAGCTGACAAGGTAAAAATCTGTCATTCTGCCCCTGCACACTGTTCCCCTGTAGGCTGTCATTGTAAATAGGAATTTGCTCTCAACAGATTTGCTAAGTATAATTTTTTTTTATGGAACTGGATGGTTAAACAGCTTTTTTTTCCAAAAAGCAAGCTTCTTTAGAAACCAAAAAAGGATATAAAACAGACTCAACCGCAAATTATTTAACAGTCGCGTTTCCAATCACTTCTTTTCCCGAAAGCTCTCAAAGTAAATTGTTATCGGTCAATCACTTGGTGAGACCTTGCATGTTAATTCACTCTCACAAAAAGTAATTATAGAAACCCATGGTCCAGCAATTAACTGCCACCGTGTAATGTAATTGAGGCGCCATATTCCCAAACCTTGTATTTCAAATACCGGGCGCCTGGCTTGAATGTTTTCATCAGTAAGTTATTTATTACCATGGAGACCGTTGGTTATTTGCAGTAATGGGGGTCATTGGTAATTAAGATTCTAGCGTTGGAATGGCCATTGATTAAAGTTGAAATTGCAATCAAATGCACAAAATACCAGCACACATTTAATCTATTATTTTCCATTAACCTCTGTAAATGGAAAGGGATGACAAATAGTCTGAAATCTGCAATGTCATCTTTATTGAGCACCTTTATTCTGTGACTTTGTTTTGCTATATTCTATAGAAAATTAGACATTTGTATTAATTTTTTATTTTCAATACTGTGCTGGCGCCAGGTAACACCGATGGTACATCGACTATGAACAGACCCACAAAAGTGGAAATTCTCCCAAAAATTCAACTGAACGACGATACCCAGAGCTTACCCTTGATGTTGCACAATGATTGAAGTCAATAAGTCATTGTTTTAGTCAAAGTATGATATATTTGGGCTTGAAGTGGCAATGCTGTGTGTTTCCCTATGATATAACGTGTTAATACTTTTCAGTCTACATTTCTTTTCAGGGCTGGGTTTTATTTGAATGTTACCACCCACCAGCATGGCATTATTTATTAATCAGAAACACCTGCAAAGTTCTTCCTCTTCGCGAGTGTTCTCTGGCATGCGGTAAATGGTCGCCTGCCACTTCGGCCACGCAGAGTGACTCGCTTGTGGATGTGCTGGCATCATTTGGCAGCTTGAACGTAGCAGCAGTTCGGTTGTGCATCAAGAGTTCAGTTTTGCAAGTTTGTATGAAGGTCTGGTTATTAAATGGCTAAATAGTTCAATCCATTCTCCATTTCATGAATTTATTCACAAGTAAATAGTAATATGCCCTTCTAAACTGTTCTGGTGACAAACAAACTTTGCTGGCCTGTTTTCAATTGTCCACATGGCTGGGAAAACCTACTCAAGTAAGTGAATACATTTTGAAAATGTAAAACAAAAATACGTATTATAGGCTATAGTGCAGACTAACTCAAATGAGCTGCTAACTTAGCTAGTTAGCTATCTAGCCAACTTTACATACTATATAGCTACGTAGCTAGCTAAGATCATTAAATATCAGCAGCTAGCTATCTTGATGTATTTATCAGCGTAAAAAACAAACTCTGAGTGCATTTGTAGGTACCTAGCTAATAGCCATGGAAGAGGGTGAAAGGATAGCAGCTCCAACTGTCAAATAAAGGAGAGAGTAGGCTATTCTGGATAGGGCAGGTACTTTTGTGTAGTTCCAGTCCCTAGAAAGAAGTGAGGACAGTGATATTGGTAACATAATATTCAGTATTATCTAATTTAATTATTATGAAGTCTGTTTCTGGTGATGTTTTCTGTCCTCAGATACAGAGGGCAGTGAAAGCCTGTATGCAGATGTAGAGGTCCCAATGAAGAGCAGTGGTTCTCAGTCCTGGGGATTATTTTTATTTGACCTTTATTTAACAAGGCAAGTTAGACAAGGTAACAAATTCTTATTTATAATGACGGCCTACTGGGGAACAGTGGGTTTAACTGCCTTGTTCAGCGGCAGAACAACATATTTCTACCTTGTCAGCTCAAGGATTCAATCCAGCAACCTTTCGGTTACTGGCCCAACTTTCTAACCACTAGGCTACCTGCTGCCTCAATGGGGTTCACATTTTTGGTTTTGACTTAGCACTACACAGCTGAATCAAATGTTCAACTCATCATCAAGCTTCAAGTGGT
Source organism: Oncorhynchus clarkii lewisi (assembly GCF_045791955.1). NCBI lineage: Eukaryota > Metazoa > Chordata > Actinopteri > Salmoniformes > Salmonidae > Oncorhynchus > Oncorhynchus clarkii. Next base: position 7,291,151 of record NC_092173.1, on the reverse strand, counting down.
ATTTATGTATTAATTTGTGATGCTATCCTTGATATGATCCATCTGTGTGTGCACATGCATCGATCTCCCCAATGTTATCATGATTTGTTAAAAGAGATATCCACAATGACCTGGTGATGTAAAGGTCTAATAATTACATCATCTTCCATATTCCTACAGATACCTTGCAACTGGAGATTCCTTCAAAACGATTGCCTACAGTTATCGTGTAAGACACTGCACGGTTGGGTGACCAGGGCTATCTGGGGCTGCCTCGTGGGGGAATTCAGATGTGTGTGAAGGTGTCATGACGTCGTCGCCCTCTGAGTAGAGCGAGCACAATCCCCCGCGCTCTGTTTCTACAACCAGACTGCTGTGGTCAGAGGTCGTAAATTCCTGAGAAGACCTCATGGACACACAGTTATAGAGAGTAGTTTTTCATGGAGACAAAGGAAATCCTTCCACCTCACATAACTTGAGGTACGAACAAATTTCATGTTCCAGAGAAAGTGTAAAAGATCGGTGAAGAATCCAGCTACGAACGCCCAATTTTTCAGTTTTTGATTTGTTAAAAAAGTTTGAAATATCCAATAAATGTCGTTCCACTTCATGATTGTGTCCCACTTGTTGTTGATTCTTCACAGAAAAATACAGTTTTATATCATTATGTTTGAAGCCTGAAATGTGGCAAAAGGTCGCAAAGTTCAAGGGGGCCGAATACTTTCGCAAAGCACTGTATATTAATTGCAATTGTTCCCGAATGAGTGAGTGTTCATATGTAAGGGATTAGCATTTTAATTGTTATAATTAACTCTGTAGGGACTTCTTAGTCGACCCTCATTGCCCCTTTGTCTAACAAGCCGCCATGTCGGTTCAGCACACTAAGGCACATTCTATCATTTCATGTAACCATATTTACTGTTTGTTTATGCATTTCTGTGAATTACTTTGTTAGTAATAAATAAATGATTTGTATGGATGACTCATAGTGAAGACTGGATTCGTGCAGATAACCAACGATTTACGACGTTTGGAATGAGACTAACGTGAGGTAAAATAAATAAATCATTAATCAGAAGACTATTCATCAGATATGAAAATACCTGAAAGGTTATATTGGGAAATGATAACTTTGTAATCTGAATACTTTCCTTGGTGCCCCGACTTCCTAGTTAATTACAGTTACATGATTATTCAGTTTAATCGAGTAACTAATTACAGAGAATCTTTGATAAAAACTAAGTCTTCAGTTTAATGATAGCAAAGACACAACAAAGGCTACCTGAGTCCTGCATAACATGGGGATGGACACGAGGACCAGGAGGGGACCTGCAGCTCGCCGCGGTGTGCCAGAGGAGAGGTCTGCTGATCTGCAGGATGTCGCAAGGATGGGGGCCAACAACGCAGCATGGGAGGCAATCCGTGTGCGACAGATCTTAATCTCCTAATTTTTAGAAGAGGGTGCTGCATTCCCTGGCAACACCATAGACTACACTATGCACAACCAAAGGGTATTTTAAGAGCCACCCACATTGCAATAATAGTATTTTTCCATTTACTTAGCTATGTCAACTGCAGTTATTCAATTCCCAGTTTCTCTCCCTTTGATTTCTACTTCTCAGGTGAGGATGCTCTTCAAATAAGGATCTCTGTACAAAAACAAAACAAGCTCTTTTCAGAGTCACCCATTTTTAAAATGTTTTAACGAATTACACACCCTACAACCCACACCTACACACTCGTGTATCAATCTGATTGATGGATTGTGTTGTGCAGTAAGCAGGCTCAGGTGTATAACTGTGCCTCCTTCCACCTTCAAAGAACAGGCAAGAGGACCAACCATGGAGAATTATTTATATTTATGTAACTACGCTATATTGTTTGTCCTCGTGTGTCTGTGCATGTTTTCAGTATAAATTACTCTGCAGTCTCTCAGTGTGGACACCAGGTGAGGCCACATACACAGATTCCTGTTGAATACTGTCTCACTGTCTACCTTATTTTCTCAGTAACAGTCTCTATCCTTCACTTCATCCCTCTCCCCCCTTCTCCCGAAATCCTCTAGGTTATATCAGCTGTGTTGGTGAACCCCTACCGCTTCTGGACCTCCTGACACATAGAGGGCACAGCATGATCAGAGGTGAGAGTTCACTTGGTCGGGTCAACAGGAAGTATTATTAAAGAGATGCTTTACATTGAAATACAGATAAAGATGTAGTAGTCCCAGAGTTAATGATCCAAGGTCAGTTTTGTACTTATCCTCCTGATTATTATGATGACTGACAGTGTTCGAATTATAAAGACACATCTTGCTAACTCTTTGTCCATCTGCCGGTATGTTTTGATGTGAGAGAGGATGCCAAGCCCCAGTCCCGTCATCGCCACCTCATCCTGTCTAAGATAACCTTTAGGCCAACTGGGGGATAAGAGACACCGCTCGAGACAGTATTATGTAATTGTGATGACCTGAGAGAATATTTAGTTTAGTAGCACTGCAATTCATTAATAATATGCTGTCTTCCCTGCTCCTCTGTTCTCATCTCTTTCCATTTCTGTATTTGACACTCTTTCTCACACCTCCTCTTTCCTCCTTTGTCTTTATAATGCACACCAGATGTGCATTGAAGTGCATATTGAACCTGTATTTATAATATAATATTACAATTATAATACTTACAGTATATACACATACTAATCAGGGGGAATGGGAACCAGGTGTGTGTAATGAGACAAGACAGTCCGGGGTTGGTGGTAATGAATCCAGTTCAGTGATGCCTAGAAGGCCGGTGATGTAGACCTCCGGAGCTGGTGAACGGAATGAGCAGCAGTACCGGGGAGATCGGTGACAAGGTTTTTAGACATTTTTGCAAATGTATTACAAATAAAACACTGAAATATCACATTTACAGTACATAAGTATGCAGACCATTTACTCAGTACTTTGTTGAAGCACCTTTGGCAGCAATTAAAACCTTGAGTCTTCTTAGGTATTACACTACAAGCTTGGCACACCTGTATTTGGGGAGTTTCTCCCATTCTTCTCTGCAGATCCTCTCAAGATCTGTCAGGTTGGATGGGGAGCGTCGCTGCATAGTTATTTTCAGGTCTCCAGAGATGTTAGATCGGGTTCAATTCCGGGCTCTGGCTGGGACACTCAAGGACATTCAGAGATTTGTCACGAAGACACTCCTGTGTTGCCTTGGCTGTGTGCTTAGGGTCGTTGTTATAATGGAAGGGGAACCTTCGCCCCAATCTGAGGACCTGAGCACACTGGAGCAGGTTTCATCAAGGATTTCTCTGTAATTTGCTCTGTTCATCTTTCCCTGGATCCTGACTAGTATCCCAGTCCCTGCCACAGAAAAACATCCCCACAGCATGATGCTGCCACCACCTTGCTTCACCTTAGGGATGGTGCCAGGTTTCCTCCAGACGTGACGTTTGGCATTCAGGCCAAAGAATTCCATCTTAGTTTCATCAGACCAGAGAATCTTGATTCTCATGGTCTGAGAGTCCTTTAGATGCCTTTTGGCAGACTCCAAGTGGGCTGTCATGTGCTTTTACTGAGAAGTGGCTTACGTCTGGCCACTCTACCATAAAGACCTGATTGGTGGAGTGCTGCAGAGATGGTTGTCCTTCTGGAAGGTTCTCCCATCTTCACAGAAAAACTCTGTATCTCAGTCAGATTGTGTCACGATTGTCGTTGGAAGCATACTCGGACCAATGTGCAGCGTGATCTGGGTTCCACATTTTTTTTTTTTTTTAAGTAAGTGAACCGCACAACAAAACAATAAAGAAACAACGAAACGTGACTACATGGTGCGCATGCACAAAACACAAAATAATATCCCACAAACACAGGTGGGAAAAATGCTACCTAAATATGATCCCCAATTAGAGACAACGATTACCAGCTGACTCTAATTGGGAATCATACAAATTCACCAACATAGAAAAATTAAACTAGAACCCCAGATAGAAATATTAAACTAGACTAACCCCTAGACACGCTCTGACCAACTCCACCATAGAGAAACAAGGGCTCTCTATGGTCAGGATGTGACAGTACCCCCGCCCCCCCAAAGGTGCGGACTCCGGCCGCAAAACCTGAAACCGAATGGGAGGGTTAGGGGGGGAGACTAGTGTCGGTGGCAGCTCCGGTGCGGGTCGTAGCCCCTGCCCAGACCCCGGATCCGGCCATCGCGCCGGGCTGAACGCCGTGCCTGGACTGGGCATTGGTGCAAAGGAGGGCTCCGGCCATGGAGCTGGGTTGGATGCCGTACCTAGACTGGGCATCAGCGCAGAGGAAAACTTCGGCCATGGAGCTGGGTTGAACTCTGCGCCCGGACTGGGCACCGGCGCAGAGAACGGCTCCTGCCATGGAGTGGAACTAGACGCAGTGCTTGGACTGGGCATCGGCGCAGGGGAAAGCTCCGGCCATGGGGCTGGACTGGACGCCGTACCTGGGCTGGGCATCGGTGCAGGGGAAAGCTCCGGCCATGGAGCTGGACTGGACACCGTGCCTGGACTGGACACCGGTGAAGAGGAAGGCTCCAGCCCTGGAGCTGGACTGGACGCCTTGTCTGGAAGCTCCTGACCATTGACCCTCGCTGGAGGTTCTGGACCGTTCACCGTCGCTGGAGGTTCTGGACCGTTCACCGTCGCTGGAGGTTCCGCACTGTGGACCGTCGCAGGAGGTTCCGGACTGTGGACCGTCACAGGAGGTTCCAGATTGAGGACCGTCGCCGGAAGCTCTGAACTGGGGACCATCGCCAGAGGCTCTGGACTGTGAATACGCACTGGAGGCCTAGTGCGTGGAGCTGGTATAGGTGGCACCGGACTGGTGACACGCACATCAGGGTGAGTGCGGGGAGCTGCCACAGTACATACCGGACTGGGGAGGCGCACTGGAGGCCTGGTGTGTGGAGCCGGCACAGGTGGTACCGGACTGGTGATACGCACTTCAGGACGAGTGCGGGGAGCAGGCACAGGACATACTGGGCTGTGGAGGCGCACTGGAGACCTGGTGCGTAGAGCCGGCACAAATTGTACCGGAACGATGACACCCATCGCACGGTGAGCGCGGGGAGCTGGCACAGGATGTACTGGGCTGTGGAGACGCACTGGAGACCTGGTGCGTAAAGCCGGCACACATGGCACCGGACAAATGACACACTCCTCAAGGCGAGTGTGGAGAGCTGGCACAGGACTAACTGGGCTGTGGATGCGTACTGGAGACCTGGTGCATGGAGCCGGCACAGATTTCACCAGACTAATATCACACTCCTCAGGACGAGTACGGGGAGCTGACTCAGGTGGCATTAAACTGATAACACGCTCCTTCTGGAAAATGTTGTGCATCTCTCCGTTCACTCTCCTCCAGTTTTTCCCTCTTCCCCCAGACTGGCTTCTGGTTCACTCCTCGGCTCCGCCGACCACCCCTTGTGCCCCATCCCAAAAAATGTTGGGCTGTTTCTTGGGCTTTCCATGTGGCCGTGAACCCCGGCGTCCTCCCTTCACTCATAGCGTCTGCCGCCAAGGAAGGCGATCCTGTCCTGCCAGGATTTCCTCCCAAGTACAGGATCCCTTCCCATCCAATATCTCCTCCCAAGTCCAGGATATCTTATCCTCCTGGGCACGCTGCTTGGTCCTGTTATGGTGGGATATTCTGTCATTATCGTCGTTGGAAGCATACTCGGACCAACGTGATCTGATCTGGGTTCCACATCTTTTTTTATTGAAGTAAGTGAACCGCACAACAAAACAATAAAGAAACAATGAAACGTGACTATGTGGTGCACATGCACAAAACACAAAATAATATGCCACAAATACCGCTGGGAAAAAATGCCACCTAAATATGATCCCCAATTAGAGACAACGATTACCAACTGCCTCTAATTGGGAATCATACAAATCACCAACATAGAAAAATTAAACTAGAACCCCAGATAGAAATATTAAACTAGACTACCGCCTAGTCACGCCCTGACCTACTCCACCATAGAGAAACAAGGGCTCTCTATGGTCACCTCCCTGACCAAATCCCTTCACCCACGATTTCTCATTTTGGCTGGGCGGCCAGCTCTTAGAAGAGTCTTGGGGGTTCCAAACTTCTTCCATTTAAGAATGATGGAGGCCACTGTGTTCTTGGGGACCTTCAATGCTGCAGATATGTTTTGGTACCCTTCCCCAGATCTCTGCCTCGACACAATCCTGTCTCGTAGCTCTACGGACAGTTCCTTTGACCTCATGGCTTGGTTTTTGCTCTGACATGCAGTGTAAACTGTGGGACCTTATATAGACAGGTATGTGCCTTTCCAAATCATGTCCAATAAATTAAATTTAAGAAGGATACGACCATTTTTTTCCAATTTTCAACTAAAATGACATACCCAAATCTAACTGCCTGTAGCTCAGGACCTGAAGCAAGGATATGTATATTCTTGATACCATTTGAAATACCATACACTTTGAAGTTTGTGGAAATGTGAAATGAATGTCGGAGAATATAAAACATTAGATCAGGTAAAAGACAATACAAATAAACAAAACGTGTTTATTTTTTTATTTTTTTGTATCATCATCTTTGAAATGCAAGAGGAAAGCCATAATGTATTATTCCAGCCCTGGCGCAATTTAGATGTTGGCCACAAGATGGCAGCAGGGCATGTGCAAAGATTTAGACTGATCCAATGAACCATTGAATATCTGTTCAAAATGTTGTGTCAAGAATGCCCAAATGTGCCTAATGGGTTTATTAATACATTTTCAAATTCACAAGTGTGCACTCTCCTCAAACAATACCATGGTATTCTTTCACTGTAATAGCTGCTGTAAATTGGACAGTGCAGTTAGATTAACAAGAATTTAAGCTTTCTGCCCATATCAGATATGTCTATGTCCTGGGAAATGTTCATGTTACTTACAACTTCATGCTAATCACATTAGCCTACATTAGCCTAACCGTCCCGTGGGGAGGACACCGATCCTGTAGAGGTTTTAACACAGGTGGACTCCAATCAAGTAGTAGAAACATCTCCAGGATGATCAATGGAAACAGGATGCGCTTGAGCTCAATTTTGAATCTCATAGCAATCTGTCTGAATACTTACGTAAATAAGGTATGTCTGTTTTTATTTTATACATTTGCAAATATTTCTAAAAATCTGTTTTTGCTTTGTCATTATGGGGTATTGTGTGTAGATTGAAGAGAGAGAAAAAATGATTTTATCATTCTTAGAATAAGGCTGTAAAATAACAAAATGTGGAAAAGGGGAAGGGGTCTGAATACTTTCCTTATGCACTGTATCTCATATGGAAGATGCCAAAACTTTGGAGATAACAATAGATTGCGAAGTCAAAGGTACTGATTTGCATCTGTGGCTAAGTTTTCCCTATTATGCTTGTGACAAATCCAGCTCCAGAACCAGCTTAGCCAGCTAGCTCATCTTTTGAATACAGTGAAGTAAGAAAACAAACAGCAACAACAGATAACACTAGATAGATAGATATTAGCAAGATAGCTAGCGAAGGTTAGCGTGGTAGCTAGCTACATTGACAGCTGTTGTTCCCTATTTGTTGATGTTTCTCCGGTCCACGTGGAAATCACCAGGACATTATTTCCCACCCCCCAATTTGTGAATGTGCTCACCGTTTCTTAATCAACATAATTTGGGTTTATTGGCTGGGCTACATGATGATCCTGTGATTATGAAAGGAGACCTTTAATAAGAGATGGTCAATGGCAGCTGAACAGATGCTGTTCAGTCAGGTTGCTGACAAACCACAAAAACAGCTGAGTCATTTAACAGACAGGAAAAAGCAAAGCAGTAAATAACACGGCATACATTAAGTGCTCTTTGGGATATGAAGGCCATGAAAAGATGGGCATCAGATCAGAGTACAGTTGTTTGGTCATCAACAATTGGCATAAATCAGTCTCAAGAGTAAGGCTAACATTAATTTTTACAGCCTGTTGAAAGCTCCTCCGAAGCCAAAAGCCTGAGCACCAATTGTAATGGAGATTGTGTGGCAGGAATCCACACATCATGCCATATCAATTTGGCAAATAATTTGACAGTCTAGGTGAAATGGGAGAGTGTGCTGAAGAATGAATTGCACTTACAGCATGGATAATTTCTTACGTCTCTGAAGAGTTGTTAAAAATAGTCTACTCCATCAAAACTGTTTATCTATTCCCCAAATGCACCATCCTTTTTACCAAGCACTGTAGAGTGGCTACTTTTTGCTAAATTAAAACCACTTTTCAATGGGTATAAATACCTTACAAAGCAATAGTAGACTCCAATCAGTATTTATTGCCGCACTTCAGGACCTCTCTCATTTTACGTCACAGTCTAGAGAAATGGAGGTCAGAAGGACCTTCCCTCCTAAAAGTTCCATAAGATGTATGAATTGGGGGGACATAGAGACTCTCAGCAGCAATTGTTTGGAAGCTGTAAGTTTTACTGCTGCACCCTTTACCCTGTCAACAAGTGACCACATGTATCACGACTCAGGATAAGACTCAGATGCACACACAGGAGGCAGTTTAAATCGCAGATATTTATTGTAACACAGGTGGCAGGCAGAGGGCAGGTCGAAGGCAGGCAATGTTTCATAAACCAGGTCCGAGTCAGCCAGGTAAAGGATGGCAGGCAGGCTCCGGACAGGCAGAAAAATCAGAACCGGGAAGACTAGAAAACAAAAACTTGAAAACAGGAAAAACCGGGACACATGCTGGTACGACCTGAAAAAAACAAGACGAACTGGCAACAGACAAACAGAAAACATTGGTATAAATACACAAGGGATAAAATGGGGGAAAATGGGAGACACTCGGTGGGGGGTAGAGACAAGCACAAGACAGGTGAAACAGATCAGGATGTGACACCATGTCCAAAGTAGCCATTTCATATCTCTGCCCCAAATGAAACCATTAGTTGTCATCAGCAGCTCATCCCAAGCGCTCACGCTGCAGAATGGCTCTCTGAAAGACGTTATAATGGAGAGATTTTGACAGGTCCTGACAATGCACATCCACCAGCCTCATCCACCTCATTACCTAGAATGCCCATAGTAATAAGGGTCTACCAGGAACGTGTATTTGGAGACCTTTCCTCAAATTTGACAGTTCATTAGGCACATGCAAATAAATAGCACTGAATAGAGCCTGCTCAAGGTTAATGTGGCCATTTAGTCTGCACTAAGTATGGGCCTGATTAAATTATTGGTGACTTTTGAATCTAATTGTTTCTTTCAGCACCGAGGCCAGTCTTCTGTTCTCTACTGAAATTATATGGCAAACTTGTTTATTTCTTTACTATACGCTTTCTTATATAAAGATACTGTAGATTAGGGGGGCGAATGTGGTTGGCTTGATGAAAAGGTCATTACAGTAATGGCATTTAATGCTGAATGCAATGGTCTGGGCTGAATACAACTGTTCTACTGCAGTAAATATTGTCTATAACCCAATATAACACAATTTTGGTGATGTACACAAACAGATATGTTGGAGATGAACAAAAGCAGTAACCTATGTGGTCATTTTATCAGATAAAGTAAACAAAAAGCTCTGCTTTTGTTTTGATAGCCAACAATATCTGTCATGTCATTGGACTCAAGAATCAATGTGAGAGGGAAAAGTTGTCTGTTGTTTGTGCTCTCTGCTGACACAGCAACATCCTCCCACACAATAAGAGATGCCACACAAGTCTGGGCCTTGGCTAGTGGGCATACATTACTGGGTTACACGTCTCGGACTGCAATACTGCACCAGAATAGCTGTAAATGGTCACTTTCTGAAACAGTTTTCTGACACTGAACTATAACTGACAGTTGTCTGCTTGTGGAAATACAGTACCTTCAAAGCAGAGATGTACCCTAGTAGGTCAAACTAAAATAGTTACAGGAGTCACATGGGCCTAATATTTAACATGAATTATTCAATAGTGTGGTGCTTCCTCAGGTGGTACATTGGGAATACAGAACTGGCAATCACTTTACATATCACAAGGTATAAAATGAGTCCACTGCAAAACCTATTTATGATCACTTAGTCACTGCACAGACTTGTGTAAGTTACAGATGTACATACTCATCAAAGAATCCATATGAAGTTTAAGAGCTTGATGAAGTTATGCTCTTAAATGGGTTTATATGGCACTATGTCATCAGGGATTTGTTAATATACAGCCCAATGGCCATTTAAAATCTTTCAACATTTAGAGGGTATTTAAACCAAGGGAAGTTTGATTCCACAACTGCATGGCCTAGGTCTAAGTCAATTTCATTTAGTTTGACATACATTTTCTGTAAGAGGTCTACTTACTTGTTATGATACTTGTTTGCCATATACAAGTGTATATGTTTGAAGTAAGGTCCTTGTTGTTGTTGTATTTTGGTAGTCCGCAAACATAGGTTAGTGGTGCATGTCGCCACCTACTGTGTGGGGTGAAAACTGGGGAACTTTAACACAGAAAAACATAGGGATATAGAGGAAGGGTGAAAAAGAAACAGTCATATTATTACCCCCCCCCCCCCCCCCCCCCCCCGAAAAAAAGCAAAAGACAACAAAAACTCAATGTACTCCTTTAGTCAGATTGAACTGTCTACTCTGATCCCTACAGTATCTGGGTCCTGAGAGGGAAGCACATATTTTAACAGTATTCCCTGCAATGTTTCAGCTTTAAAGTCCTGGAGATCCAAAAACCTTTTTGCTGCATTCACAATTATGTAAAGCTTCTCTGATTTCTTGTTAGTTTGACCTGTACAATTTATCACCTGCGCAATAAACTCAACAAAATCTACCTTCACTTTCTGTACTTCAGGATCCCTCACCTGATGAGCAACACTTTCTGCAGGCTAAGGGGCATCCATTGCCACTTCTTCCTCATTTGCACTTTTTCCTTCCGCTATTTACACTGCCTCTGCATGGGAGACCTGAAGGACAGCCCGGATTCTTGCTACTTTGACCTCCTTCACGCTTACTGGGCACTCCTGTTCCCACCACAATTACCTGCACCGTGTATCCACTGACTCTTCCACAACATATTTATTCCCTCTGCACACACTTACCACATGGCCAAACTGTTACATTTAAGACACTGCAACAGTCTGTTCACAGAAGCTCTCACCGTGTATCTCTTAATACCACAGCTTTACACGTGTTGGAAGAGACTTCATCAAATAGCGATAGCATCGATAGGTTCTTACCTTCCATTCACCATATGGTTCAATCGACATGCATCCACTCCTCCTGGTATGTGGTGCTTAAGATTTTCCGCCTCAATTTCTATTGAGATGCCAGAGATGACACCGTCTACCAGTGTTCTACCCTGTTCAGAAAATCAAAGCTTTCTACTTCATACTCTGCTAATTCCCAGTGACACAATGCACTTTCTTTTGGTTCTTCTGACACACAATAGCATCTTAAGGCTAAGTTCATCATTAGAACCTTCGTAGGAGCATCGTTAAATCTCCTAGCTGTTTCCCAAAACCGTCGTGATTAATGTTGCACTTGAAAACACAGATCAACTAAGTGAGTCGTTTATTGCTTTTTTTCCCCTCATTTCCACCAAACATAGAATCGCACGGTTTATCCGTATCTCAGTTACTGCCAATAACTTTAGAACAAAGTTGACTACAAATACAAAGTTACAAATGTATTTGCAATTGATACAGAACAAGCGAGGTATAAAAAGACGCTTCAAATGAAACTGAGGTGACTGCACTAAAATATAAACAGTGGGCTATAGGCCAATTTCAATCACATGGAAATGCATTTCATGTTCAATCAATTGTTCTATTTTGCGTTTTTGTGTGGCAGGCATTCGAATAAGCCGCCTCGATATTTGCAGCTGTAGGCGGTAACATCTCTCTAGGAGTGGATCGGTTGTCAGTATTGTGAAATCATTTTAATTTTAAGGAAATTTTTCAATGGAGAAATCTGATCAGATAGGATTGAAAGAAAGGGAGCGCTGCCAACAGTATCGACACACGCGCCAACGACGCCATTACCGACCGTTTTCTCTGGTGGTTCTGGGAAATGGGAGAATGCGTCTTTAAAACACTCATAAGCTTAAGTTCAATCGCTACCAGGAAACGAGGCCCTGGTCACTTTTATTAACTCCAGATCTTTCTTCCCAGTGAGTCCTACACCATCTCGTTGACTGCAATAAAAAAAATTGAATGCAGCATTTTTTTAATCACCACCCCATTCCACTACTTTGACCCTAACTGATCCTACACCAGGCCGACGACCTGGGAGGATGGGACTCTTTCGTCAAACACAACTTGTAACTCGTCTGCAATAAAACCTTGCACACTCAAGTACTTCTCTCCAGCTGCCACCACAACATTATATTTTCTGTGATTTTACGTTCCTTTTCTGCGGTATAGTTGACAACCATGGCAATGAATGTTAAGAAGCCAACCTTACTGAAGCCCAAATTTGTATCACTCTGCATTGGCCTAGGCCTACTACTCACCTTTGACCTATCATCCTCTACTCTCTTCACTGCCTCAGCATATAACACCTTCTGTTCTTCTCTGACCCTGGCAACCTCAACCTGTCTCTCTTGCACCGGGCACATCTGATCCCCAGCAACATGAATACCCCCACAATTGACACACAGTTTTTTCCTCCGATACTAAACATTCCTTTGTCCCATGCCCTCCTGCACACTTCTCACATCTTGGAATTTCCCTCCTACACACTGCTGCAACGTGACCATGAGCTTGGCATCTGAAACACATGAGTGGGTTCGGCACAAAAGCTCTCACGGGATAACTGACGCATTCTGACCTGACTTTATCAGGTGAAGACTGTGCTTCAAAACTTTAAAAAAAGGACAGACAGAGTGTTCTCAGTTTCATCACACTCCCCACCGGGTCTGCGTTGCACCAAATGGCGGGCGTCACAGACACAGGGAATTTCAGTTGTTCAATTTCAGTTGTTCAATTTCAGTTGTTCAATTTCAGTTGCTCCACCGCAACACTTAACGCCACCCCAGTAATCAATCCATTCAAAGGCGCCCTGCTCCGGTGAGCAAAGCAAAGAGAGAGAGCAAAATATGGTTTGTGCTTGGCACCATTCTACCTCAACACACATCTTCCCACTGCATTCTGCTCTTCTCCTTCTTCCTCGCTGTCGTCAACCAGAGCTACAATCCGGGAGAGCCAATTATTCTGTGGTTTGGGTAACGCTAAATCAGAAAGGGGAAAGAAATGTGTACGCTGGGATATTTCTTCTTTATCTTCTTATTTCTGGTTCTACACTAATAATTGTTCCAGGTATCCCACAAGAGCGGAAATGCATATTTGTTTCAGCTGAAAGATAATGCCCATTCTTGATATTGGTAGTGGTTTCTTTGCAGAAATTTGACCATGAAGGGCTGTTTCACGCAGTCTCCTTTAAACAGCTAATGTTGAGATGTGTTTGTTTCTTGAACTTGGTGAATCATTTATTTGGGCTGCAATCTGAGGTGCCGTTAACTCTAATGAACTTATCCTCTACAGCCTAGGTAGCTCTGGGTCTTCCTTTCCTGTGACGGCCCTCATGAGAGCTTCATCATAGTGCTTGATGGTTTTTGCAACTGCGGTTTTTCCGGATTGACTGAACTTCATGCCTTAAAGTAATGAACGGTAATTTCTCTTTGCTTATTTGTGCTGTTCTTGCCATAATATGGACTTGGTCTTTTACCAAATAGGGCTATCTTCTGTATACCACCCCTACCTTGTCACAACACAACTGATTGGCTCAAATGCACTAAGTAGGAAAGAAATTCCACAAATTAACTTTTAACAAGGCACACCAGTTAATTGAAATGCATTCCTTGTTGACTATGTCATGAAGCTGGTTGAGAGAATGCCAAAGCTGTGCAAAGCTGTCATCAAGCCAAAGGGTGGCTACTTTGAAGAATCTCAAATATTAAATATATTATGATTTCTTTAACACTTTTTTGGTTACTACATGATTCCACATGTATTATTTCATAGTTTCGAAATAATTCTACAATGTAGAAAATAGTAAAAATAAATAAAAACCCTTGATTGAGTAAGTGAGTCCAAACTTTTGACTGGTACTATATAGACAAACAGTATCTACCTCAATGACCTTTTACCCCTGCACTTCGACTTGGTACTGGTAACCCATGTACAGTGCCTTCAGAAAGTATTCATACCCCTTGACTAATTCCACATTTTGTTGTGTTACAGATGGAATTCAAAATGGGTTGAATTGATTTTTCTCTCACCCATCTACACACAATGCCCCATGATGAAATGAAAACGTTTTTACACATTTTTGCAAATGTATTGAAAATTAAATACATAGATATCTCGTTTACATAAGTATTCACACCCCTGAGTCAACACAGTGATTACATGTCAATACAGTGATTACAGCCAGTGGTGAAAAAAGTACCCAATTGACTCAAGAAAAAGTGAAAGTGACACAGTAAAATACTACTTCAGTAAAAGTCTGAAAGCATTTGGTTTTAAATATACTTCAGTAGCAAAAGTAAATGTAATTGAGAAAATATACAAAATAATCATTTCAAATTCCTTATATTAAGCAAACCAGATGGATTTTCAGTTTTTTTGAATTGTATTTATGGAAAGCCAGGGGCACACTGCAACACTCCGACATAATTTGTTCTCTTGATAAGTGTGTGTAATTGTACCCCTTGTCCTGCCCTGCTAAGCATTCAAAATGTAACGAGTACTTTTGGGTGTCAGAGAAAACGTACGGAGTAAAAAGGACATTATTTTCGTTGAATGTAGTGAAGTATAAGTAAAAGTTGTCAAAAGCACAACTAGTAAAGTAAAGCACAGATACCCAAAGAAACTACTTAAGTAGTACTTTAAAGTCATTTTAATTAAGTGATTTACACCACTGATTCCGTTTATTTTGATCCTAAAAAAGCTCCCTAGTCCTTGCCGATGACAAGCATACCTATAACATGATGTAACCACCACCATGCTTGAAAATATGAAAAGTGGCACCCAGTGATGTGTTGTGTTTGCCCAAAACATAACACGTTGTATTCAGGACATAAAGTTAATTTCTTCGCCACATTTTTTGCACTTTTACTTTAGTGCCTTATTGCAAACAGGATGCATGTTTTGGGATATTGATATTCTGTACAGGCTTCCTTCTTTTCACACTGACATTAAGATTAGTATTGTGGAGTAAATACAATGTTGTTGATCCATCCTCAGTTTTCTCAGCCATTAAACTCTGTAATTGTTTTAAAGTCACCATGGTAAATTCCCTGAGTGGATTCTTTTCTCTCCAACAAATTAGTTAGGAAGGACGCCTGTATCTTTGTAGTGACTGGATGTATTGATACACCATCCAAAGTGTAATTAATAAGTTCACCATGGGATATTCAGTACCTGCTTTTTTTCATTTGTACCCATCTACCAATAGGTACCCTTCTTTGCGAGGCATTGTAAAAACCTCCCTGGTCTTTGTGGTTGAATCTGTATTTGAAATTCACTGCTCGACTGAGGGACCTTACAGATATTGTTTGTGTGGGGTACAGAAAGAGGTAGTCGTTCAAAAATCATGTTAAAGACTTTTATTGCACACAGTGAACTTATTTAGGTTTACCCTAACAACGGGGTTGAATACTTATTGACACAAGACATTTCATTTGAATTCATTTGTAAACATTTCTAAAAAACATAATTCCACTTTGACATTATGGGGTATTGTGTGTCCAGTGACACAAAATTAATGTTTTATTAATTTTAAATTCGGACACAACAAAATGTGGCACGGGGTGTGTATACATTCTGAAGCATGACAGCCATGATATTGTTACTCATTGTGTATGTATTATTATGTTTTAATTGTCTATTATTTCTCTGTAAGTAAGCATTTCACTTTTAGTCCACACCTGTTGTTTACAAAGCACGTGACAAATACATTTGATTTGATTTTGATTTGAGGTGGAACCTAAATTAGAATTTTCCGCTATAGGTCAGAAATTATGTCGAAATAGGGCTGTCATTGCCGTCTGGTGGGGGCCTTTAAAGACTTGTCACTTAGCGCTCATAGAGTTGATTACTTTCAGTTGACCTGAGTTTAGACTATGTTTCCTGTCAGGAGTTTGTCCTGTTAGTTCATTTAGTTGTTAATAGATGTACATAGTGTAGGCTACATACTTGTGGTGCATTAACACCACTTTGCCCTCATCCTCACCCTGGGTATTGCACTGAATGCTCTGGTCTGCCTCAGTGGCCTCCTCCACCGCCTCAGAGTGCCACTTTACAATGAGGTAGCACCATTCTTGAGATAATATGATTAGTAGGAGTTCCATTGAATGTTGTTCTGAAAGTTAAGTTGGGGAGTGTTTTTCTGCTGAGTCAGATATCTACCTAAGTATACGTCCAGCCATATGAGCAGATAAATGGGCAAATCTGAAATGTATGTAATGCTGCGCTACAAGTGTACTTTGCATCTTTTATAGCAAAAATTCATTAAAGCCAACACCATTTCTCGAGTTGCAACAACACCCTAATTATTGTGTTATACAACATACTAAAAAGCTATTTTTTCCACACCATTAATCTTAAAAAGTGTACAGTTTTCAGATGAGTAAGATATTGAGTCCACATGAAGCGGTGCAACAGACAAGACTCGAATGGCGATCATCTGTTGGTTTACTCAGTGGATATTGATTACTCTGGTCTACAGACCCTCAGGGAATTTGGTGGATCACGAATACCAGATGACACCTAAAGCATAGATCAAAGCATAAGCACATGAATTCCATAGCAAAGATAATTTGCCTGCTACTTGGACCGTCTATAACATCTGCAGGCCTGCCTCCCCTCATCACACACCTCTGGCAACAACCTAATATAACTATTTGTCAATATACAACATGGTCTCAGGTTTTGGCATAGCATATACAAATATGTGTAAAACGTTCCAAATGTGGCCTTCCTCTTGTACAAGTCCCTAGATGTAGCTTGCATGAAATAGCATGTGCAGAAGTGTCTGAAGAAAAAAAAAGCCCAGCACCGACAGTTAATCGTGTTTATGGCTTCTTCTAGAAATCAATGCACATATGTAAAGACCATCTGTGTTGGGAGGCTTATACTGTAAATATAAGATAACAAGTCCCTCCGTTAGCACAAGGGCCTAAGAGAAGCATCCAGGAAAAGCATTGGAAATTCACACAAGAACGGGTACATGCATATTGGGTGGTGTTTTGATAAGGCATGGTGGTAGTTGTTCTGTGAAGCCCGTGACATCTTTAGCTGTGAATTATAATGTCTGATTGTGCCTTTGTTCTCTGTGAGAGCAGCTATTCCCCTGTGGGCTTAGAGAACCTGACACATGCCTTTTCGCTCCTTCTCTATAAGACTTCCTATTACCTTGGGGTTTCAGAGGTGTCAAAAGCAGACACTGGCAGTCTGGTTGGGTGCCCCATTTAGTCTTATTTTAAGTATAAGGCCAGGCTAAGACAGAATGCTACTGTAGTTTCTTTCTTTGTCTTATCCATAATACAGTTGAGAATCAAAATCTCAAAGTCTGCAAACCAATGCAAAACAATGAATTATAATGTATATAGAATTGTAATTAGTTGTTCAAAAAAAGATCGGAATTCAAGTGTGCGTTTTTTATGGTTATTCATGACTCTATCTAGTATTAAAAAGCGAAACCATTTGGACGATCTGTTTTGTGGGGATACAATGTATATTGTTTTTATTGTTGCCATCATTTTCAGGCTTTTAATAGGTATGTCGTGAACAGATGATTTAGGCCTGCGTGTGGTTGCCTCAGTCCTACTTAAAAACAAAACAACAAATGAACATCAAACAGGCGAGCAAGTGCAATGTACTCATTTTTGTTTTTTAGTTCAATACCGCATTGTTCTCTCAGACACAATCAGTGTTCACTCTTTAAAGTTTGACAACCAATAAAGCTAAAATTACTGCATAGTAGCAGATTTGAGACACGATGCTGCTATGCCACCTAGAAATATTGTTACGTTTGTGCTCACGCGCAGAACCCAGTGCTGCCTGCAGTGGTGTAGTATACATCAAAATGCATGGATAATTTAACGTATGTGTCAACATGAGTAGAAATCTGAAACCTTAAGTCATCAATTCCAAGACATAATGTCTGCCAACGGAGCACTCTGCAACCTGAGTAACAGACACGCACTCGATTTCGGGGGTTCTTCATAACGTGATGGATGTCAACAGAATGTCTTCATCAGAGACTAACACCGACTCCCCTTTGGCCATCTCTCTTCAACACAGCCAGGGGGGCTCAGATCTGGGATTAGACTCCAGAGCATCGGGGCTGTAAGTGTTTGCATTATCTGGAGGGCTCCGTATGTCACTCAGCTGCTCTGAGAACAGTCTCCCCACCCACAGGGAGCAGAAAGTGATTAAAACCAGAAAACTGAACCTGTCACTGGGAGTGTTGGGGGGGGGGGGGGGGGGAGGCAAGACTGGGGAGTGTGGTACCCCTGGTGGAGTGCTGATTAGTGATCATTATAAGGATTTTAAAATTATATTATTGTTGGAGGCTGCCTCTGCTCTGTTGCCTGGCATTGCCATTAGCAGGAGAGTGCTTCAAAGGGTTCAGCGGCACATAGGCTTTTGATAAGGGTAGCCCCTGTGCTTGTCTCATCCCAACCGCTCAGTGTCTCATCCCCCACTCTCTTCTTCTCTCCCCTAACCCCCTGTAGCTTACAGGAAGCTGTCCTAAAAAAAGATGCTATGAAAAAACTCTAATCACCGCCAGGCTTTCTATTGGCCTGTAATTTCATACGTACAGCGGGGAGGACAAGTATTTGATACACTGCCGATTTAGCAGGGTTTCCTACTTACAAAGCATGTAGAGGTCTGTAATTGTTATCATAGGTACACTTCAACTGTGAGAGACGGAATCTAAAACAAAAATCCAGAAAATCACATTGTATGACTTTTAAGTAATTAATTTGCATTTTATTGCATGACATAAGTATTTGATACATCAGAAAAGCAGAAACTAATATTTGGTACAGAAACCTTTGTTTGCAATTACAGACATCATATGTTTCCTGTAGTTCTTGACCAGGTTTACACACACTGCAGCAGGGATTTTGGCCCACTCCTACATACAGACCTTCTCCAGATCCTTCAGGTTTCGGGGCTGTCGCTGGGAAATACGGACTTTCAGCTCCTTCCAAACATTTTCTATTGGGTTCAGGTCTGGAGACTGGCTAGGCCACTCCAGGACCTTGAGATGCTTCTTACGGAGCAACTCCTTAGTTGCCCTGGCTGTGTGTTTCGGGTCGTTGTCATGCTGGAAGACCCAGCCACGACCCATCTTCAATGCTCTTACTGAGGGAAGGTTGTTTGCCAAGATCTCGCGATACATGGCCCCATCCATCCTCCCCTCAATACGGTGCAGTCGTCCTGTCCCCTTTGCAGAAAATTATCCCCAAAGAATGATGTTTCCACCTCCTTGCTTCACGGTTGGGATGGTGTTCTTGGGGTTGTACTCATCCTTCTTCTTCCTCCAAACACAGCGAGTGGAGTTTAGACCAAAAAGCTCTATTTTTGTCTCATCAGACCACATGACCTTCTCCCATTCCTCCTCTGGATTATCCAGATGGTCATTGGCAAACTTCAGACGGTCCTGAACATGCGCTGGCTTGAGCAGGGGGACTGAAGGATTTTAATCCATGACGCCGTAGTGTGTTACTAATGGTTTTCTTTGAGACTGTGGTCCCAGCTCTCTTCAGGTCATTGACTTGGTCCTGCCGTGTTGTTCTGGGCTGATCCCTCACCTTCCTCATGATCATTGGTGCCCCACGAGGTGAGATCTTGCATGGAGCCCCAGACCGAGGGTGATTGACCGTCATCTTGAACTTCTTCCATTTTCTAATAATTGTGCCAACAGTTGTTGCCTTCTCACTAAGCTGCTTGCCTATTGTCCTGTAGCCCATCCCAGCCTTGTGCAGGTCTACAATTTTTATCCCTGATGTCCTTACACAGCTCTCTGGTCTTGGCCATTGTGGAGAGGTTGGAGTCTATTTGATTGAGTGTGTAGACAGGTGTCTTTTATACAGGTAACGAATTCAAACAGGTGCAGTTAATACAGGTAATGAGTGGAGAACAGGAGGGCTTCTTAAAGAAAAACTAATAGGTCTGTGAGAGCCGGAATTCTTACTGGTTGGTAGGTGATCAAATACTTATGTCATGCAATAAAATGCAAATTAATTACTTAAAAATCATACAATGTGATTTTCTGGATTTTTTTTTTTTTCGTCTCTCACAGTTGAAGTGTACCTATGATAACAATTACAGACCTCTACATGCTTTGTAAGTAGGAAAACCTGCAAAATCGGCAGTGTATCAAATACTTGTTCTCCCCACTGTATATGTCAGACAATATGGGGAGTGAATGATTAGTGTGCATCATCACGTCTTAACAGAGATTTGCTGGGTTTGTTCCTGTGTCTTTTCAGGTTACGTTAGATCAGGTAAACAGGTTAGGATAGGTCGAATCCCCGAGCTGACGAGGTAAAAACCTGTCGTTCTGACCCTGAGCAAGGCAGTTATGTGGATGTCGATTAAAGTGGTCGGGTTAAATGCGGAAGACACATTTCAGTTGAACGCATTCAGTTGTACAACTGACGAGGTATCCCTCTTTCACTTTCCCTTTAACAAGAATGGAGGGTGGGCATTGGGTGGAGATGGGCGGGCATGTGGGAAGGATGGGGAGGGCTCAGGGGACAATCAAAGGGGTTTGGGGTACTCGGAGCGGCTTCACTTTTGTATAAAATAAATGTTTTCAATTGTAATAAAAAGAAAATAACAAGTTTAGGAAGTGGTGGCGGTGACATATGTGACACCACCCCGCCGTGCATCTGGCCTGCCCCATAGCTGTGGTGATAATTAGCAGGTGACTCAACACTAACATGCAGCAATGACATGGGACTCACAGAGTGTTGGATATATGGGGGCTTTCTTTCATTTTCCCTTCACTTTAATAGACCTGTAGAAAGTTCCTCAATACTTTTCTAGACATTAACAGACTATGTATGAGTCCGCATAGGGAGTCTGTGAGTGACAAAGCCTGAGCCTCAGTAGACTACGCTGAAGTATTTATGTACAGGTGCTGCGGTTCCGAGTCTGCCCCTGGGATAATATTGTTATGTACAATTTCAGGAACAGTGTGTTTCTCAGGGTCTGGGGGACTAGAGAATGTTCATGAGGCACTGGCAACTTCTCAACATGGAAATTGATCCACAGCTGTAGGTAGTAGACTGGAAGCTCCCAATAGATTTGGCTCCGCATTGTGACAAGAGTCTATATATGTCTTCTCTCGCTCGCTTTTCTGTCTTTCGTCCCTTTTTCTACTTCTTCCTCTTTCCCTTTTTCCATCTGTTTGCAGGAATCGGTACCGTGGCCGATTCTATATTGAATCATGTAGTTAGGAGTTACATTTCAAAACCTCTGTATCTTGCCGCGGGGCACAGACTTGACATCAGTAAGTCCAATGTGTTTGGGGTTTTAGGATGGGTTTCTGTATAAGCACTTTGTGACTGACGTAAAACGGGCTTTATAAATATGTTTGATTTGACATCTGTCCCATGGTAACCGCTCAGTTCTTTGTTTATGTTGATTTATGAATAATGCTTTCGCGATGGACTTTTCTCTGCTCACAAACACATTTTCTTTGAAGACCGTTTGCACGACTAACTATAATTATCTTCTGGTCCATGGAATGTTTTGGTCTTCGATAAACCTCATTGTGGTGTTATTCAGCAGGAGCTTGATACACATGCCTGCAAACATGCCTGCTGCTTTCCCACATTGTACAAGTGAACACACGTGCAGGCATATTACCTCCATTGCAGGCGAGTTCATTAGAATGCTTTAGTTCAGAAGCAGTCTCAGCAGGTTGAAGTAGAAAGGAAAACAACACAGCACAGGATTGTATAGAGATCAACATGCTTTAGTTATGGGTAAACTCATTACCGTCTCTGCACCTTGAGGGGACTAAATGTTTTGCAGCACAACAAAAGCAGACTGCATTCAAATGTGACAGCGTCAGATATGACGAGGCATCCAATAAGTGACGGATTTATGTAAACGTACCATACTCCCCTCATGGCGGCAGGTAGCCTAGCGGTTAATGGCGTTGGGCCAGTAACTGAAAGGTCGCTGGTTTTAATCCCTGAGCATACTAGGTGAAAAATATGTCCATGCCCCTGAGCAAGACACATAAACCTAATTGCTCCTATATGTTGCTCTGGATAAGAGTGTCTGATAAATTACTCAAATGTCAGAATACCATCTCTATAGGCTAACGTTGAAGAATACAAGGTATAAATGTGTAATCCTACTTTGACATGAATATATGATTGACTGACACATGGGGCCTCTCGACTGTATGTCACCTCCTCTCATGCATATTGCCAGCTCAATGAACACCTTGTCTGGCCTCAGCCTGCCATTTCCTGATGTGCTGTTTATTCTAATCTTTTAGTGTGGCCCTCTTATAGGGGGAGAGGAGGTGACACATGAGGATCAGTCCGACAAGGTGAGGCGAGGAACGGCAAGGGAGTGGATCCAGATCTACACCAGATGGATCCTGACAGTATATCTCCATGATGTGACCTGTTTGTGCCGGAGGTAAGGCAGCACAGGCGAAAAGGTACTGAAAATCCCTTGCCTTCCTTTCAGGGGAATCCTTTACAGTACCAAATATGGGAAGGCTTCGATTGAAGGTGACCCCTTTAGATGGGTTATAAGTGAGGCTGACACCGGGTTAAGTGGGATTGGTCAGTGAAAATGGCCAGTGCAATTGCTGTTTTTGTCCAAGATGTTGAATTCTAACACTTTAATCTGGGAAAGGAATATTAGGCCAAAAAGGTTAAAAACGTCAGATATTTTCTTTGTAATACACTGTTTTGTGATGCTATGAAGAGGGAAAATTGCTAATACCTGAGTGCATCCACTGAATTCAAATAAAACTGTGTGATAGAATGGTATCTCACTTGCTTTCCAAATGGCAACACTTTTCAATGTAGCAAGGGAATGTAAGAGCATCGGCCATCTGCTATCCAAGTAAGTGTGCCTTCGAGGTTGTGCCTGAAGCCTGCAGAGTACTGACATTTTGCCTCAGTAGCAGCATACCGTGTGGAAGTCTGGCGCCAGAGTCGATGCCGTCTGTACAGTGGAGCACAGTGCCATAAGCCATCACTGTGTCCTATAACGAGGGAAATGGACAGGGCAAATGGACTCCTCATTAGCCCATGTCCTGCATCATTAATTTGGGCTGTTTGCCAGACTGAGATGAATGGCACAAATTAGCGTCATTAAAGCGTTGCTGTTATTCTCCGTGTCTATGTCACCCGGACCCTAATTGAATCTAAAGGGGACTTCTCGGGCCCATTGTGGGGAGATGTTAAGAGAGGGTTGTCACCAAACAGGTCTACATTTGTTTTTTATCTTAGTCTTTTTTCAAAAGAGTGATTATGCTGAGGCTTACTGTGTCACTGCTTTAAAGTCAAGCAATCTCAGGGTGATGAATGACTAGACTGATTTGAATGGCGATATGGACCATCAAACATGAACAGAATTTATGGGGTTTGCATTTTAAATTATATGTTTTTTCTTATTTTCAGTGGGTACACAGTGCCCGTGATTTAAACTCGACACATTTCCTGGCATAGATGATGTACAATTGAACATGTGAATATGCTTTTGAACCTTTGAGTAAAGTGCTGAAACATACTTAATGTTAACCATTCATTGGACTATCTCTAAAATGTAAATAATTTGACAGTCACCCGAAAAGGTGTTTTAAATTGTATTTTACTTAACCTTTATTTAACTAGGCAAATCAGTTAAGAACAAATTCTTATTTTACAAAGACAGCCTACCCCGGCCAAACCCTCCCCTAGCCCTTACAACGTTGGGCCAATTGTGCGCCTCCCTATTGGACTTCCGATCACAGCTGGTTGTCATACAGCCCGGGATTGAACCAGGGATTGACACCTCTAGCACTGAGGTGCAGTGGCTTAAACCACTACGCCACTTGGGAGCTCGTTACTTTTATTTTAAACACTTACATTTGTCATTTAGCAGACACTCTTATCCAGAGCGACATACAGGAGCAATTAGGGTTAAGGGCCTTGCTCAAGGGCACAGGCAGATTTTTCACCTAGTCGGCTTGGGGATTCAAACCAGCAACCTTTTGGTTACTTGCCCAACGCTCTTAAACGCTAGGCTACCTGCCACCCAAGCAACCAAGACCAAGTAAAAACATTTTTATTTGGAAATTACCTGACATTCTCTACAGAGCATAATAAAAATGAACCAAACACCACATTTTGTTTACAGTTAAGAGAAAAATGAGCAATTTCCATGAGTTATAATGTGCTGTAAATGTCAAAACTATTATGGCCATTTTACAGTAAATAGTCTAGAAATAAATAGCAGGTTCCCCGCCTCAGGCCTGATAGATGGTTTCTCTATGCAGTGCCACACACCAGTGTGAGAAGTATTGAGTACCTGTGTGGGTGTAAGGAAAGACAAAGCTTTCAATGCCAAGACCAAGTGAAACCTTGGCACCAATTGTTCATGACAGCGGGCGAGTTCATATGGAGCCGACAAACATCTACATTTCTTTCAAAAACCAAATCAGGAAGGTAAGAATAACCTGCCTTTTGTGTCATAAAAACTAAGGATTGATTAGCTTTGACACAACTAGCAGGTTTCTATCCAGGTTGGTTATGGTTTAATATCAGTTATTGTGTAATGGTTTCTGACAACATTCAGGACTCTTCTTTCTGACTGCTATCATGTTGAGCTCAAACACCCTCTTTTACAGCAACAGTGAATTCCTATAAGGTTTGGTTTCTGAAATCCTTCCCTCAGGGGTAAACTACAACTACATGTTGTTATCTAACTTTTATATCTGCCTCGTCTTAGATTGCAAGGATCACTATGAGGACATGTGATGGTTCAGGAGGAGATGGCTGCCATTTTACGGGCTCCTAACCAATTGTACTATTGTGTGCATTTTTTGTACATAAATGTTTCTGCCACCGTCTCTTATGACCGAAAAGAGCTTCTGGATATCAGGACAGCGATTACTTCCCTCCTATTGGACTAAGTTTTTTTCTTTATCGAGTCGGATGAGAAGGATTTACTTCCGACACCGGACAAGGCCCAAATCCCCGTCATATGCATGTTGAAGAGACAGAGATATCGGGGACGTAGGTCGGGGTGCCTTGTAAGGACCCGACGGAAAGTGAGTAATCCCCCTCTACCATCAGTCCTACTAGCCAACGTGCAATCATTGGATAACAAAATGGGTAAGCTCCGATCAAGACTATCCTACCAACGGGACATTAAAAACTGTCTGAACACCGTTATGGATAACATACAGCTGGCAAGATAGAACAGTGGTCTGTCTGTGTCTATTTGTAAATAACAGCTGGTGCACAAAATCTAATATTAAGAAAGTTTCAAGGATTTGCTTGCCTGAGGTAGAGTATATCATGATAAGCTGTAGACCACACTATTTAGCAAGATAGTTTTATATTTTTTTGTAGCGGCCTATTTACCAATTCAAACCGATACTAGTACTAAAGACGGCACTCAACAAGCTGTATAAGGCCATAAGCAAACAACAGAATGCTCATCCAGAGGTGGCACTACTAGTGGCCGGGGACTTTAATGCAGGGAAACTAAAATCTGTTTTAACTCAATTCTATCAAATCAAATTGTATTGGTCACATACACATGGTTAGCAGATGTTATTGCGAGTGTAGCGAAATGCTTGTGCTTCTAGTTCCGACAGTGCAGTAATATCTAACAAGTAATGTCTAACAATTCCACAACAAATACCTAATACACACAAATCAAAGTAAGGAATGGAATAAGAATATATAAATGAGCAATGTCAGAGCGGCAGAGGCTAAGATGCAATAAATAGTGTAGGATATAGTATATACACATGAGATGAGTAATGCAAGGTATGTAAACATTATTAAAGAGGTATTATTAAAGTGACTAGTGTTCCATTTATTAAAGTGGCCAGTGATTACAAATCTGTATGTAGGCAGCAGCCTCACTGTGCTAGTGATGGCTATTTAACAGTCTAATGGCCTTGAGATAGAAGCTGTTTTTCAGTCTCTCGGTCCCAGCTTTGATGCACCTGTACAGACCTCACCTTCTGGATGATAGCGGGGTGAACAGGCAGTGGCTCAGGTGGTTGTTGTCCTTGATTATCTTTTTGGCCTTCCTGTGACATCGGGTGCTGTAGGTGTCCTGGATGGCAGGTAGTTTGCCCTCGGTGATGTGTTGTGCAGACCGCACCACCCTCTGGAGAGCTCTGCGGTTGTGAGCGGTGCAGTTGCCATACCAGGAGGTGATACAGCCCGACAGGATGCACTCAATTGTGCATCTGTAAAAGTTTGAGGGTTTTAGGTGACAAGCCAAATTTCTTCAGCCTCCTGGGGTTGAAGAGGTGCTGCTGCGCCTTCTTCACCACACTGTCTGTGTGGATGGAGCATTTCAGTTTGTCAGTGACATGTATGCCGAGGAACTTAAAACTTTCCACCTTCTCCACTGCTGTCCCATTGATGTGGATAGGGGCTGCTCCCTCTGCTGTTTCCTGAAGTCCACAATCATCTCTTTTGTTTTGTTGACATCGAGTGAGGTTATTTTCTTGACACCACACTCCAAGAGCCCTCACCTCCTCCCTGTAGGCTGTCTTATCGTTGTTGGTAATCAGGCCTACTACTGTTGTGTAGTCTGCAAACTTGAAGGTTGAGTTGGAGGTGTGCATGGTCACGCAGTCATGGTTGAACAGGGAGTACAGGAGGGGGCTAGGCACGCACCCTTGTGGGGCCCGTGTTGAGGATCAGCGAAGTGGAGGTGATGTTTCTTACATTCATCACCTGGGGAAGGCCTGTCAGGAAGTCCAGGACCCAGTTGCACAGGGCGGGGTTGAGACCCAGGGCCTCAAGCTTAATGAAGAGCATGGAGGGTACGATGGTGTTGAATGCTGAGCTATAGTCAATGAACAACATTCTTACATAGGTACTGTATTCCTATTGTCCAGATGGGATAGTGCGGTGTGCAGTGTGATGGCAATTGCATCGTCTGTGGACCTATTGGGGCGGTAAGCAAATTGAGGTGAGTCTAGGGTGGAGGTGATATGATCCTTGACTAGTCTCTCAAAGCACTTCATGATGACAGAAGTGAGTGCTACGGGCCACTCTATTAAATGTGCGACCAGAGGGAAAAAAAATAATTTCTAGACCACCTTTACTCCACACATAGATAACTGTACAAAACTCTCCCTCACCCTGCATTTGGCAAATCAAACCATAACTCTATCTTGATTCCTTCTTAAAAGAAGTGATACATCGATATTACATTTTTGACCAATACCTATATCCAATATTTTCCTTGCCAAAAAAACGATACCGATAACCAATATTAAAAAATGTTGTGGCCTTTTAAGCATTCTAGTACAGTTAAATAGTTAACACACACATGGACGCAGCGGTCTAAGGCACTGCATCTCAGTGCAAGAGGCGTCACTAGAGTCCAGGGTTCGAATCCAGGCTGTGTCACATCCAGACGTGTTTGGGAGTCCCATAGGGCGGCACACAATTGGCCCAGCATCGTCCTGGTTTGGCCGGGGTAGGCCGTCATTGTAAATAATAATTTGTTATTAATTGACTTGCCTAATTAAATAAAGGTTACACACACCACACTGACAAAAATGTTATTTTGTTGCCATTTACGTATGTCCCATTACCAGCAAAAAATTATCCAAACCTATTTCTTTCACTTACTTGCTGTGCTGTTTCATTGTTTATTTGTTCAGTCGTTTCATTCTCAACCAGGATTTCATCATACATGTCAAGCAGTGAAGTTTCAGCTCTGTCTGTCCTTGGCCTCTCTTCCTCAGTGCGCACTGTCACTGTGTTCATTTCCATCTTGTCCAGCTGTAACATTTCACGTAAACCCGGTTTCTTGTCTGCATTGAAGTAGTGGTCCTTGTACATAGCATCGAGCATGGTAGCAACACAGTAAAAAGAGAATGACACCAAATCGCTTGTTCACAGCCTGCGTCGGTAGTTTTGTTGAGTAGGCGTTTCAATGCCATGTGACAGAGCGTATCACTGTTCACTGTCTGTTGCAGGTGCAATTGATGAGCTTTTTTCTCAAGTCAGGTATTCGGACAGAGCAAGCTATTGTGTTCATGTTTCCAAGTTTCAAACATGTTCTCAAATGCCATTGAAATGGCAGCAGCGGTATGACAACCAGCACATTCATGAGCATAAAATACAACTTTCCTCAGTACAAAATCCTCGACGGCACACACAACTCAAAGGCAATGAATACCATTATCTTGGCGTTAATGTATTTTGCCTTTGAGTTGTCTTGCTGAAATGTTCTTACTCTTTCAAATGACTGCTCGACTTGATGACTGCTCAATCCACACAGCAGACATTGTGGGCAAGATTAGGAATGCTGTGTTGCATGTGTAGCGCTAAATTTTACGTGGTGTCATTACTTCATGTACCTATATTATATTAGGTATGCACGTCAGCTTTGACATCCGTTTTGCATATCGGCATTAAACTAGACATTTTAGCTAATATCGGCTGATTCCGATATGTTCAACGATATATCGTGCATCCCTACTTACATGCAAAAACTAAAGCAGGAAGTACCCGTGACTCGCTCAATAAAGAAGTGGTCAGATGACGCAGATGCTAAGCTACAGGACTGTCTTGCTAGCACAGACTGGAATATGTTGCGGGATTCTTTCGATAGCATTGAGGAGTACAACAAATTGTCACTGACTTCATCAATAAGTGCATCAATGTCATCATCCCCACAGAGACCGTACGTACATACCCCAACCAGAAGCCATGTATTTACAGGCAACATCGCACTGGGCTAATGGGTAGAGCTGCCGTTTTCAAGGAGCAGGGCTCTAACCCAGACGCTTATAAGAAATCCCACTATGCCCTCCGACGAACCATCAAACAGGCAAAGCGTCAATAGAGAACTAAGATGGAATCGTACGCTCGTTGGATGTGGCAGGGCTTGCAAACTATTATGGACTACAAAGGGAAGCACATCCGCGAGCTGCCCAGTGACACAAGCTCACCAGATGAGCTAAATAACTTATATGCTCGCTTCAAGGCAAATAACACTGAAACATGCATGAGAGCATCAGCTGTTCGAGACGACTGTGTGATCACGCTCTCCGTAGCCATTGTGAGTAAGACCTTTAAACAGGTCAACATTCACAAGGCCGCAGGGCCAGATGGATTACCAGGACGTGTAGCCCGAGCATTCACTGACCAACTGGAAAGTGTCTTCACTGACATTTTCAACCTCTCCCTGTCTGAGTCTGTAATACCAACATGTTTAAAGCAGACCACCATAGTCCCTGTGCCCAAGAACACCAAGGTAACCTGCCTAAATGACTACCGACTCAGAGCACTCACGTCTGTAGCCATGAAGTGCTTTGAAAGGCTGGTCATGGCTCACATCAACACCACTACCCAAAAAAACATAGACCAACTCCAATTCACATACTGCCTCAAAAGAACCACAGATGATGCAATCTCTATTGCAGTACACACTGCCCTTTCCCTCCTGGACAAAAGGAACACCTACATGAGAATGCTATTCACTGACTACAGCTCATCATTCAACACCATAGTGCGCTCAAAGCTCATCACTAAGCTAAGGACACTGGGATTAAACACCTCCCTCTGCAACTGGATCCTGGACTTCCTGACGGGCCACCCCCAGGTGGAAAGGGTAGGTAACAACACATCTGCCACGCTGATTCTCAACACAGGGGCCCCTCAGGGGTGTGTGCTTAGTCCACTTCTGTACTCCCTGTTCACCTATGACTGCAAGGCCAAGCACGACTCCATCTCCATCATTAAGTTTTCCAACGACACAACAGTGATCACCGACAATGATGAGACAGCCTATAGGGAGGAGGTCAGAGACCTGGCAGTGTGATGCCAGGATAACAACCTCTCCCTCAACCTGATTAAGACAAAGGAGATGATTGTGGACTACAGAAAAAGGAGGACCAAGCACGCCCCCATTCTTATCGATGGGGCAGTAGTGGAGCAGGTTGAGAGCTTCAAGTTCCTTGGTGTCCATATCACCAACAAACTATCATGGACCAAACACACCTAGACAGTGTGACAATGCCTATTCTCCCTCAGGAGACTGAAAAGATTTGGTATCCTCAAAAAGTTCTACAGCTGCACCATCGAGAGCATCCTGACTGGTTGCTTCACTGCCTGGTATGGCAACTGCTTGGGCTCCGACCGCAAGGTACTACAGAGGGTAGTGCGTACGGCCCAATACATCACTGGGGCCAAGCTTCCTGCCATCCAGGACCTCTATATCAGGCGGTATTTTAATTGATTTTTTACTTCAGTTTATTTTAGTAAATACTTTAACACTTTTTTTCCTTAAAACTGCATTGCTGGTTAAAGGCTTGTAAGTAAGCATTTCACTACCACACCTGTTGTATTCAGCGCATGTGACAAATAAAATTTGATTTGATATGGTGGCTCCATTTCTTAATATTTTACAAAGAGGCAGATTGTACTATTCTAATCTGATTCTTATCAATATGTATACAAAGATGTCTGATTATCTAATGCTATATACAGTAGAAGTCTCAAACACATCATTTTCCTCTTACCATAGATAGAAATCTCAAGAGGTGCTCCTCGTTCTCAAAGCACCGAGTCGTTTCCATGGTGATAGAGCTGCCCCATGAACTCACGGCTGGGTGAAGAAGACAGGTCAATGGTGCCTGTGGTGTTTCAACAAGCATCCTGCATCAGTCTGACACACCTGTGCTGCTTGGAAGATGAGTAGGTCCCCAATTGGACAATGACTTGAAGAGTGTTCGCTTTGCATATAGCTCTCTAATGCTTGACAAAGTCCTGCAAAGGCCAATAAAGTGAATTGAACTCCTTTATGTAACGTATCAGTGGAAAAATGTAGATGTCATATTTTCAATGCAAACACTGTTGTGTGCAATGGCATGACAGTACGTTGACCTTGGGTGTCTTTCGTGGGCTACCCAAAAGGACACAGTAAGCCTCTGTGAGGTTGGGTGCAAAAGTTGCACAATGCACTGTGTCCTTTTCTCTCTAACCTAAAAAAGCTATAATAAAATGGGTGATATATGATACTCATCTCTATTTCTTATGTGTCAGTATGCTGCAGGGAAACCATATTTTTCTCCCTAGCTGTGGTGAGTCCAGCTTGGTCAGGTATGTTTTCACTGCACTCATCTCCCCTGGCACAGAGTTTCCTTTCATTTGACCTCTCAGACTCCTCTTTTAAACTACTGTTGCCATAACAACTGACCCACTGTGATTACTAGGCTTGAGCAAGTCACCCAGCCTGAGAAGGAGTGAAACGCAGCATCTCCAGACAGATGTTCCCAGCAAGAGACACACTTAATTTGTATGGCTTTCTCTCTTACGGGGATATTCTGGCTTGAGCCCAAACCAGATGAAGTGTCTAAATTGGAATAAGGGATTAGCTCAATGTCTCAGATAGCAATGTGTCCCCAGGTATAGAGATAATGTGGATGTGATCGATCCTGGCAGTCTTACAAGTCTACACTTATCTAGGTGATGGATTGGCAGCTCTCTGTCATGAGCTTTCCAAACACCATCACACTGGCCGTGTAAACTGACCTCTGTTTAATCGAGTCAATAGCTGGATAGTTCAACTTAGTTTTTTTTGTGTGTGGTGTGATTAATTTTGACAGTTACTATGATGCAGGGTCATGTCAAATTCTCTGATGTCTCAAATTAATAGGTTCTCTAAATTCAAACCCTTGAAAAATACTTAACTGGAAAACAAAAAAATGTGTTTGAAGCATCATAAACCAACAGTTTACACCTCATTACCCAGTGTCGAAAGATAAAAGTCAGTCAGGAAAATGTTTCGCCAATCTCATTTATGTTCAAACACTCACTAAGCACATGAGTAGGGTTGCAAAGCTAATTTTGGTAATGAACAGAAATCTATGGCAATCTATCATACCTTTGATCATTTTAACTTTTATAACTTTTAAAACGTGTAATCATATATACACTGCTCAAAAAAATAAAGGGAACACTTAAACAAGACAATGTAATTCCAAGTCAATTCGCCACTGGCGCCCTGTGCTCTTCACAGATGAAAGCAGGTTCACACAGATCACATGTGACAGACGTGACAGACTCTGGAGACGCCGTGGAGAAAGTTCTGCTGCCTGCAACATCCTCCAGCATGACCGGTTTGGTGGTGGGTCAGTCATGGTGTGGGGTGGCATTTCTTTGGGGGGGCCGCACAGCCCTCCATGTGCTCGCCAGAGGTAGCCTGACTGCCATTAGGTACCGAGATGAGATCCTCAGACCCCTTGTGAGACCATATGCTGGTGCGGTTCGCCCTGGGTTCCTCCTAATGCTAGACCATGTGGCTGGAGTGTGTCAGCAGTTCCTGCAAGAGAAAGGCATTGATGCTATGGACTGGCCCGTCCGTTCCCCAGACCTGAATCCAATTGAGCACATCTGGGACATCATGTCTCGCTCCATCCACCAACGCCACGTTGCACCACAGACTGTCCAGGAGTTGGCGGATGCTTTAGTCCAGGTCTGGGAGGAGATCCCTCAGGAGACCATCCGCCACCTCATCAGGAGCATGCCCAGGCGTTGTAGGGAAGGCATACAGGCACGTGGAGGCCACACACACTACTGAGCCTCATTTTGACTTGTATTAAGGACATTACATCAAAGTTGGATCAGCCTGTAGTGTGGTTTTCCACTTTAATTTTGAGTGTGACTCCAAATTCAGACCTCCATGGGTGGATACATTTGATTTCCCTTGATAATGTGTGATTTTGTTGTCAGCACATTCAACTATGTAAAGAAAAAAGTATTTAATAAGAATATTTCATTCATTCAGATCTAGGATGTGTTATTTTAGTGTTCCCTTTATTTTTTTGAGCAGTGTAGTAATAATAAATTGTTCCCATGGGTTTCTAGATAGACCATATGGTTCAAGACGAAATAACCTAATTAATGAGAAAAAAATGCATCCAATCAACAATGACATTATTATCAATTACCTCTACAACTTGTGGTATTCACTAAGTTGATATTTAGTGAATGTTTTACAGTTTAGTCATTGTATTTGTAATTTTAAAATCATCTTATTTAAATTGCAAAGCCACTGAACAAAAATTTAAACACAACATGTAAAGTGTTAGTTCCATGAGCTGAAATAAAAGATCCCAGAAATGTTCCATGCGCAGAAAAAGCTTATTTCTTTCAAATTTTGTGTGCAAATTTGTTTAGATCCCTGTTCGTGAGCATTTCTCCATTGCCAAGATAATCCATCCACCTGACAGGTGTGGCATATCAACAAGCTGCTTAAACTGCATGATCATTACACAGGTGCACCTTGTGCTGGGGAATATAAAAGGCCACTCTAAAGTGTGACAAAACTGCACATAACACAATGCCACAGATGTCTCAAGTTGAGGGAGAAATTGGCATTCTGTCTTCAGGAATGTCCACCAGAGCTGTTGCCAGAAAATTGAATGCTCATTTCTCTTCCATAAGCCGCCTCCTAGGTCATTTTAGAGAATTTGGCAGTATGTCCAACCTGCCTCACAACCGCAGACCACGTGTAACCACACCAGCCCAGGATCTCCACATTCTGCTTCTTCACCTGCAGGATCGTCTGAGACCAGCCAATCGGACAGCTGATGAAACTACATGTTTGCACAACTGAAAAATTTCTGCGAATAAGCTCATCTGCATGCTCGTCATTCCCACTAGGGTCTTGACCTGACTGCAGGTTGGCGTCGTAACCAGCTTCAGTCGGCAAATGCTCACCTTCGATGTCCACTGGCAAGCTGGAGAAGTGTGCTCTTCACAGATGAATCCCCGTTTCAACTGTCCAAGGGCAAATGGCAGACAGCGTGTATGGCGTTGTGTGGGCGGGCGGTTTGCTGATGTCAACATTGTGAACAGAGTACCCCATGGTGGGGTTATGGCATGGGCAGGAATAAGCTACAGACAACGAATACAATTGCATTGTATCAATGGCAATTTGTATGCACAGAGATACCGTGATGAGAAGCTGAGGCCCATTGTCGTACCATTCATCCACCGCCATCACCTCATGTTTCAGCATGATAATGCACAGGCACCATGTCACAAGGATCTGTACACAATTCCTGGAAGCTTTAAATGTCCCAGTTCTTCCATGGCCTGAATACTCATACATGTCACCCATTGAATATGTTTGGGATGCTCTTGATCAATATGTAAGTCAGCGTGTTCCAGTTCACGCCAATATCTATTAACTTCACATAACAATTGAAGAGGAGTGGGACAACATTCCAAAATCCACAATCAACAGCCTGATCAATTCTGTGTGGTAGATGTGTCGCGCAGCATGAAGAAAATGTGTGACCATGTCATGTGAAATCCAGAGATTAGGGATTTCCTTATATGAACTGTAAATCAGTAAAATCTTTGAAATTGTTGCATGTTGCACTTATATTTTTGTTCAGTGTATTTTACATGTGATAAGGCCAAAGAGAGCTGAGAGATAATTAGACACCTGTGATAATCTGAAGTACCCAAAAAGGGCCACTAGATGTCTTGTGATGGATTACATAAAATACTTGAAAGATACCAAAATTCTGGTAGTTTACTGATAATCTTTGAATGTTTCCAGTAACATACCCTCCCTTTGCAAAATTGCAACCCTATTCATGCGCTATTACATATAAGGCAGGAGTTCCATGATATTCTGATGAATGTTTATTCAATTCCACGCTCTCACAACATGATGAATTTCAAAAGCAGCCATTTTGACTTGTCAACTAATGCCACATACTGCACATTGTCTTCTTATTAGATGTTTGCCACTGCAGCAAGCAGATGGGTATGCTGGATGACTCTATGCATGTGGCCAGGACTCTGTTTCAAAGGATTGCATCATACACTTTTTACATCAATACTTCATGGTAGATCATGCCTCACCAAACACACCGTTGAAATGGCCAACCAAGACAACGGCGGTGCTGGCCGTGGTTGTCTCTCTGGATAATGCATTACATAACACTGACTTCGATGGAAGATATGCATCATATGATGACTTTCTCCAGCAGCGCACCTAAAAAAGGGCCAATCTGGAGTTGCTGCATGCATTTCTGGACTGTTAAAAGTAATCATTTATAGCTGTTGATTCTGGAAGAAGAGCCCATCAGAATACTCCGATGTTTTTTTAAACATGGTCAAAGTAAAGTAAATGTATGCAAACTCTGTATGTCTTCGAAAAATGGTTAAAGCCGTCATTTTGAGCTCATGGATGTTCAGTCCTTATATTTCTCAAGCCCCGTCCCTCATCGGTTTACCAAAATAAGTAGCAGTGACAGCTTGGTTATTGTTTGGAATGCGGATCGGCCCTTTAATCTCAAAATCGAGCTCATCCATACCACCCTTGGGCTAACCACTTTGCTGCATAACGTGTCGTTTAAAATTATATACAGTGGATAAGAGGAGTGACTATAATGTTCAAAAATGGATTGCTTGCTGTAATCATGACTTATTTCACCATATCTTTGTCCTAAATTACCCACTTGCATTTGTCATTTTATCCTGTTAAAATAGAGACTGTAAAATAGCAGTTACTGTTTCAATGCACTGACACAAAGGCTGTGTGAAAGCAGTGGAGCTATCACCACACTTTTCCTATTAAAAACTAGTGCCTGTTTACGTAACCTCCACATTTGGATTGATTGTGTTTCTAGCTTCCCAGGGGTTCCTGCATGCTAATTGTCATGTTGAGAGGGTTACAAAATCCACCATTTCACCTAGTCATGGTTCCCTCCCCTCTACAATGTGGGCACCCATGGCAACAGTCCAAAGAGGGCAGTGACAGGTCAAGAGAGCCCTCTACAGGCAAAAAGGAGAATAAGCACACGTTTCTGAGTCAAATCAGAATCTGAAAGAGCTCCAGCCTTTATGAACAGACCCGGAATCTCAACTCTTGATAGGCTAACACTGTAGAGACATGCATTGTCAAACTGAAATGGTTGATATGGGAAAGCCATATATTTGCTTATGAGAGGCTAGGTATGTATTTGATCGTATGATTGTACATAAGTTAATTGAGCTATTTGGACATTATAAAGATTGTCTCTTCAATACACGTAGAATGTGCATATTTAATTCAAATGAACAAAAAGTGTGTTTAGGAGGTGATATAAGTAATAACATGTATACTCCATTTATAATCCATGAAAATACTTTCTTGCAGATATTTAGAGAAAACAGTGTGGGCTTATGGAGCAAGTTAATCGATTGGCAAATATATGCTAGAATAAATGTATTTGTTGCTTCAATGGTCCCTCCAGAGACATTTCCAATTGAAGTTTATATAGACCCGTGCAGATGTAGAATCACACATTATAAACAGTATTGACATTGTCACAATACAACTCCACAACCATTTGCTGAATCACATTGGGTCTGAGATCTGGTTGGTATGTGGAAAAATGTCCACCTATACTGTAAGCTATGGGTGACTCGTTTGCAATGGAATTCATAACGCACACAATAAATAAATGAAAATGCTAAACATGGCGAGAAGTCAAAAGAGCCACTAACACACCTTTAAAGATGGATGAATTTATACACATCATGCATTAGAAACCTAATTCATTTTCTTTGCATATTTATTTTCTCATTCATTGTTTAAAAAAAAATATATTTACCAGTGTGATGGCATTGGTGAGACGGCATATCTCAGAGGAATTGTGCTAGGGGCCACACTGCTCATTAGCAATCCTCCTATCTGATTCCCATGCACTTTTCTTTGCCCTGCAAAGTGCCAGTAATGGAATTTAAATGAGTTTCCCAGCTGAATTAATTTACCAGCGATGAATGCACACTTCTGAAGGCAGCCTTTGCAGCCGGAGGTTGGGAACTAGGGTTGCAAAGGGAGTGTATTTTACTGGTTTAGAAGTTTACCAGAACTTCCAGAATGTTGGTATCTTTCAAGGATTTTATGTAATCTATCAAACTATATCTAGTGGCACTTTTAGGTACTTCAGATTATCACAGGCGTCTGGTCTGTGCCCTCTAACTGACCTTATCATATGTCAAAATATATTAAATAATGAAATAAGATGATATACAGTGCCTTGCGAAAGTATTCGGCCCCCTTGAACTTTGCGACCTTTTGCCACATTTCAGGCTTCAAACATAAAGATATAAAACTGTACTTTTTTTGTGAAGAATCAACAACAAGTGGGACACAATCATGAAGTGGAATGACATTTATTGAATATTTCAAACTTTTTTAACAAATCAAAAACTGAAAAATTGGGCGTGCAAAATTATTCAGCCCCTTTACTTTCAGTGCAGCAAACTCTCTCCAGAAGTTCAGTGAGGATCTCTGAATGATCCAATGTTGACCTAAATGACTAATGATGATAAATACAATCCACCTGTGTGTAATCAAGTCTCCGTATAAATGCACCTGCACTGTGATAGTCTCAGAGGTCCGTTAAAAGCGCAGAGAGCATCATGAAGAACAAGGAACACACCAGGCAGGTCCGAGATACTGTTGTGAAGAAGTTTAAAGCCGGATTTGGATACAAAAAGATTTCCCAAGCTTTAAACATCCCAAGGAGCACTGTGCAAGCGATAATATTGAAATGGAAGGAGTATCAGACCACTGCAAATCTACCAAGACCTGGCCGTCCCTCTAAACTTTCAGCTCATACAAGGAGAAGACTGATCAGAGATGCAGCCAAGAGGCCCATGATCACTCTGAATGAACTGCAGAGATCTACAGCTGAGGTGGGAGACTCTGTCCATAGGACAACAATCAGTCGTATATTGCACAAATCTGGCCTTTATGGAAGAGTGGCAAGAAGAAAGCCATTTCTTAAAGATATCCATAAAAAGTGTTGTTTAAAGTTTGCCACAAGCCACCTGGGAGACACACCAAACATGTGGAAGAAGGTGCTCTGGTCAGATGAAACCAAAATTGAACTTTTTGGCAACAATGCAAAACGTTATGTTTGGCGTAAAAGCAACACAGCTGAACACACCATCCCCACTGTCAAACATGGTGGTGGCAGCATCATGGTTTGGGCCTGCTTTTCTTCAGCAGGGACAGGGAAGATGGTTAAAATTGATGGGAAGATGGATGGAGCCAAATACAGGACCATTCTGGAAGAAAACCTGATGGAGTCTGCAAAAGACCTGAGACTGGGACGGAGATTTGTCTTCCAACAAGACAATGATCCAAAACATAAGGCAAAATCTACAATGGAATGGTTCAAAAATAAACATATCCAGGTGTTAGAATGGCCAAGTCAAAGTCCAGACCTGAATCCAATTGAGAATCTGTGGAAAGAACTGAAAACTGCTGTTCACAAATGCTCTCCATCCAACCTCACTGAGCTCGAGCTGTTTTGCAAGGAGGAATGGGAAAAAATGTCAGTCTCTCGATGTGCAAAACTGATAGAGACATACTTGGGGTATGACTTACAGCTGTAATCGCAGCAAAAGGTGGCGCTACAAAGTATTAACTTAAGGGGGCTGAATAATTTTGCACACCCAATTTTTCAGTTTTTGATTTGTTAAAAAAGTTTGAAATATCCAATAAATGTCGTTCCACTTCATGATTGTGTCCCACTTGTTGTTGATTCTTCACAAAAAAATACAGTTTTATATCTTTATGTTTGAAGCCTGAAATGTGGCAAAAGGTAGCAAAGTTCAAGGGGGCCGAATACTTTCGCAAGGCACTGTACATAAAATAGAACGACAAACATTATCCTAAATATAAACCATCAACCTACTGAATACCATTGGTGTTTAATATGAGGATTTCAGTATGAAAAATCCTATAAATCTATACACTTATTTTACTGATGTCAATATGTATTTGTTGTCCATGTTTGCCACCAAACTGGTTGCACTTGTGAAAAAAGTAAATAGTTGGACGAGTTGCAGAGGTAACTAGAAACTACCTACTAGGAACTCATGGACAATAGGGACACAGATACACAACATTAATACTATATATATATATATATATATATATATATATATATATATATATATATATATGAATGCATGCATGCATGTTCTAAAAGTTTTTCAAGTATAAATTACCAAAGTTACAATAGATTGTCATAGATTTTCTGTTAATTATCAAAATTACTGAAGACATGACACAACATGTGAACAAGTGCATGCGGAGGAGGGCAATTATATTGGGCAGCTCAAGGAGCGATGTCAAGTTTTTAATCTCACAGATGTCACCAGAAACCCGCTTATCAAATTTGTCACAGGCAGTGGCATGCTGCATAAATGACCTATGCCTACTGTCATATGTCAAAGTTTTAGATAACGTTTTATGCAATGCATGATAAGTGTGAGCATATGTATGTGTGTATGCTAAATATACACTCAGTGACCAGTTCATTAGGTATACCCATCCAGGACAAGGTCGGACCCCTCTTTGGCTCCAGAACAGCCTGATTTCTTTAGGGCATGGAAACGTAGCTCAATTGGTATCAAGGGACCTAACATGTGCCAAGAAAACATTCCGCCAGCAACCTGTACCGTTGGTACCCGGCAGGAGTGGGCCATGGACTCACGCTGCTTACTCCAAATCCTGACTCTGCCATCAGCATGACACAACAGAAACCACAATTCATGTTTGTGGCCCGCCTGTTAGCTTGCACGATTCTTGCCATTCTCGTTCGAGCTCTCGTCAACAAGCTATTTTCGCTCCCACAGGTCTGCCGCTGACTGGATGTTTTTTGTTTGTCACGCCATTCCCGGTAAACCCTTGACACGGTCATGCATGAAAAGCCTAGGAGGCCGACCGTGTCCGAGATATTGGATCCAGTGCCATGGCACCGACGGTCATTCAACGCTCAAAGCCGCTTAGGTCACTCGTTTTGCCCATTCTAACGTTCCGTCAAACTGTCACTGAATGCCTCGATGCCCGTCCACCTGCTTTATATAGCAAGCCATGACCACATGACTCACTGTCTGTAGGAGCTAACCATTTTTGTGAATGAGGTGGTGCAACTAATAAACTGGCCACTGAGTGTACAGTACATAGGACATACGGACCTGTGTGTGTCTCTCCTCACATAGAATGTGACGGTGTTACATGGATCACACTGCACATTCTATATTTGACTCACAGTGTCCAGTGGGCCTCCATAGTGGTCTACAGACGACAGACATACTGAATTCTGTATCATGATGGAGTTGCGAGCCTGGATTGGGCTACCTGGATCGTGTTCTAGCTGTCATTGGGAAAACACACAGAAGGAGATCATATTTTCTGTAATGGGTGGGATTGGTACGGGTGAACTCTCACTCGGGAAGCCAACGTCCATTAGACCAAGAGGGAACCCCCGTGGGCCGAGCGTGACAATTGGTCTCTGGCGGGGCTATCAATCACAACATTTCCATACATGGTTGACAAGGACAGTGTGCAAATATCAAAGCTATTTGAAGCTTTGCCAGAGAGTGGATATTATAAGGAAGGATATGAGAATCAGCGAGAGGCGAGCAAAGACCAGTCGAAAATCAAGCGTTCATGAAGCACTCCTGTCCCATGTCCCAAGGCCAAGAATCGTATAGATATATGGTTAATGTTGTGAATATTAATGAATGGGGATGGAGTCATTAATTTATCTGTTATAAACTTACACATATTACAATTTCCATTGTTAGAATTAAACACAGAAACTATTGCTTTCTGGGCCATGGCCATTAGGTATGTAGTAGGACTCAAAGTCATCTGGCAAAATACACACAATTCTGACTT
The DNA here is from genome assembly GCF_045791955.1 of Oncorhynchus clarkii lewisi. Lineage (NCBI taxonomy): Eukaryota > Metazoa > Chordata > Actinopteri > Salmoniformes > Salmonidae > Oncorhynchus > Oncorhynchus clarkii. The sequence continues at coordinate 7,250,240 of NC_092173.1, read as the reverse complement.
TAATTCACATATGATCTGATAATGTGTCAGGTATATACGTGAGGTAGGGTAAACAACACTAGTGTTATTGGTTTCTACAGAGGGCCAGTCTGTATGTTGACTTCAATGTGGTGAAACCCACACAGACACAGATAAGACTGGGTTTTACTTTCTTTTGAGGGGGAAATGTCTAATCCAATGTTAATAATTAGATATGGAGGTAATGTTCTGTTAAAACTAGCTGATACGTTACACTCCAAAGAAAAAAGTCATTAGAAAGGGCTGTCTGGTATTATTCATTAACCAAATGTTGATACTTCATTTGTACTTTTGTTCGGGTCTCTAAGGGGAAAAAAAGAACAAGCAGGTGAATGTGTGTGTGAGGTTGTGTTTTCATTTTCTTTGCAGTAGAAATCTGTCGTGATAGAACTGGTAGCTGAAATCGATGGTGAACCGGCAACACATATTTGAGGCAATTACTTTTGTGCAAACACATGCTCGAAGTTATCGATACAACCAGGTCACAATTTATGGAGCAGCCAAGTTCTGCAGCTTCCTGACATGATTGAATAGAACTTTGGGCTTACCCTTCATTGAACTGCAGTACAACATAAAACATTTATTGAAAAGCTGCCTTAATGTTTATGATTACGTTAATTCCGCTCATTATATTTTGGTAATTTACTCTGTATGACTTTGGCCAGTGTCTGAAAGTGCTGCATTTTAGCCCTTACACATTATCGTTGAATAACTAATGATGGCCATGAATTAATCTCCACCCGGCACAGCCAGAAGAGGACTGGCCACCCCTCATAGCCTGGTTCCTCTCTAGGTTTCTTCCTAGGTTTTGGCCTTTCTAGGGAGTTTTTCCTAGCCACCGTGCTTCTACACCTGCATTGCTTGCTGTTTGGGGTTTTAGGCTGGGTTTCTGTACAGCACTTTGAGATATCAGCTGATGTAAGAAGGGCTATATAAATCAATTTGATTTGAAACATCTTTCAAGCAACATCAATACATAAGCATCTACAATAGATTTTTATTGAAATTACTCAATTCTTGGAGAAAACAATTCTGCCAGCATTTGATTGACATTGTAGAATAACAACTAATCCTTACTCCCTGGTAATTGGAGATTATATCGGTTGCAGTGATTGCGAATCGAAAGTGTTCCTTCTTATACCGTATGAATGTTATAACCGGTTTTCTTCCGTCGGTATGGACAATGTATTGGAACGATAGACAAATGGACAGAGAAGATAAGTGGAAAGTTAGTACATGTATCTGACGTGTTTAGTGACACAGATAATATCATATTTTATTGGATTGCCATGTCTACCTCTACACTGGTTAATAAACAAGAAGGTTACCTTGTTGGATGATGTCTAGGCATATGGCCTGTCCAGAGCATGTATCAAGGTGCCACCTCCGGCCACTGTAAGTCTGTTCTCCCAGCGCCCCAGCCGCACTGAAACTCTACTGAAGAAGAGCAAGAGTAGGTTTCAACACTTAGGTTGACTTCACGTGACCTTGTTTTTTTTGCGTGTTTTGTTCTGACAATCTAATTATGTTACTCTTTCTACATTCGCAGTTTACATGAACACAGAAGCAGAGTGGAGGGAACAGAAGCACGAGTTGAAGCTCCCTCCTCCAGCGTGGATTAGCTACTTGGCCCTCCTCGCCATCATCTTATTCCGTCCCGTGTGGAGGGAGGGTTAGGCGGATTTTCGTGCGCTTCAGGGCCTGGCATTTGCAGGCGGTGATAAACTCTGGACTGGGTTGGTGATCCGCCTCTTCAAGGCCATCCAGGATGACTTTTGGAAACGTCCCCTGGGCCTCTATAGAGCCACCCAGCATCCCTACCCAAAGGTGGGGAGGCGAAGGTGATGAGGTCAATTGGAAAGCCATAAAGCTGCTCTGCCTCCCCGTCTGGGTTGTAGTCCTTGCCACTGTATTGTTTTGCATTGGAGAATGCATCATGCTGGAATCGATGGCCATAGCAACACTGGGGGCTTCCCGCAGTCTTCGCCCTGAGGACTATTCTGCGGACATCCAAGCACCTGCTCTACACCATGGACAGCAGTATCCAGCACTAGATGAACAGCTCGGCCGTCAGCGACCAGATGGGCTTCATGAACAAGGTGAGGAAGGAGGTGGGCGTCATGGTGGACTTCATCCACTTCATGGAGGTGTTCGAGGGGAGGAGGATCTGTGTAGTGCTGGAGATCACCCACCTGGACTGCTGCGGCCCAGACGGGGTGATCCGCACCCTGGAGGCTACGAACGTTCTGCTGGCAGGGGAGAATGTCCTGTTCGTGTCCATCCTAGCTGTGGACTGGTGATATCCAGTCGGTACAATTATTATAAAATGTTATTGTATTTTACTCCCTTTTTCTCCCAATTTCAATTACAATCTTGTCTCATCGCTGCAACTCCCCAACGGGCTCGGGAGAGGCGAAGATCGAGTCATGCATCCTCCAAAGCATGACACGCCAAACCGCACTCCTTAACACCTGCCCGCTTAACCCAGAAGCCAGCTGTGTCGATGTGTTGGAGGAAACACCGTTCAACTGACGACTGAAGTCAGCCTGCAGGAGTTGCTAGAGCGCGATGAGCCAAGTAAAGCCCCACCGGCCAAACCCTCCGCTAACCCGGACGACGTTGGGCCAATAGTGCGTCACCCTATGGGACTCCCAGTCACGGCCGGCTGTGACACAGCCTGGGATCGAACCCGGGTCTGTAGTACTGAGATGCAGTGCCATAGAACGCTGTGCCACTCGAGAGGCCGCATACGACTTTCTAAACAGGATGGTCACCCTGCCTTTCTCAGAGCCTGAGATGTTCCCTGACTCCAAATGCAGAGCTTTTAAAACCTTCGCTGACAGCCATCTAGAGTCTGACTGGTGGAAAGTTATTAAGAGAGGAAAACACAGGGCTGGGAAGTTCTCTGCATTTGAAAAAGGCAGGCTTGATGACAACCTTGTGCCGTTCACTGGAAAGGGTCCAAGCGAGACAGAGACATTAGAAAAAGGCGTCCGTTGGGAGATCTGTGCCAAGAAAGTCAAGGCGCTAACAAATCTTTATGCTGTTAGAATTATTAAGCTAGTATATCATGGAGGTCAGTATACAGTTTCATCCATAGATCATTATTATGGAATTTACATAACTCATTTAGCTAAGTCCATTAGTGTATCAAATGAATTTTGAATCAGACAGATCAGTCAAAACAGAACCCAATGCACCCGTAAAATAATTGTTTCCCCTCAGTCTGCTGCTATTGTGTACTTGTTAACATGCAAAAATGGCAAGTCAGTGACCTTGAAATGTTCTGTTTCAGGAGCAAGCGTGGCATTCATAGCAGCAGACTGCATACGGTACAGTCCCTTGCGAGCAATCACAAATGGTGTAACTTCCCACACGCCATAACCTTTTCCATTAACCCCCGGTGCCCATTAGAATGACGACCAACCATGTCCAATGGCACCATTCAAAATACACTCACCTGCCAGTTTATTAGGTACATCGTTCCTACAGACAGTGAGTCATGTGGCCGTGGCTTGCTATATAAAGCAGGCTGACAGGCATTCAGATACTGTTAGAAAGGCCTAAACAGCTTTAAGCGTGGTATGATCATCGATGCCAAGCGCCCCGGACCCAGTATCTCAGAAACGGACCCCCTACTGGGCTTTTTACACACGACAATGTCTAGGGGTTACCGATAATGGAGCGACTGTGGCAGTCCTGTGGGCGAAACAACTCGTTGAAGAGAGAGGTCGAAGGAGAATGGCAAGAATCGTGCAAGATAACTGGCGGGCCACAAACAAACAAATAACGGCGAAGTATAACAGTGGGTTGCAGAACGAAATCTCGGAACGCACAACTCGCCGTTCCTTGTCACGGAGGGGCTATTGCAGCAGATGACCACACCGGTTTCCACTCCTATCAGCTGAAAACAAGAAGCTGCTCAAGTGGGCACGTGATCACCAACACTGGGCAATTGAGGAGTGGAAAAACACTGGAACATGACAGCGAGTTCAGAATACTTGAGTGGCCTGCGCAGTGACTTCAACCCAATAGAGCTGGATGGGCTGTTTGCAGAATGAATGTACCGCCATCCAATCTGCAGCAACTGCGTGATGCCATCACGTCAGCATGGACCAACATCCCGGTGGAACATTTCAGCTAAAAACAAGAAGTAACTCCAGTGGGGACGCGATCACCAACACTGGACAATTGAGGAGTGGAAAAACATTGCCTGGACCAACAAATCCCAGGTTCTGTTACGTCATGCTGATGGCAGTCAAGGTTTTGGTATTAGCAGCATTAGCATGAGTCCATGACCCCATCCTGCCTGGTGTCAACGCTACAGGCTGGTGGCGTAATGGTGTGGGAAATGTTTTTATGGCACAAATTTGGTCCCTTGATACCAACTGAGCAACATTTCCATTGCCCGAAAATGTCTGTCTGTTCTTGAGGCAAAGCGGGGTCCGACCCGGTACTAGATTGGTGTACCTAATAAACTGGCCAGTGAGTGTATATGTCACACAATGTCATGTCTGCATTGTTCTCTGGATGGAAAAGTTAATCTTGCCAATAAAATACCAACAGCTGCTGACAGGGAGTCAACTTGATGGAGCATCTCTAGTTGATTGGAGCAGCAGTGAGATCTAGCTAGCTACATTTGCTCTGACTACCCAGCTAACTAGCGATTACCATTAGTGGCAAACACGATTTAGCTTAACTTGCTAAGAAAACACTAACTAGCTGTTTGCAGATGTAAAAAACACAAACTAATATTGTAATTATAGAATGCATGTGGATTTATATTAAGATCAAAGTGGAAACAACATCATTGTCATCAACATTGTTCATGTGCTGCATTGACCATACAGACTGAACGAAAGTGTTGCGTGGTCAAGCAAAAATAAATGCTCTCCTTGAGTGACAGGAGGTGGGACTAGGTCTGTGTGGAAAGCGGCGTGGAAAGAGAGAGAGCGGAGGGATGGCTCAAGTAGCGGAGTAAACTATAAAAATGGACGTTACACACAGCATATCACATTTAACAAACCAAACATTAAAAATACCGTTATAGAAGGTAAAGTAAAAACCCAAACCGGTATATAGTAAAATACGGTATACCGCCCAGCCCTAGTGAGATCAGACATGCCCTTCAGATGACCTTGGGAGAATGGATCACTTTCAGTTCGCACTTCCTGGGTGCTATGCCAAATGCTCAGTCTCACCCGACATGTCAGTGACTGCAAAAATAATGGTTAATCAAACCCCCCCGGAATCCCATTGGATAAAAAAATTATCTTCAATTTTGTAACACTTTTTTATCTTTGGAAGGATTGCACTGTATCTTAAATTGTATTAACCGTTTCTTCAAATGTTCTCTAAAGTAGAGGCCTAGTTGCGGTTCAATGACTGAAATGTGAATACAGCAACGCACAATGATAACAACCTAGAATTCAATGTTGTCATCGTTTTGTTAGCAAATGGGGATTCTGTAGTTTCTTCAACTCTAGGCCTACGCAAAAAATGACCACAGCGGTCGCATCCCTTGCAGTGCCTTGCTGACACCACAAGAGTGGGCTGTGCACTAGGCCTACACAAGGTTTGGTGCATTGGAAAATACAGAGATTGACTAGACATCTCATGTGCTTGTGAACAGCTAAATACTTGAACGTATGATCGAGAGCAATAAGCAATCCTTTATGGCCAACTACAATGAATAAGCTATCTGAATAACATGGAGCAGTAATAGTATAATGGCATGCATAATTTATTCACCTAATGCAAGTGCCTTTTACAAATAACAATACTCCCAAGTCCATTGTTTAGCCTACATAATACATATGAAACAATGAATGTGGCACATCACTGTCCGAGAATAGGGGTAGTGGGAGAGGAGGGGATGGTAATATCGGGGAGTAGATAACAGCTGGTGATAATGTCTATTTCCTCTGAGACGGACTTGAGGTCGTCCAGAATGAGTCGGATGCTGTGGGAGGCGTTGATGATGCCGTTCTGGGAGCTGTTTAGGTGGGTTGTGGCCATGCGTATCTCCTTTGTGGCATTACCATACACCTGTTTGATGGTCTGGGGCACATCCGTGCACAGACGTGCATTGCTCTCCTGTAATCTCAGCTGGAGTAAAGTGTTGTAGTAGAGCCCACTGTGTTCAGGCCTAGACACAACCAACTCCTCTACCGCGGACGGAATGTCAGGGTTATCTCTGATCACAAGCAGTGGAGTTAAGTCCTTGCGTAATATTTGTGGGTTTTCAGAGCTTGCAGGAATTACACATTTACGTACTCTCTCAACCTCCCCCTCGCTGTCAGTCTCAGATGCTTCCCCTGGTACCTTTTGCCCTCCGGCTGTTGAATGTGGAGAGAGGGAGGTGATGTATACCTCATCATCTGAGTCGGTCTCTGACGCCTCGCCTTGCACCACTATCTGGTATTTGTCACTTGCCATTACACCACACCACCTAAATACACAAGATAATTGTGAAGGCCTACAGTAGAAAATATAATATTTTATGGAGAGGCACAGTTTAATGAAACAGTGAAGCGTGTTCTGGTGGTATGCATTGTTTAATGGAACTGTTGCAGAATCAGATGATGCCTGGGTGCCCATCGGAATGTGCCTCCTTCCCAAATTTGGTCACTAGCCCAAATATTTTTTTTGTGCGAGATGATAACCATCGATGGGCGCCCCCCGTTTAATCATGTTATGAAATGTAAGTATTTGGCTTGTTATGTTAATCAATCTACGTTAAATCAATTCACCAATGCCAATATAGATAGCTAGCCTGCTATTATTCGAAAAATGTATGTAAAACAAATGATCATACCTCTGGTCCTGCAAAAAAAAGAATCACATGAGCACCCGGAAGTCGGTCAAAACACTCTCTCACTAGGGTTGATCCAAACTAAGTACTGCACATATTCGCTAATCAGTACACCTAGATGTCTGTTAAATCCGACTAAATTGAACATTGAGATGATGTGTAGATCTGAGTATCTGCGCAGATCCTCACAAAGTCTAACCCTCGTGAGTATGCAGTACGATTCTTGACCAATCAGAGTAGACACTGAACGACATGTGACATTTGGAACGTCAACCATATGCAGTCATTGGCCGTGTTCGAGAACATCAAAATCGTAATGTATCATGGGTAAATGGTGAATGACTGATTGATCTACAAATTACAATGAGTCGTTATTTATGACGGACGGTGATTTGTAGATCAATCAGTCGGCAGTCTCCTCCACTGTCGGCTGCAATGTCGAACAAGACTATTGATGTCAACAAACCCCATATGATCGTGCGACGCAAGCAAGCTTCCTAGACGCAGCGTAAAATATTTTGTGATGAAGGTATGAAGTGCCATCTGTAGTATTTACAGTAAGCGCTATTTTATGGTTATTAAATTAAAATAATATTTTGTGCATGAAAAAAAGACATCGCCGCAGTGTTCTGTAAGAAATTACATTCTTCATCGTCAGCATTCGCCGTCACGGTCACTGCAACACAGCTACGGTCACTTTCAGCAGCCAGTACAAGCTCGTTAGTTAGGTTGTCAGTGGTCAGACTGTTGATGACTAGTTATGAGTGTCTGACTGTATGGTGTGTGATGTAACGTTAGTTGTCTGTAATTTCCATTATCAGTTTTATTTTAAGTACTTCCCTGTACCAAAAGGGAACGGCTATTGCATATGTATTTTTTTTGTCGCTGTAGAAAGCGTTATGTTCTTGTATGTGTGCATAAATTCATATCGCACACAAACTAACGTTACTCAGCTCATCATGTCTCATCTGAGTGGAATTTACGTGGGAAAGTCGTGATTTGCTGTTGGGTGAACTTCAAAGGGACTGGAGAAGAAACTGTCACTGTACTCTTGTGTGAATGTCGTAATGAACATCTCTGGATTGGTTTATTTCACAATCTATTCCTGTCATTTATATCCAGTATCTATTTTGGATGCTGTTGTGACTCATATTCTCCCATAATGAGGTTTCATATACCATAGATTTTTTTTTTTTAACCCACCATTGTTCCTGTGTTGAATACAAGCTTATTATAATGCAACTTGAATGCTGCTCTTTGATGCATATTGCTACAGCATTTTATTTCAGTAGAAAGTCTAACATTTATTTCAGGCCATTTCATTATAATCATTCGGGCTATCCCTCAGTCTACCTCTAACGTAGAGAAATTATCTTAGCCTACATTATCGTGTGGTACTTCAACCTTTTTCCATGTGTTCTTGTTTACTCCCATCCAGGAGGAGCCCAGGGGCTGCTACCAGAGCAGGTACACCCAGTGAGGGTCGGGAGAGACCATGGACCTGAGTGAGAGGAGGCCCAACAAGTGGTGGACAGAGTCGGACACCTTCGCCATGCTGGCCCTCATCGAGCAGCTGGACCTGGTGCATGAGCTGGATAAGAAGCGCCAGCGAAACGACTCGCACTTCCGCCGCCTGCGCTACAGCCTGGCCAAGCGGGACATCCACTTCACTGTCAACCAGATACGCAACCGCTGGAAGAGCCTCAAGCACAAGTACCGCAAGATCAAGATGGCAGGATACCGTAGCGCCGCTGCACGCCTGTCCACCATCGAGTCGTTCCGTTACTTTCGTATGCTGGACCGCATGCTGGCCAGGAGGGCCCGGGTGGGGGCCCCAGTGCAAGGCATTGCAGATGGACACAATATGGTGGTGTTGACCCCTTCAGACCTGGAGGATCATACTGATGGTACTACTTTCTGGCTTTAGGATTATTATACATTTATTATTTTACATTAAATAATTGTAAAGAAGTGTATGCTTTGTGTTGGCCTGCTCTGCTCACCCTTCTTCTCAGGTGATGTTGCTCAGCCCGAATCTACGGCCCCTTGGCAGGACAGCCTGGCTCCAGCTCTAGAGGGAGAAGCAGACGAGACCAATGCCATCCCAATAGAGGACAACGCCAGCACTCCGGGCTGGGCCTTGAAGTCAGACGAGATAATCACTTTGGGTCTGTCTGGAGAGTATCTTTACCCAGTGAAGAGAGAGCCACATTCAGTACCCTCTTTACATGATGGTGAGGGAGCTAGGGACCCCACTGGCTGCAGTCCACAAGAACAAGCTGGTGAGTGCTTTTATAACTGAGTGGCTACATGACCATCTATATTTTATGTAATTAATGTGTTCTTTTTAACTAATATGTAATTCATCTGTTGGAATTTTACTTTGTACTTATCAATTGTTTAAAGCTTTGGATAATAAATATTACAGCGATAACCTAAAACAAATACAAGTTGTCCTGCTGTTCATTTCTCCGCAGGCACTTGTGAGGACACCAGCACCCTGATCCTCCAGCAGCTCACCATCCTGAACCATCAGCTAGGGGAACAACTCGCTGAGCAAAGGGCCTTCCATTGCAGCATGCTGGGTATGATGGACCGACAGATAGAGGTCCTGGAGCAGCTCTCCAACTTCTCCACAGGCCGCCAGGTCAAGGCCGAACCCGATGACAGTAACACTCCTATCAGCCAGCAGGTCCACAACTCCCTGGTGCGCATCTTGAGAGGAGTGGAACAGGTCCAAACCCAAGGACACCAGCAATGCTCATGCAAGGCCTACCCCTCACAGCCTACATCTCCCTCCTGGACAGTCTCTCTGTTAGAGGTCCAGAATGAATCACCCTCCAGGGATGAGAACTCAACTAGTGACACATCCAACCCTCAGCCCTCAGACCATGGGCGTCCTGAACCTCAAGGACCATCCCCCTAGGAGCAGCTTCCCACTTCCCCACAGAAGGGGGTTTTGCTTAACGGACTCTCAAACAAGTTCCAGCACAACTGAGTGCTCTTGAAGCTTCATCCTGACAGAGGAGAGCATACACTCTTAGGAAAAAATGGTTTCAAAGGGGTTCTTCAGTTGTCCCCATAGGAGAACCCTTTTAGGATCCAGGTAGAATCGTTTTTGGTTTCAGGTAAAACACGTTTTTTCCATGTAGAACCCTCTGAAAAGGGTTCTACATGGAACCTAAAAATGGTTCTACCTGAAACCAAAAAAAGGTTATTCAAAGGGTTATTCTATGGGGACAGCCGGAGAATTGTTTCAGGTTCTGGATATAAACTTTTTTTCTAAGAGTGTTGAATAAAAATATATGGGTGCTTACATTTATGAGGGACTTGTCATTTTGAGAATGTATTGTAAAAAAATTTTAAAAAGTGTTTGTTTTTTATTCCAACTTCTCTTCTTCAGTTTAATTTTGTCATCTCCAAATGTTTTAATGTATGTTTTAATGTGAATAGTCTGATGTTTTAATCAGATATATTTTAAAGTCTACAATCTAGAGAATTTTGACAAACCTTAGCGCAGATGTTTATTTACTCTAGTCAAGAAGAGAGATTCCAATTCGCCAGCAATCATCCACTGAAACTTGCTTCCCCAAATGATGTTTAAATGTATGTTTTCTTAACTCATACACATTTATGTGGAAGCTGGTCAAGCAAAGGCTTTATCCAAATATCTCCTCTTTTCTAAATGTTCCTTTTCCTAAACATATATTGGATATTTTGGTGACTTCATTTCTATATTGAAGACTTGTTTTAAACAGGGACTTTGTAGAACTCCATTTGCACAGCTGTTTGCATAGTCATGGATACACATGGCTGCTTTAATTTAGGTCAGTGAATGGGTTTTACTTCGCTTTAGCTTTGCTGAAGCTGAGAGGTACTGTAGTGTGTAAGTGCAATATGGTAATGAAGTCTACATTTGAAATCTCACAAGAGAGTCATCCCACATCATCCATCACTTAATTTGTGTCTTGGAATTGTATTACTACATCTTGGCAGTACTGCAATTTGGCATGTTTTGCTTGTAATTTGTTACCTGTCTTAAGCAAGAATTTTGCTAGGACTGTTTGGGAGTGGGGAGGGGAAAACTGAAAATTAGCTGTTATTGGCAGAGAGGTTTGGAATTTGTGCTGCGTTCAGTACATTTTTACGTTCTGGAACATTCAATTGAATGAAAATGATGCTGTACTGAACGACTAGTCAAAAACGGGGAGGGGTTGGGGAACACTGTCAACATGGCCAATTTCAGGCAGTCTTTTCAAACAGCTCTTACATAAAAAAGCATTATCATGATTTTCACAATTTCACAGTATTATTCCAACCTCATAGTGTGAAAATATATATAAGACACCGGAAAATCACGTTTTTGACCTCACTGCGACTTTTCTCTCAAAGTTATTTTAATACATGACTTTCAGCTTCAATCAGAACTTGTATCAAGTCCATTGATATTGAGTTATTTAGTGTAATGTATTTGATGCACCTTGACATTAAACCTAATCCAAATGAGAACAATAAAAAGAAGCATACTTGTGGTGATAGTCTTATTTATGGACTGAAACGTGCCTGGAAATGTCATTGATACTATTGTATTTTTAAAAGTGAAGAATTAAATATTCACTGTAATGGAAGGACTGGTTTATTTTATGAATTGCAAATCTAATCAGTAGCTTTAGCCATTGTGGAATTAGACATGAATGTTGCAATGTACATTGTAGGCCTACTTCAAAAGGAAAATATGATGTACATTTATTTCAAATGCAAGCTTTTTTTGCGGATCAATTATTTGAGCTCCCTTTTTCAGCATCAGACACTCCAAGATCTCCAAACTTGTTTTATAGTATACTCTAATAACTCGAAGCAATGCCAGATCCCGGAATACCAATATACCTTTATCATAACATTGAAGCTGTAACAAAAAGTAGCCTAAAATGAGAAAATATTCAATAAAACATGAATTGTGTTTCTTTTTACGTTTGATGTGTTCCCAGACTGAAAATGTGCATCACCTCACCTATTGCGAACATATCTCTGTCCTCATATAACCTGTCAAATTAAAAGGACATGTATTGAAATTATGTGATGGTCTTAATAAAATATGAATAAGGGAATTTCACATAAACTGGGAAGGGTGTGAGCTGCATGAAGAAACAAACTATTTGCATTGTTGTCCTAGCTGGCGACCCTATTAACCAATTCATAGTGTCTGAAAATGTTTAGCATTTTCTCCTGTAATCAGTTATCCAGCTATTTGTCCTTCGGCACGACTAAGCAAAGTTGTGCCTCCTTCGCAGGTTCCGTAGTCAGGAAGTAACGCTTTGTTTACATCGTGAGCAATTTAGCGGAAAGTAACTCAAACCAGAGCTGTAAAATAGGTAATCTGTTGGATTTACATGCGTTAGTAATATGTGATCATATTTATCGAACGTAGATAGCAAATTATATTTTAATTCAGAAGAAAGCATTGCCCGCAGTTTCAAGCACTAGCTAACGTTAGCTAGCTAGATGTTCTCCACCAGTGTACCAGGATCATTTAGCTTGCATGTTTTAAACGTTTGTCAGTCAGGTAGAGAACGTTGCCTAGCTTTTCGTATTAAGATTTTTATTTTATTTCAGACATGGCCGACGACGTACTCTTTGAGTTCCTCCACATGGAGATGGTGTCCCATATTTACAAAGACCAAGCCTCGAGAGGGGAGATGGACAAGGTAGGTTAAGCTCGTAAAGTCATTAGACAGCCACCTGACATACCCACTCAACATTGTTTGAAAGCTTAGTCATCATCAAAAGGTGTGTTTGTATATTGTTGTCACATCTAGCTATTTGGGTTTTTTTTCTACACAGGATAGGGCAACTTGTGTGTCCACTCTGGAAGGCATGGGCTTCAGAGTAGGACAGGGACTTATAGAAAGGTAGGACAACAGTTTTCACTATTGCATATGCCCTGTATTTCAGTTTGACCTAAGTTCCACCTTTGAGTACTTTAGTATCACTTTACCTGATTGAAATGGCAATATATGTAGGCTAACCTTGTGTGTTTCCTGACCCTCCAGGTTCACAAAAGATTCGCCCAGCTTCAAAGATGACTTGGATGTCATGAAATTCATCTGTAAAGACTTCTGGATAAATGTCTTCAGAAAGCAAATTGACAACCTTAGGACAAACCACCAGGTGTGCCCATAAAAATAAAAGCACTTTAGATGAGGAATTCAGCTGCTGATATACTTTCCTACCTATGGCCTTCCTCCCAAATATTCATGGTGTGTTGTCTTGTTTCTACACAGGGTACTTATGTTTTGCAAGACAACAAGTTTGCGCTCTTGACACAGTTTTCTAACGGGAAGCAGTACCTCGAGGAAGCTCCAAAAGTAAGACATCCAATCGTTTTTAAAAAGTAGACCCAGTCGTTTCTCATTTTACAACAGTGGTCTTAAATCTTGGTTCTGGGGACCCAAGCTGGGAACACACTTGTTCCAGCCCGGCACTAACACCAGGTTAAACTTGATAAGTTAAAGTATGCATGGTAGTACTTGGATGGAAAAAATGCTTGCCACACCCTATTTGGCCCAAGGTTTAACATTATTCTAGAATATTCAGCCAAATAGATTGAAATATAGGCCTTGGGTGATTTAACTCGATTGTAAATGTTCAGCCGTAACTGTCTGGTATGTTTTGCAACAGTATCTGGCATACTCCTGTGGATTGGTGAGAGGAGCTTTGTCTAACTTGGGGATGGATTGTGTGGTGACAGCTGAGGTCTCCCTAATGCCCTCATGTGAGTCTCTTTTATCATCATCATCATCATTTATCATATACCATCATACTACACCAAACATTACCGATACTACAGAGATGTTTCAAGTCAGAGAGTGTTCAGTGACAGGTACTTCCTGTAAAGGTTGTTAAGCAGTCCAGGGCAGGACTTTGGCTAGCTGAGTGACAAACACATCCCTTGTTAGTAGGTTTTTATCTCACTTCAAAAACATTATCTAGCTTCGAGACGACTTCTTAAAGAGCTCAATGTGTCTTTATTACGTAGCCGTGAAAGTAATACAATTACACAATTTCACATGTCAAAAACAACTTTATTTCAAAGGAGTGCTGTACTGAGCATGCGCAGCTCGGCAACTTCAGACGATCAGGTGTTTCTACGTAGTTAGCTTGGCGGACATGACATGCTAAGCTAGCGTTTAGAAAGCGCCGTTAGAGGCACCTCTTTCTATATGGGCCCTCTTTGGATACCGACACTGGTGAGTTCTGAGCAGAATATTTATCAGCTTGGTGCAGAACCTGAAGCACTTCCGTGATTCCTTTTCCATTATTAAAGGTGCTACATGTAATCTTTTTGTGGCCATCAAATCTCTTGTCAAATTGACTGAGGCTGAGTGATTTGTGTAAGTACCACGCGCTAACGGATTGTTATCGATTAGCTTGCCGCTCAGGCCCAGTCAACAAGAGCTGGTCAGTCTTTCGTTGACCAATAAGAAGGCTGCACGATTCAAATGCAATTTTGTGTGGGCCCAATAATTCCTCTATTACTGTAGATACTGTATCTTAAAGACATTTTCTGAAATTACAATGACAAAATATTACATGTAGCTTCTTTAATGACAAGGTACATAATATGTCCATACTTTGTAAGACGTTTGTCTTTTTAAGTAATATTACCACCTTTTGTGTTCCCACACAGGTAAATTCCAGGTCGTGATTCAGAAGATTTGAATAGGACCCACCTCTTTAAAATGTTATGTTCATCTGTGACAATAAAATAATGTGAATGTCAACCCTAAGGTCCTTAAATGTCATTACATTGAAGGTGGTTTACTACATATTATTTTTGTATTACATTATTTTTTCTTTAGAAAGCAATAATAAATTGTAAAGAATTACACACTTATTTGAGTTTTATAAACATACTTAAAAAAAGCTTAATGTAGTCACCAGATATCGATTCCTCTATTTAATTGTCTTTAACAGATTTATTTTGTATCCTAACATCAGTTTCATGTCTTTGTATATTAACTAGAATTCGTCTTCAGTGTGACACTTGTGAAGGTATTGCAGTTAGTCTGTTGTAGGTATCATCTCTGTTGTTGAGGGAAATCAAATACGAATTGCATTTTTATTCTCAAATGATTTTCATACTTATCCCATGTCATTTCCTTGGCTCTTTGTTGACTGCATTTGCTAAAGAAACAACAAATAGTTGTTGACAAAATAACTTTTTTATGCCACTAGAGGGTAGTCTCTGCAATATACTCTTCTCGACAGCATGCCTGTGAATGGAATTGGAGTGCATTATCATTTGAAAAGAGAGCCCAGTTGAACATTATAGTAGTGATATCCAGCTCTCCAGTTGTCTCTTTCAAACTTTGTGAATCATGTTATTATCTTGAGATATGATCTTTCTGCTTTACCCTGCATCAAGAGAAATACATTTAAGACCTGGATTGAAAATGTTGTTTGTACAAAATAATACTTTAAAGGGGCGATCTGCAGTTACTACATCCATTTTTGGACTTATAAATTCATGATATGCACCTTTTTTGATTATTTTTAGAAAATAACTTATAAATGCGTCATGAGCTTAGTTCACCTGTCTTACCCCTTCAGAACCCAAAATACAAGTTTGTTTTACTCCAATGTTTGTAAATAAAGTACATTTAAAGAAACACTATATAGCCTCAACATGGTTAACACTATAAGTTGGGATGGTCATTGCTCTGTCTAGGACTTTCAGAGTGGTTACATTTCTCCAACCCATCCCTCAGCTTTTTCCCAGAAACAGGGCTGGAAGTACACTGTTTATTATTACAACTGCAGATTGCCGCTTTAAAACACTATTTGAAACATATTTGATCAAGTTTGGTAATACTTACTGAAACAGGAAGTTACCTCCATCTCTTACTGTTTTATGGATTGAAATGCATCATCTGCATCTGCATCGTCTAAATCTGCATCATCATTCTGTTTACGATCATCAGTGGCTCAGGCTCTAGAAAGGCTATGTGTTCAGCTTTCAGCATTTCAAAGGGAAAGCCAAAACCTCTGTGTTTTGTATGAAATTGTGCTTCAAACCAACTGGACAGGATTGATCTATTTGGCACAACATTTTGTAATGGTCAACTGCATATTGTTTTGAAGATCATGAGTATAAATACAGAGCAGCAGAATTAGGCTAGGTTAGATAAATGCTCTTCCTAGTTTTTACTTGTCCCGGGACATTTAAGAGGAAGGAGGATGTATGTAGGCTATGTGACTGGATTGTGTCCCAGATATTCATTCCCTTGTGATATTTGCTTCATTCATTTCGACATCAAGCAGACTTTTTTTTTAACGTTACAAATCTATTTGTATTCAACATGGAAACCTCTCCCTACCTCTGATGATAGGTTTTATACCCTTTTCAAAGACCGTGTCCTCTTCCTGATTTTGACATATCAGTCAAGTCAGGTTTATTAGTGCTCCCCTAAAACAAGCTTTTATTAGACTGCCACGTCCTGTTATTTAATTAACTGTAATATTTTGAGTTTGGCTTTGGTTCAGGTTACCTAGAAAAGTCCTGCCTTGCCCTTTTAAGGAAAGGCATTCTTAGGATAAAAGGATTTATGTCAGTACCTCCAAAACCAAGCCTTGTATTGCCCCCCTCAACATAGCCAAAAGGTCGATCATTCCTTCACATTTACACGTCTTAAATCGCAATATCCAAGCACAAAGTCACCGGCGCCATCCCTTCGGTTAAAGGCCTTTTTTCCCTTGAAAAGAAACAAATACAGAATGCTTTAGCTTTAAACTAAGGTACACAAAGGAGAACGTAGGGCATGACTACCTGGGGTGAGCCATTCACAGGCTCTCTTTGTGGAGAACTTTTACTTTGCCACAGGGAGAAGTAAATAAATGCTCTGAGCCAGAACTCCAGCTGTCTCACTTCTCCTTTCTAAAGCCATAAAAAAAAAGAGGCTGGAGTGAGGTGGTGTCTGCTCCGTCACTCTAAAACAGAGAATTAACTATGGCCAACTTCAAACGCCCCGTCTGGTCTGAATGTATGTTCACGTAAACATCCTCCACAGTTCCACCTCTTAATTCTCCTCTCCTCCCCCCCATTTCTTTCTTTTAGGTCTGATGCAGTTCTCTGTTTTATTTTGGGGGTTTTCGCAAACATAACCATCTGTGCTGGAGAGATTTCTTCCCTCAAATGTTATTTTTTCCCCCTGTGTCGTGTACCATTTCTGTTAAATTTCTACCATATAGAGTTGGTTGTAGTGAATGTATTTCTGTAATTCCAGGAAACCGGTTCAAAGACCTATGCAATTTTTACTACCATGGTTGTTGTGCTATAAAAGTACCTGTGCTTTAATAGCTGTATGGTCTTTAAATGTGTTTTTTTTTTTTTCAAATAAAGATAATTGTTTGATCTCTTCAATATATTCATCGTGTCCTCTGTGAAAGAAGTGGCACAGTGTCTTGTGATATAGAAGTTCAACATACAGAAAGCTGATTTTTAACCACTGGGAGGCTGGCAGTGGGTCAGATGTAACACACAGTGACCCTCTTGTTGTCCACGTTGCGTGGTAATGTTTGCAGAATTTACTTTTGTCATGTTTGCATCACTGACATGTTCAGCAGCACCAAGCTCTTCTTTTCTGACCGCGAAAGGGAGTCCTGGGAGAATTGAAATGAAGAAGGGAAGAGTGTATGAATTGCCCATAAACATTGTGCATGTCATAACATTTACACAACAAAGTCAAAGGGACAGAGACTATCTGGCTGACAACATCAGGATCCTCCTCCCCAAACCCCAGTAAAATGGTCTCCGTCTCCAGAGCTTGATTGTGCTGGAGCAGTAAGAGTGTGGATTAGATTGGGCAGGGAGCCAGCTGCTACCCTGCATAGCGCTACATGGCATTCCCAGGCCTTCCCTGCATCACAATGTGATCAATAAAGTTACAGGAGGGGAAAAAAATTGACTATTTTTGTTTGGACTGATTACGAAAAACCCCTTGTCCCACCACCCCTCCTGCATCTGTCCCCGCCCCCTTCCCTTCTCCTCCCCCTCCTTCATCAGTAACCTCTTCACACACACTCATTTATCTCTTGAATTGGGAAGATTTAATCTAAGTATGGGAACCAGAGCCCTGAAAACCGTCTGCAGCTGGGGAGTGAATGAGTGAACACAGTGCTTCTGACACAAAAGCAGCCCCCCTTCCTATACCCACTGCCCCATAGCTGCTGGCTTGACTGATTTGTGTTGCTGTCACAAGTTCTCATGAATCCACTCTTTGCTCATGGCAAAAGAGAGCTGCAGAGAGGATTATTTTCTTGCTCATACCTATGTTTTCACACATCTCATCGTATTCATTGTGTCTATCTAATTGTATTTGTTTGTACTTCTCTCCCAGTCACACAGTACTGACAATTTTTAAAAATAGTTTCAGGTTTATTCAATTAATCAAATAAATATTTAACAAATACTCATCTATATGAGTTAATATTATTTGTAAATTCAAAATGTTGAACGCTACTCCAGAGAGACTAATTTTGCAGAGTAGTTTATGGTATGCAAAAAGATTTATGTTCTTCAAACAGCTTAACAGTGTTATCCTGTTTGCCTCGTAAAGGGCTATAACCTCCGTCATTGCTCGAGGTTTACCTCAAACTGTTTGACATTTGCGCTCTCCAGATAACTTCCCCCCTATTGTTTCTCCTATAAATCTCCCAGAAGGTTGGAATACGGGAATGGGTGGTGGGTGAGTATGGGGCCTTTATCTCCAAGAAAGTAACAATAACTTTTAATTTACCACTCTTTCCTCAGAAGGGAAGATATTATCGATTCTTTGTGGGTGAGAGAGGAAATCTGGTTACAATACCAGGACGTCTGGGGAGATTTTTTCTCTTTTGCCGTTAGTGAAAGGATTAGTTTTTTGTAAGAGCTTGTGGCTAATCACTTCCCCCAGATAAAGCCCCCCTCTTGATTAAAAGACAGGCAGAGACCATAGGAGGTTATCAAGGGGATATGAAGGCAGGTCTTTGAAGGGGGGGGGGTTGCTACCTGACCACTGAGCTTTGGAAAAGATTGTGTGAACTGGGGTTAGTGTGGCAGTTCACTAATCAAATGGTTCTGTTGCCGTTACAAAAACCTGTCCGGCCAAACGCCTGTGTTGTCAGACATCACTTCAGGCTATTCAAATGGGTAGATTGGTCTCTGGATTATTTGGGATTTCCATTGCTAATTTCAGTTAAGATATTGTTAACCAATTCCATCACTGATTCTCTCCCCCCCCCCCCACACACACACACACACACACACACAACAAATCTTGATCATCTGATGCGTTTTGGGCCAACCAGTCACATATAGCCTACTGAGCCTATTCGAACTGACGGGATTGTTTTGGCTTTCCACAAGCTGAAACGCTAACAGTGCTACTGCTAAGAATTGACAGACAGAGTTGTTTCCTGAATCTTAGCTCTCGCACTAGAAATAAAGTTATCGTCGTCACGAGCCACACTTGGCATGTGCCATGACAAAAGACATGGGACGGTTTGTTTAGGCTGAACTGGGGTGGGGTCATGTTAGAATCCCCCCAGGATTAAAGAGCACCTTTCTTTCAAATAACCTTAAGTGCTACTCTCTCAACTCCCAGTCACACACACACCCTCCCTGACATGACTCCGGTGCCAAGGTAATGCAGGCAGACCTTGTGGGTTTTGGGTTTCTCAGGGCTAACTCGATGGATTGTTTGGGCAAATCTGACATTATCGCCATGATTTCCGTCCATCAAGAAGACAATGCCCCAAATGCCACTGGCTAAGAAAGCTGTGTCCAACTGGTATTTCATTAAAATGCCCATTTATGCTGTGCTGTTGGAGAGGAACGTCTCAAAGCATTACAAGGGCGACTTGCAGTTTGACATTACTGGCTCTGGGAGGCTATGTCCTTAACTATTCATTAAACACAAGGCCTGATGACAAAACGAACTGTCTACATCACCCATCCAATGTTCTAAATCCTGGAACCAAATCCATTTACTATACCTACATTACTTGATATAACATTTGTTCAAGCTCTTAGTGGTTGAAAGTAATTAAACGTCTAACCGGACTTTCTGCTTCTCATCCCCAGCCTGCATGGTCATAGTACTTCAGTCAATCACCAAACCAAACCTACAATGTGCTTATTACCTCAATCAAATCACCCCAACTACCTTGCACCGCAGTACACTGACTCGGTACCGGTACTCCTTGTATATAGCCTGTAGATAGGCTCGTTATTGTTATTTTACTGTGTTATTTTGCTGTGTTACTATTTTCTTTGAATCGATTTGTTCATTTTGTTACCTTTTAACTGCATTGTTGGGAAAGGGCTCGTAAGTAAGCATTTCATGGTCAAGTCTAACCTTGTTTTATTCTGCGCATGTGATTTTTTTTTTTACATTTTTTATTTGAAGTACTGTTAGTGTAACGGAATACATGTACAATATACTATCGGGCCTCAGTATGTGTGCAGTTTGTAAACATGCTATGCTGTCTTGGTAAGTTCTCATACTATTTGTTGCCTAACTTGCCAGCTTTGACCTACACTATATAGATTTTCCAAAGGCCATAGCCACCATGGTTCACTGCGACAGGTCCTCCCCCCATAGTCAGGAAAGGCTATGGGGTTACAGGCTGCTCTCGGGATCAAACCCTTAGACAGACAGAATAAAAAGGAGAGATTGGGTGGTTCTGCCTTCTCACCTTCAAACCAGGTCATCATGACAGAAATGCAGGTGTGTGGGCTTGCTCTACCTTAAAAGCAACGGTTTGATTTAAATCAAAAGAATACCTATTTGTGTATAACCACCAAAATATGTCCTGTTTTAATATCTCAGCCTAATAAAGTGATCACACATATGTATACTGTATGCATTTGCTTCAATATTGTAGTTTGTGTTTTATTCGCAGAGCAGCACAACAGACACCCTGTCCCTGTCTCTTCTCTTCTCAGAACTGACACAGTCCTCAATAGAAAGCCACATCCACTAAACCCATGGAAGAGTTACTCTTGCTTATCCTTCAATGTTTACCTAATGAAATGTCGTGTCAGTGGTAATCTGTGCATTCGTGGCCAGTCGACCCCACCGAGTCCTTCACAGCTGACCCTATGTCATCGCTGCTGAGATCCAATGGGCTACCCCAAAAATAATGACCTCTTTGTCCATCCCCTGTACCTCCTCCACCCCTCCCACCTCTACCCATGTGGCCTCTCCCTGGTTACAAGGCATTTGTTTGCCTGTCTTTGGCTCTAATGGATGCCTTTTGCCTTCCATCCCTCTCCCTGACTGGCCTTGTACCTTTGCCCCCTTTGTGCGGGAGCGCCACAGCGTTCTTCGTGTTTAATTGAATCAACAGGATTGCTGTTATGAGGAACGGAATGGCAGGGGGGGGGGGGGGGGGGGGGGGGGGGGGGGGGGGGGGGAGAGGCCATGTCAGGGGGCAAAGGTGAGGTCGTCACCTCTGGCCCCTGTGCGGTACCTGCTGGGCATGCCCGATGGGTGTCAAGGCCTCTGCACTGGGCTAAATTAAGCCTGTGTGTATTTTGATAGCTCTAATGGGACACAGATGGATAGAGGCTAGCTGTTTTTCTAGTGTAGGGTGAGCAAGGAGAAAGATTATTACCATGACCCGAGTGGGCTTTTTGTCTTCTGGCCACACTGATTAAACAATGGCAGTGGCTTTCCATAGAAAATATGTGACCCAATTACGATCTGTATTTGTCATTAGGAGTAATTGAGGTTTAACATCACCTGTTTTAGTGTTAATAGAAAGTTTGAAAAGCTTGAATAACTGTTGAGTTTCCTTTGCAAAAATAATATTCCGACCCTTAAGTAGCAACACTTCACATTGGGAAATTAAACATATCACCATGCTCACCAACATGCGGTTGATGGAAAAATAATTTTCCCATAGGGTCGGCCTTGCTTGGCCTTAACAGTGAGGAAATACAGAACCAAACAACACTCTGAACAACAGAAGGCAAACAAAGCAACCAAACCGACATATGGCTGAGAGACCATAAAACCACATGATTTACATGAAGGCTTGGCAGAAACCTAGAAGCTAGGGAATGGTTAGTCAGCTAGCGGCCTGTTGAGGGCTAATCATCTCCACATTTTCTGACCCAGAGCCCATCTGCCTTACCTCTGCCAGGGGGGCGGCTGGAGGTTTGGGTGGAGCGCACACCTCCCCCCTCTACCACCACCCCCTCCCTATCCGCCTCTCTTTCTATACCCTCAGGATCCACAAATCAGCCCAGTAACCAGATGATTTGTCAAGTGGCCTTAAGGAGGAATAAACAACAGAGCCTAAAGAGAGGGTGAGGTGTGGGCCTGTTTAAGATTTTGGAGTTGTTCAAATGGTGACCTGGGTAGTGCTGGGGGCAGAAAAACACAGGATTGTGGGGGATGGGGTTTGTCTCCTTTTCTAAGCATACCCTCAGCTATACATTTTGTTTATCTTTTTTTATTTTTTATTGCTATTGCGTGAAAGTCATGCAGACGTAATACCAAACTGTGGTGCTTTGAGGAAAAGTGCTGAAATACTACAAGGAATTTTCATCAGTCTTAGATGCAGATAAAGAAATATAACTCTCTCGCTCTCTGTCTGTCTCTCTCTTCCTCTCTCACTAATTACTCTAATAAATGGTCAAACGTCTTCATGAAAGAATAGTCTGTGTTCTCTCATGGCAGTATGACATCTGATTCCTCCCCCAGCCCCCATGTGATTGTACTGATAACAGGGATCTCTGATAAGATCATCTCATATGTCATATATTCTCTGCCATCCATTTCCACTCCGAACCAGCCATTTTGCTCCCCTGTGGACAGACATTGTATTGCAAAAAATACCAAGCACCAAGAGGAAGTTTTGAAAAGCTTTACAATTGGGAGCGATGGGGGATAGGAAACGCACAAAAGTTGTGTCACAGCCATTTATGATACATTTGCATATCTATACCTCATACATGCCTAGTTAAATAAAGGTTAAATAAAAAATTAATAAAAAACATTCCATCGGTATAACCTCATGCATTCTTTCTGGTTGACAGACGGTAATAGTACTCTATTTCAAGCCTAAACTAATACCTTATCACAATGGAAAGTGTAAAAAATGTTCATCGTAAGAAATCAGAGTATCCCGTCTTATCAGTATTAATTCGGTTACCCCAAAAAAAGAGAGGTAAAATCCAAGACGCCTGACAAGCTACTTTTACCTTCACAGCGGGAGAAATATACAGGAAGCAAAAAGGCATTTCATTCAATACGACCCCATTTCCTTCAGCAGTGAATACAGGTAACTGCCAAAATAAAGGAAACACCAACATAAAGCGTATTAATAGGGCTTTGGCAGCTTAATAGGCCTCCAGAACAGGTTTTACAAGCATACAGTGGCTTGCTAAATCACTCACCCCCCTTGGCATTTTTCCTATTTTAGTGCCTTACAACTTGGAATTCAAATAGATTTTTTTTGGGGGGGGGGTTGTATAATTTGATTTAGACAACATGCCTACCGCTTTTAGGATGCAAAATGTTTTTTTGGTGTGAGACAAACAAGAAATAAGACAAAAAAACAGAAAACTTAAGCGTGCATAACTATTCACCCCCCCCCCCCCCCCAAAGTCAATACATTGTAGAGCCACTTTTTGCAGTTATTACAGCTGCAAGTATCTTGGGGTATGTCTCTATAAGCTTGGCACATCTAGCCACTGGGATTTTTTGCCCATTCTTCAGGGCAAAACTGTTCCAGCTCCATCAAGTTGGATGGGTTCCGCTGGTGTACAGCAATCTTTAAAAGTCATACCACAGATTCTCAATTGGATTGAGGTCTGGGCTTTGACAAGGCCATTCCAAGACATTTAAATGTTTCCCCTTACACCACTCGAGTGTTGCTTTAGCAGTATGCTTAGGGTCATTGTCCTGCTGGAAGGTAAACCTTAGCCCCAGTCTCAAATCTCTGGAAGACTGAAACAGGTTTCCCCTCAAGAATTTCCCTGTATTTAGCGCCATCCATCATTCCTCCAAATCTGACCAGTTTCCCAGTCCCTGCCGATGAAAAACATCCCCACAGCATGATGCTGCCACCACCATGCCTCACTGTGGGGATAATGTTCTCGGGGTGATGAGAGGTGTTGGGTTTGTCCCAGACATAGCATTTTCCTTGATGGTCAAAAAGCTCCATTTTAGGCTCATCTGACCAGTGTACCTTCTTCCAAATGTTTGAGGAGTCTCCCACATGCCATTTGGCAAACACCAAACATGTTTGCTTCTTATTTCTCTTCCTTAAAGGCCAGCTCTGTGGAGTGTACGTCTTAAAGTGGTCCTATGGACAGATAACCCAGAAAAAGCTGCAAAGCTCCACAGCAGAGATTGGGGTATCTTTGGTCTCTTTGTTGCGTCTCTGATTAATGCCCTCCTTGGCTGGTCCATGAGTTTTGGTGGGCGGCCCTCTTTTGGCAGGGTTGTTGTGGTGCCATATTCTTCACATTTTTTAATAATGGATGTAATGGTGCTCCGTGGGATGTACAAAGTTTCGGATATTTTTTATAACCCAACCCTGATCTGTACTTCTCCACAACTTTGTCCCCGACCTGTTTGAAGAGCTCCTTGTTCATCATGGTGCCGCTTGCTTAGTGGTGTTGCAGTCTCTGGGGCCTTTCAGAACAGGTGTATATATACTGAGATCATGTGACAGATCATGTGATACTTAAATAATGTCCACCTGTGTGCAATCTAACTAATTATGTGACTTATGAAGGTAATTGGTTGCACCAGATCTTATTTAAGGGCTGCATAGCAAAGGGGGTGAATACATACAGTATGCACGCACCACTTTTCCATTTGTATTTATTTATTAAACAAGTTATTTTATTAATTTCACTTCACCAATTTGAACTTTTTTGTTTATGTCCATTATATGCAATCCAAAGAAATCCACTTTGGCAATGCACTGTACATTCTACAAGTGTCTGGAACTCTATTGGAGAAATTACATAATTTGAGGTTTTGTTGATGATGGGGGGAAAATGCTGTTCAATTGGGTTGAGATCTGGTGACTGAGACACACACCCGCACCCTTTAATTTCATTATGCTACTTTGAGACCTCTTTCAAAGTCACTGATATTTCTTCTTCTAGCCCTGGTGGCATTTTTATGCATGACTCTAAGCATGATGGGATGTTAATTTAATCTCTCTAATTCAGAGGGGTTGGGTTAAATGCGGAAGACACATTTCAGTTGAATGCATTTCAGTTGTGCAACTGACTAGGTACTAGGTACCCCCTTTCCCTAATTAACTCAGGAACCACACCTGTGTGGAAGTACCTGCTTTCAATGTACTTTGTAGACCTCGTTTACTTAAGTGTTTCCTTTATTTTGACAGTTACCTGTACATTGAGTCATTAACAACTTTTGGTCAATACCATTTCTTTACAATTCTATATAATTTATTTCCCTCATTGAGCATGGCCCTCAGCATGCTGCTGTAGTTGGATTCTTTCCTTTAAAAGAAGAGCCCCCTCTACAGAGCAGTGGTGGTGGGCTCTTTGTTCACATGAAGGATAATCACAATCACTGTGCTCAGGCATGCACAGTCAGTCGCTCCTCAGGCGGCAGGCCAGCCCTAATTAGAGCAAGCCCTAAAGTTTATTATGATTGGATGGCCGTGGTGAAAGGAACAGGAGACTGAGAGGGGGAGGGGGAGGGGGCTTGTTCACTGCAAGCAGATGTTCAGCAGCGTCCAAATATCTCCCGGGCCTTCAGAAAACCCCTCACCGGCATAGCTGTGCAGAACTCTCGAGCTGCATTCCATTCTATGGGGTTTTGTACAGCATGCCATGTTTTTTCCTGTTTTCCCTCCCTACACCCCTTCCTCCCATCTCCCTTTATGCACCCACATTTCCATGCTTTTGAATGGCCATTAAAGAATGGCCATAAAGGGGGCCAGCAGGGGCAGGCTTTGAAAGCGTATCTGCCTGATGTGATGTAAGATAGGGCCCTCGGCGGGGAGCGGGACAGAGTGGACCGCGTGTGGAACACAAGGGCCTTCCTGTGGGGCCAGCTCCGAAAAATAGAAAACAGGCCCTCTGAGAAATGAAAAAAAAGCACCCTCTCCCCTCTCATATCCAAAGATAAAAAGAAAAGGTTTTCCCCCTCTCTAACTCCATTCTCCCATGAGTAAGGGGTTTGGAGACAGGTTGTTACAGATGGTGTATATCAACATAAAGCCAAGGCTAAAATGATATACTGCCTCCTCACACGAGTAACCGAAAATGTCCACAGAACTGAAGAGGTCAGTATTGTGGCAAAATGATTTTCAGTAACCTAAAAAGCGTCACTTGACTAAAATGTTGCTCTAAATGCTCTGAAATTATACTCTATTAGACATTTATTCATTTTTCTGCCAATACTGCAGATTGTGTGTTTGTTCCAATGCATCGTGGGAAAGTGTTTCATGCCCTTTCTGGTCCTGTCGCTCTACTAGGCCTTTAACAACCAAGCTGACCACTTGGATTGGGTTGTCAAATAGAAGCCATTTGGAGCCCTCAAACTCATGACCTGCCATACCCTAATGCTCTTTTCAAAAACACTTTTGTGAAGAGCATGCTGAGTAGTTTAAGGTCCAAACGCCTCATGTGGTTTTGCAATTACATCTGGCCACAGAATTCCAGTGAGAAGGACCACCAGAAATCAATCTTTCTCCATCCTCCCATGTGCTTTATCTCACTGCGTGCACTAGATGGCACATCCTCTAACAACAAACCTGAGTCATTCTAGATAACTCATCCATAACCCCTGGACAAACCTTGGAGTATTGCCAATTGTTCATTAGCTTGTATATGGTTGTGGTTCTCTGGAGACCTGATCTGTTGGTCAAGCCATTTGTTTGTGTAGGGGTAACCAGACTCCTCTCTGCTCCAGGACTGTGGCTGAGTAAACTACCCCCCCATATCCCCTCAGCCTGTTCTGTGTCACACACTCTCATGCTCACAAACACAGACACTTACATAAACACGCACACACCAACACCTTGGCAAGAGAGGTTGTGGTGGGGAGGGCTTACCTGTCATTCTGCCCTGACAGAGTGAATACCTCTCCCCTCAGGAATATAAATTGTTTTGGCTTGTCTTAAGTGGAGGTGTATCACCTGGTCCTGGCATCCCCTCAGGATCTCTCTGGCAGTTAACTCTATCCTCAGATCTAACCCTACTCTCTTACAGAAAAATAGAGGTCTTTAGACACAGCGCTAACATTAGAATCCATAAAATAGTACACTACTGTTGGTTATCATCAAACCTCTGGCATAGCCACTTACAGCATTTTCACCTAATCCGACATAGGAACACATACCACTGTTCACTCACAGCATTGTGATACAGTATTTCAACTACTGCTTTGGCTATCTGAGTACAGATGCATGATGTAGAACAGTGGACCTCAGTGTGCGACACGTAATAACACGGGTGTGCACTTCATCACCTGTAAATGAAATCAAAACAGATTTACTGTGGCGAGGACAAACAAACGAGACAACCCGCTGTCACAGGGCAGGGCAGGCTGTATACAAATAGCCCAGAGCGGAAGATCATGGGAGCTAGCCTGAAAGAGTAGGCTATAGGTGGTACTCCTCTGATTCCAGGCCCTGACTGTTGTTGTTTGTCTCATTAGCAATGAAGTAGGACTATGACTTGAAATAGGCCTCACAGACCAATATGAAGGAAACACA
Source organism: Oncorhynchus clarkii lewisi (assembly GCF_045791955.1). Classification (NCBI taxonomy): domain Eukaryota; kingdom Metazoa; phylum Chordata; class Actinopteri; order Salmoniformes; family Salmonidae; genus Oncorhynchus; species Oncorhynchus clarkii. The sequence goes on along the minus strand of NC_092173.1, from coordinate 7,222,651 downwards.
CCGAAGGGCCTAGGGACGCACTAGATAGAGCTGCCAGAGTATAGAACTGACTGAAGGAATGTTATGTCCAACCTAATTGGAACAGAATACTCAATATTTCCAGAAATATACTTAAGCAATAAGGCCGGAAGGGGTGTGGTATATAGTCAATATACCACGGCTAAGGGCTGCTCTTAGGCACGACGCATCACGGACTGCCTGGATACAGCCCTTAGCCATGGTATATTGGCCATATACCACAAACCCCCGAGGTGCCTTATTACTATTATAAACTGGTTACCAACGTAATTAGAGCAGTAAAAATAGATTATCATACCTGTGGAATACCACAGATTTCAGCCAATCAGCATCCAGGGCTCGAACCACCCAGTTTATAATGTCTGATATACCACGGGCATTCAGCCAATCAGCATCCATGACCCTGTCACGGCCGTTGAATGAAGAGGATCAATGTGCAGCGTGGTGAGTGTACATGTTCTCTTTATTAGAAAAAGAGGCAGACGAAAACAATAAACACGACAACACAAACCGTGACACCTAAGGCTATGTGCCATAAACAAAGTCAACTTCCCACAAAGACAGGTGGGGAAAAGGGCTACCTAAGTATGGTTCTCAATCAGAGACAACGATAGACAGCTGTCCCTGATTGAGAACCCTACCCGGCCAAAACATAGAAATACAAATAATAGAACATAGAATACCCACCCCAAATCACACCCTGACCAAACCAAATAGAGACATAAAAAGGATCTCTAAGGTCAGGGCATGACAGACCCAAACTACCTGGTTAATAAAGACAAATAAACCTGGCCATTTTGTATCGCAACTGTGGAAAGTGTTTTTAAAGTAGATTAATAATGTACTGTATATTGGTGGGTATTACACTTGAAATATGAGTCTATACTTTAATAAAATAAAAACACTGGGTTTGGCGTTACATTCCCCACGCTTTGCTATTGCACAAATTACATTAGCATGACAATGTCTAACTGAGAAGTGTGTGAAGCAGCCTTTTCATGTAACACCGAAGGATTGTGATCCTGTCAAGTCAGTCTTTGTTTTTAGTCCTGATGCTGGGGGCAGGGATTTTCTGTCATAGTCCCTAATGGTGTCCCATTATTGGACCTCCCTCAACAGTGTGAATAGCATTATGCCAAAATGCCCATACTCAGTGAGGCAATTTATTCAAACCACCTGTGGCATTTAGCCCCTTTAAGTAATTTCCCTTGCTACCCGAGTCGTTTTTTTCAATGCCCTTCAGTTGAGGTTTTACCTTCCCATGGTTCTTCGGTTGCTGTCTGACTGCACGTTGTGTAATAGTAACCACAGCTAAAGTTTTAGCATCTCACATCCCACACGCACGCAAGCAAGCACACAACACACACAACACACACACACACACACACACACACACGTGTTGATCTGTGGTGCAATGTTGGCATGAGTGATGAAGGTGGTGGGAAATACGTTTGCGGTAGGGCTCCTCAGTGCCTCCTGACACTGTTGTTTAGCCCTCTCCTCCCTAAACAATCACCCCTCACCCCCAATATCCCTCCCCCAGTTCCTTCCATTCAAACCACTCCCCTTCACCTCGTCAACGGGGGAGGAAGGCATTGTTAGCCCAGAAACACATTATGCACTAAAGCCCTATTAACCAAGCTGAGCTAAAGGGGACAAGAACGCACCTCCACCTCTTCTCCATCCCTTCTCTTCCTAGCCACACAAAACTCAGCCACTCCCCCTGCTTTTGGACAACATTGCGTTAAACATAGAAGCCCCTAATGCTCTACACACATACTCTAATGGTCTTTAGACCAACAGGTTTGGAGTTCTGGGCTGTGAGGTGTTTGCATTTGTCGTGGTCCACATAATCTATTCTACAGCTAGCACACTGGTCAGCTAGCACACTGTTTTTTCTGTCCTCTTTCAATGGAAACCAAACAACTTGATATTTGAACCGTTAAAATATTGCAGAATCACAATTGTATTAAATTTCCTATTCTTTGGATGTGGCTCCAGAATTTGAAAACAGGCGTTCTTCTTCGTCTTGCCATGGCACATCACAGTAGATATTGATAATGGATAATGGACGAAATAAGACATTATACTTGAATGCGTTACATTCAATTATAGTAATGGCCTGTAATTTCTTAATTGTTGCGAAAATGTTATTTTTGTTGTGTCTTTCAAGTTACTTTTAGAATTGATACTGGGGGATGGATAGAGCCTGTTTGGACCTGCTATAGTTTCCCTCATCTCATATAGAGGATCATTGATTAAAGTGTGCTGCTGTTTCTAGAGGGCACAAACCATTGAGCTTTGGCCATAACCAAAACAAAACCTTTCTTTCTGCATTGTCATGAGTTCAAGTTATGTTACTGAAAGACCTTAAGTGCATGGACATAAGACCTAAGTCAGCTTGTTCACAAGTGCCCTTGTGTCTCCAAAAGCCCCCTTGGCCTTACTTAACCCTCTGTCCACCCCCCTTCCTCCTTATCGGTATTAACTCCGTTCCCTCAACAAGGAAGAGAGCCTTGTTAGTGCAATGCTCAATATAGCAAAAGGGGACTATAATGAGAAACAACAAGTCGTCACTGACGCAGCGGACTAAGGCACTGCATCTTAGTGCAAGAGGTGTCATTACAGTCCCTGGTTCGAATCCAGGCTGTATCCCATCCGGCCGTGATTGGGAGTCCATAGGGCAGCGCACAATTGGCCCAGCACTGCCCGGGTTTGGCAGGGGTAGGCCATCATTGTAAATAAGAATTTGTTCTTAACTGACTTGCCTAGTTAAATAAAGGTAAAAAAATATATAATAATGATAATAATAAGTGAGATAGGGAGAATGGGATAAAACTGCAATTGATAGTATCCAGCAACAGTTTCTCTAAAATTATGTTTGACCTACTGAGAACAGGATCACATACGATCTGTCTAACAAACTTCCCCTTCACCATCTCCACTCACGCTAATTCTGGTAGGATTTTAGTCTGCCATCCCTGACTGTGCTATCTCTAAACCAAAGTTCCCAATGCTGGCTGCACCCAACGTGTGACCACGTCACCCCTGCCTGCCCTCCGTCACCTCCAGGCAGCATTGGCTTTAATGTCTGGATCTCTAGCCTAGGGGTGAAAACATTCAACACCTTCCACCTCTGAAATCAAAGGCCTTTCTCCAGGAGGTCTGTCGTCTCTGTCTTTTTGAGCTCCTGGGTGACTGTGAGTTGGGCCACAACCCAGTGGCTGCTGCTGCTGGTGGGCTCGGCCTGGTCTAGATCCCCTGGTCCCTGGTCTCTTTTATCTGATCAGGACATAACTCCCCCGCGATCGCGACATCAAGGTACTTCAAGATCCTCCTCCTTATGGACACACCCTCAGAAGGGGTTTGATGTTTCAATTTGGTGAGCCTTGAGGAGGAAGTTAATCATGTGGGCTAGACACCACAAGTGAGAAGATTTGTGACCATAGCATTAGCTTACTGGCCAATGTGGCCATGCATTGAATGAGCATGTTATGGACACAACTTCTTGTTGCATGTGTGTTTGGATGGTATGCAGAATGCTGATATTTTACATGAGGTACTGTTACTCATTACAGTGCACTGACATTAGTTTGAATTGCTACATTGTTATTGCATCCTATCATCTGCACATTCATATTTGTGTGAATGGAAACCTTCAGTACCTTCATCATCTTGTCCAATTTGACCAACAATATGTGCTTGGTGGCTTCCGTCTTCATTAAACTACAACATATATTTAGCATCTTTCTAAATTATAATCACTCAAAATTAAAATGTATGAAAACAAGTTGTGCTTTGGGTTGTAAGAGAGAAATGGTATGCAGTCCAACATTGGCCATCAATCGGTGTGCGTCAAAAGATTTGTTGTTGTGATGTGACGTGCTTCTCTCCGCGACGGGTAAATCAGCGCTCTTCCGTGCTTTGCTTGACTGACATGCACGGAACTACTAGGTTGAGCGGTAGGCGGGCCATACAGAGGGGAATGAGAGTTGGTGCAGGGGTGTGGCTGTGGTATACAGTGAAGCCTTAAAACCACACGTGGACCAGCGCGAAGGTTTGTAGTTCGCACAGAAAACTTTGAAAAGTTTGCTTAACTGGAGTTAGCAGGCTTTCTCGTTTGTGCAAGAGGGAATTCCATCTCATGAAAATGCCATCATACGCGCTTAATCAATTTCTTGATTTGGAAGAGGTTATGTGCAAGGTAATTTGGATATTTTTTAACCATTAAAAACGAACTAACTAGCCAGCTAACGATGACTCGTGTCTGGCAGCAAGTCTTGATGTTGCTAGCGTTGCACCAATCAACGGATGATTAGCACAATATAGCAGACTACCGTATATGCAAATAATGTGTAGTTTTGCTAGCTACCTAATTATTTAAACTTGCCAACAAGTCTATTTCGAATGAATACCGGCAGTGAGTGAATTTGCAATGCAGGTTCAGTCCCCAGATAGGGCACAGATCGATGAGAACATCTTTGTTAGTGGTGTCATGTTTTGTTAGCTAGCTATGTTTTTATTTGACAATGTGCGCCCGACTAACTTACAAATGTAGGTATTCGTGCAACTGCCAGTGACGCGGAGCATCTTGTCATTCATTCATTGACGTGCGTTTTTAATTTGTTGCACTGTTCGAGTATCACTGGAAATGACTCCACATTGGTGGTTAACGTGAGTTACGTCGATTACTCTTTTCAACTACACAATCGTTTCCAAAATAAGATTGGTGCTTTCAATGCACAAACCAACTGTGGAGTGCTGGTTATCCATGTGCATTTTAAATGAGTTTTAGTGCGCGCTTCAAAAGTCAACGACAGGTATTGGCTAGCTTACAGTACATTGACATTGTTCTGCTAAAGTAACTGAATCCAAGCAACTAACTAGAGGTAATATGAAAACGAAAATTGCATTAGCTAAAATCACCCACAACAAATCCGAACTGCTTGGACAGTCTAGCCTTTCTTGCACTTTAACGATTGTCCATTTACAAAGTAAATCTTACAGCACCTAATTGTAGATGGTCGACTGATTTGAACTATGCCGTTAACGTTGCTTTCAAAAGACCAAGTATCGCTCTTGCTAACTTTAGCTTACTCATGTTAGGCCTTTGCACATGGGCCTATAGAACGTCTGTTTATTGATGTGTTAAGTTTAGCTGTTAAATTATTTTTTTATGTAGATGCGGGTCCTCCAGATAACATAAGATGGCGTTCTTGACATGACTGTAGTCTTCAGGCAACAGAACATGTTGTGAAAATGTAGATGTCTGTATAATTTTTTTTTTTACCGTTTCTATCCAGCATCTTCTGAGCCTGGACCTCCGGGATGCATCCAAGCAGTCAACTTTCCCAGTGAGACCTGTTGGTTACAATAAGCCCCGGGCCCCCTGTTCCCTCTCTGCATCTAGCTCTGCCCTCTCTACAGACTCCACAGAAAGTGCAACCATGACCTCCTGCCACTGGGGGCAGAACACAGATGCCTCACTTCCATCCAGATTGAACAAGACGTTATTCTGGTCTGAGCGCTCGGTCAGCATGGTGGATCCCAGCACGTGCACCCTAGATCCCAGCACGTGCACCCTAGGCTGGGCCTCTACAGAACCTAAACAGCCCCCAGCCTCCCCTACTGGTGGCCCTGTCTCTGGGTCTCCCACCTCTTCACGCTATAAGACTGAACTGTGCCGCACCTTTGCTGAGAGTGGCATCTGTAAGTACGGGGGGAAGTGCCAGTTTGCCCACGGCTTTGATGAGATGCGTGACCTCAACAGACACCCCAAGTACAAGACAGAGCCTTGTCGCACCTTCCACACCATCGGCTTCTGTCCATACGGCATCCGCTGCCACTTTGTTCATAACAACGAGGACGACCTGGGCCCTGCCAGACCTGGCCCTGGTCCCCAAGCCCCCCGCTCCAGACGACCCCCTCTGCTTAGGCAGAGCTTCAGCTTCTCAGGCTTCCCCTCTGCCCCTCCACAGCCCCTGAAGCATTCCCACCCCTTCCTCCTCGTGCCTCCAGTTTCCCCTCATACCTCAGCTGACATCACTGACCTACTCTCCCACGCCTTCTCCGAGGTGGACTGTGTCTTTGAGCCGGCCTGTGATCTCCAGTCTCAGTTTCTCCCCTCTCCTGACTCGGGCTGTTCCCTCTGTGGACTGTCCCCTGTGCCTTCCCCCTCCCAGACCCCCTGTACCTTATCAGAGGGCTGCGGCCTGCAGCAGAGCCAGAGTCCCCCCTGTGGCCCTGCTCTCGGTGCCAGAAGCCTCTCCTACACCTCACTGTCAGACCACGAGGGTGGGTGTGGCAGCTCAGCCAGCAGCCTCAGTGGGTCTGACTCCTCTGGTCCAGATGGGTCTGGTCGGCGGCTGCCTATCTTCAGTCAGCTGTCAGTGCCTGACGACGGCTTCAGCGGCACTAGCTTCTTCCTCTAGGTATGATGATATCCTCAAACCTTCCCCAACCAGCGTGACTCTTGTCTTGTCCATTGAAAGACTTGTTTATTTTTTTTATAGAACCTTACAGCAGTATGCTGTTACTGTACGGCAGATGCTTGACAAACGAATGTGCTTCAGTTAAGCTTAAGCAAAATTAAGCTGTACAATTTGAGTTCGAAGTCAACAAGGCAAGGTGCCGGAGTTGTGTTGCACTGACCATTTTATCAAATTGTGTGATTGGTGCTGGAAGTCCTAATTTCCTGCCACCTTACTAGTCATGTAAATGCCAGTTTGAGGAGCAATGAATTCATCTTATAATGTTAAAGCCAAAGACAAGGATAGAAATCAATTTCTGCCAGGCTAGAAGATTTCCCCCTATGAATGTTGGGTGACTAATGTTGTGATATTTTGTATACTGGCAATGGTCTTTATTATACACTGTTCTTCTGACTGGGCTTAAATGTACCTTTTCCAAAAACCCAGTTTAGTTTTTTTAAATGACTTCAGTGCCTATAAACTTTTTATTTTGTTTGGAAACTGCAATTTTCATTGTTTGTTGCAGGGGGACCTTTTTTCTGTTTTTAGATGAAAGCTTATATCGGTTTCCTAACTTTACTTGGCAAGGTGGCTTGTGAGAATTAATAATTGTTTTCTCACTTGCTTCTGCGATCTCTGTAAATATGTTTTGAAGTTGTATGTAGATGTTCTGAAGACTCACCCAAGGGTACAGTGTGTATCCCCTGTGTGGTGGACTCTGCATGTAATCCCTGACTTTTAGCAGAAAAATAAATGGAAACGTGCTATGATTAAACTGGGTTGCTGTTGAAATCTGATTCTATTGAGTTGGACCTAAACTGCACCTGGTTCAGTAGATTCAATTGTAGTGTTGTTCTGAAAGTGCTTTGGAGATCAAATGGTAGCTGTTTTGGTAGTTGGTTCTGAGTGGATGTTCTTTTTGCATTCCGTTGTATTTAAATGCCCTTTTGACAAATGTTTCAAGCTTGTTTTAGTGTTTAATGGGTCTTTTAGTAAATTAAGTTTTAATTTATTTTTATGTATTTATAGAACTTTTGGGGTTTTGTGTTTTTTTTTTTTTTTACCTTTTTTTAAATTAAACATGTTTAGTCCCTTACAATGATTGTATTGTCACTGTCTTCAAGGTGTTTGGAGGAACTCTGTACGTAATGTTTGCGTCCGAAATGCAGTGCTGAATTTGTCATGCCATCGGGGGTTTGAGAATATTATCGACTGTATTCACAAAATGAACATGCCTCTTCAAATTGTGAAGTGGCACGTTTGAGTAACTCTTGGTTTGGTCGTGTGTCCTGTCGCGTTAACCTGGTTATAGCCCAAAAACTTTCTTTGGAACGGTTGTTTCAATATAAAGCTGCTCCACAAAACACTACCCACAGCTAAATCTGTAGGCTACTGTAACAGGGGACTACTCTTTTAGGTTGAATACGTTCTGTTATTCAGAAGTGTTTGTGTGCGCATAGGGTGGGGGATAGTCAAGCGGCTCAGATTTCATATGGAGATAAGATGACTTTTGTTTCGTCCCTGATCTTTACACCCCTCTGCTTACGCCCTGAAAAGCAATGAGGCTGAATTCCTTCAGATGACAGCTGACGCCTGGCTCAGACAACTGCTGTATCGTTTGCGTGGCTGCTATTTTAAAGATGACAAAAAGCTAATAGTAGAAAATAGTGACACCATCTCTATAGTGGAGTTGCTGTAGGAACAGTTTTGCTTCTGCTCCCATTTTCACAAAGAAGAGACTTTTAAATTATGTCAAATGAATTTCCAATATGTTTTCTCCCCCTTCATTTCCAAAGAGTCAACGCAACCAAAATAATCGGAGCATAATAAAAGGAACCCTGAACCCACATCAGTTAGCAGTTCAGTAATGAGAAACTTCTAGTTCATTTCCTTGTCAGTGCGACAATGGGATGACTGCCATTGGGGAAGGGGTGGCCGGGAATGGGTTTAAAAAAAATGTCTGACTGTTCTCTTGTGGGGATGAGGGGGATTCTCCCACATCGCGCCCAGTGAGTTCGTACAATGGCAGGGCCGTTCTCACACAGCCACGGATCATCTGGAGGACGGAGCAGATGGCTGCATTCATGGGGACCATGGGTCAAACATATGCTCCTGGATAGAAAGGAATATATTTTGGAGGGAGGGGAGTGTGTCCATGCCTCAGCACTATATCCCATAGAGGTGAGGGGAAGAGGTCTAAACACATGAACGACTACAGAACGTTTCCCATGAACTCCTTGTGGATGCTGCTGGTGTTTTTGTTGGGGAAAGTTATTTTCAGTTTATGCCTACTTTGTACCTTTTTTTGTGTTTTCATTGAGAAAAAGTGTCCTTTCGGAGCATGTTGACATGCTCCGAAAGTGCGCTAAAAACAAACGCTGTTATTTACTGATGTTTGATCAGAACAACGATTTCCACAAAGTTTATCTAAGGCTGTTCCCTCAGTTGTAACCCAACTCGTGTTTCTGTTCAAACTCATTTTTTGAGCTACATTCAAATACTGCATTGTTGGTTCTGGAGCTTGAAAGAAAGGCATTTCACTGTACTTGTGCAAGTGACATTAAAACTTGAAACAGATCCAATTCTTTTCAATTAAATTATTTTTTTGCACATAAAATAGCAGTAATGTTGTTTGCCACCAGAGGTCAGTAAATGCATGTTTAATCTAATCTGCACTGCTACAGATTCTGCTGTGCCTTAGGCCTTCAGGAGAAAATCAACTGCATCCAAGGGTCAGCATTTACCTGTCACCAATGCTAAGCATACACTTACTGTTGTGTATATAATTGAGATATGATAATTTGCATACTGCCGGTCATGGTTCAGTGAACTTTACATGTCCACAATAGTATGTTTCTGATTTCTGGGGGATATTTTGCATAATGGATAGTATTCCTGCTTGCTCTGTTTATGGCACATTACAAAATTATTTAAATATCTAAAAGGGAACTATTTTAGTAAAGCATGTTTAAAGAATATATAATTTTGAAATTACTCACAACCCAACAAACTTTTTTAGAACACTTTTGTAGGTGCTCTCGAGTCTCACACTTCCTCTTTATAACTGTACATACGTTCCACCAATGGAATTCACGAAAGGGTAAAACAGCGTTGTCATGACTGGTATTAAAGCAACACCCGGCCTCTGACCTTTAGCCATATATGTCTTTTTGCTACTTCCTGTCCTGTCACTTCCCATCACATGATTGGTCAGTATGGCGGTGGTCGACGGTCCTCTGAGCCCTGTCCAGTTGGCGTTCACAGGACCCCATCGCTTTGGTTTCACTTCCTCTTCCTGCTCCCACTGCAGGCTCACAAAACAGGAAGTGGCCTAGGTCATCGCCATAGCTCAGCCAAAGATGGTGGATAAATGAAGATTGTTTACTCAGGCTGTTTACCATTGCAAAAAAATGGTCCATTCCTGTCTACCAAAGGGATTGGCTTTCCCATAGACATGATAGCAGCTGGGTCTGGTCTACTTAGTTCATTGACTTCCAATGAAACAGAAAAAATGTGGGAGAGGGATGTCTCGCTTCCGTCTCTGGCTCAGCCAATCGCAATGGCCTGATTTTATAGACCATTAGGATAAACAGGCTTCGCAGCGAAATGCTGTTTTTGACCATCAGTCAACACACTGTAGTCATGGCTTGAGGTTAGAGTAATCTTTTTCTGAGTCGACTTTTGTGTTATTTCTTTATTTCCTTAATGCCTTGGCAGAGGATGGTGCTGCCCAACAAAATACCAGAGGCAGCTTCCAGGTTCATTTGTGTGCTGAATGTCAATAAGTTTGGCCCTTTTTCTGCACCTTGAAAATAATATAACATGGTAGGTACCAAAGTTTGGTCAGTGTTTCTCCTGGGACCCTAATTAGTGCTGAACCGGTAAACAAACTACACCTTAGACCACTGAAGGTGAGAGCTTTGACCTGAATGACCAGTGTAGATTATGTGTTGTGTTGTTGAAGTCCACTATATGTGTGAGAGCGACCATTTCAGAGAGGAAATGTTTGGGTTTTGGTCAATTGTACTGAGAAGGTATGCGTTGAATTTGGTAATCAGTGTTTGTTTATTTAAGTTTGACAAATTCACAGATGTTCATTTAAAAACCTATGCCAGTGCAGTAATGCAATTTATTACACGTCTTTGGAGAGAGTCAGATGGGGGTCCCCGCAGGGTTTTGAATTCAGACTCAATATCAAATAATTTCTGGGTATCAATTAAGTACCTTACTGTGATTGTTTTCAATGAAAGTGTTAGAAAATAACTTCTTAGCAAAGAGCAGTTTCTCAAGCAAGAATTTTGATAGGAATGTCTGGGAGAGGTCTGCATGGAGAGGGAAAACTGAAAACTAGCTGTTATTGACATAGCGGTTTGGAACTCTCTTTGTTATTGGTCTAATAATTAAGGTTAGGTATGTAACCACGGTTATGTGAGCTATATGGATCACTCTGATATATTGGTATCACTCTGCGACATCCGAGGTGAGGATTTAAAGATCTACTCCCGTTTACATGTCACGGCTGGGGTCCGCCCCTGTATACAGTGGGGCAAAAAAGTATTTAGTGAGCCACCAATTGTGCAAGTTCTCCCACTTAAAAAGATGAGAGAGGCCTGTAAATTTTCATCATAGGTACACTTCAACTATGACAGACAAAATGAAAAAAAAAAAATCCATAAAATCACATTGTAGGATTTTAATGAATTTATTTGCAAATGATGGTGGAAAATAAGTATTTGGTCAATAATAAAAGTTTATCTCAATACTTTGTTGGCAATGACAGAGGTCAAATGTTTTCTGTAAGTCTTCACAAGCTTTTCACACACTGTTGCTGATATTTTGGCCCATTCCTCCATGCAGATCTCCTCTAGAGCAGTGATGTTTTGGGGCTGTTGCTGGGCAACACGGACTTTCAACTCCCTCCAAAGATTTTCTATGGGGTTGAGATCTGGAGAGTGGCTAGGCCACTCCAGGTCCTTGAAATGCTTCTTACGAAGCCACTCCTTCGTTGCCCGGGCGGTGTGTTTGGGGTCATTGTCATGCTGAAAGACCCAGCCACGTTTCATCTTCAATGCCCTTGCTGATGGAAGGAGGTTTTCACTCAAAATCTTACGATACATGGCCCCATTCATTCTTTCCTTTACACGGATCAGTCATCCTGGTCTCTGCAGAAAAACAGCCCCAAAGCATGATGTTTCCACCCCCATGCTTCACAGTAGGTATGGTGTTCTTTGGATGCAACTCAGCATTCTTTGTCCTCCAAACACGACGAGTTGAGTTTTTACCACAAAGTTCTAGTTTGGTTTCATCTGACCATATGACATTCTCCCAATCTTCTTCTGGATCATCCAAATGCTCTCTAGCAAACTTCAGACGGGCCTGGACATGTACTGGCTTGTGCAGGGGGACACGTCTGGCACTGCAGGATTTGAGTCCCTGGCGGCGTAGTGTGTTACTGATGGTAGGCTTTGTTACTTTGGTCCCAGCTCTCTGCAGGTCATTCACTAGGTCCCCCCGTGTGGTTCTGGGATATTTGCTCACTGTTCTTGTGATCATTTTGACCCCACGGGGTGAGATCTTGCGTGGAGCCCCAGATCGAGGGAGATTATCAGTGGTCTTGTATGTCTCCCATTTCCTATTAATTGCTCCCACAGTTGATTTCTTCAAACCAAGCTGCTTACCTATTGCAGATTCAGTCTTCCCAGCCTGGTGCAGGTCTACAATTTTGTTTCTGGTGTCCTTTGACAGCTCTTTGGTCTACATACAATGTGATTTTCTGGATTTTTGTTTTAGATTCCGTCTCTCACAGTTGAAGTGTACCTATGATAAAAATGACAGACTTCTACATGCTTTGTAAGTAGGAAAACCTGCAAAATCCGCAGTGTATCAAATACTTGTTCTCCCCATTGTATATACTGTACTCGATATCATCTACTGCATCTGCATATTCTTCATCCCTTTACACTTGTGTGTATAAGGTAGCTGTTGTGAAATTGTTAGGCTAGATTACTCGTTGGTTATTACTGCATTGTCGGAACTAGAAGCATTTCGCTACGCTTGCATTAACATCTGCTAACCATGTGTATGTGACAAATAAAATTTGATTTGATTTGAGTGGGAACCCGGTGAGGGATAAATTACCCAGTACCTCTGCGAAGACCTGGACGATGCCCTGGGAGAGCTTATGTCGTGACCGGCTTGGAAGAATAGGAACCTGGTAAGGGATAAATTACCCAGTACCTCTGCAAAAAAACAGGGAAGCACCGTGTGGGAACAACAGGCGTTTCTTTTTTTCACCAACTGCAATATTACCTAGCAGTAAGAACAGCACCATATGATGGAGTAACTCCAATTTTATGTCTCAATGTAGTGGAAGACCCACACGATACTCTTCCACTCTGCAGGGGAAAGTGTAAGAAAAAACCTGCAGAGAACCAGCAATTCAAAACACACTTATAAAACAAGCCAGTTGGCAAGTTGTGTAAGGTAGTTTACGGTTTGTGTAAATTACAGTTTGTGGCAGCAAGAGCCACCATACTAATGGATGCCCACGGAGTCGTAGTGTAATGCTAACAAACCACAAGTACTACAAACCACGGGCAGAAGACACATATCAACCGACACCTATAGCACGGGGAGCAGCATGTTAAAACAATTCACAACACACACATAGAACAAGCCAGACGGCAAGTTGTGTAAGGTAAATTACAGTTTGTGGCAGCAAGAGCCACCATACTAATGGACGCACACGGAGTCGTAGCGTAATGTTAACAAAACACAAGTACGACAAACCACGGGCAGAAGATACAGATCAACCACGCATTGAGTGGCCATGTGGCCAGCTGCTCCAGGCTGCAAACAGCCAGTGAGTATATTTCCACGCAAGATATTACACTTACATGTGACTTACCAAGTTAACTTTAGAAGTTTGTACCTCAAACCATACGGACGTCCGGCGAGAAAATTAAAGAGAACGTGTGTCGCGGCCATGGGGTCTGTATATAGGGGCGAACCGCAGCCATGACACAGGTGTACATGGGAGTAAATCTGTAAATCTACACCTCGCCGCGGAGTTATACCAATATTGGAGTGATCGAATATAGTGAAACATAACTAATTTACTCTGGTGATTTCCCCCTGCATGCAAAAACTCCATCCCTTGATTTGACTATGCTGGGCCTTTAAAAACCTCTTTTGGCTGAGACGGGCTAAGATCCCTTTAATGGGATCGATTTGACAACAAGCCAGTGAAAGTGCAGGGCGCCAAATTCAAACAACAGAAATCTCATAGTTAAAATTCCTCAAACATAGAAGTGTTTTACACCATTTTAAAGATAAACTTGTTGTTAATCCCACCACAGTGTCTGACTTCAAAAATGCTTTTTGACGAAAGAACACCAAACGATTATGTTAGGTCTGCACCTAGTCACAGAAAAACACAGCCATTTTTCCAGCCAGAGAGGAGTCACAAAAAGCAGAAATAGAGATCAACTTAATCACTAACCTTTGATGATCTTCATCAGATGACACTCATAGGACATCATGTTACACAATACATGTATGTTTTGTTCGATAAAGTTCATATTTATATCCAAAAATCTCAGTTTACATTGGCTCGTTGATATGTTTTACCTCCAAAACATCCGGTAATTTTGCAGAGAGCCACATCAATTTACAGAAATACTCGTAATAAACATTGATAAAAGATACAACTATTATACATGGAACTTTAGATAAACCTCGCCTTAATGCAACCGCTGTGTCAAATTTCTAAAAAACTTTATGGAAAAAGCACACCATGCTATAATCTGAGTACAGTGCTCAGAGACCAAAACAACCATATAGATATCCGCCATGTTGTGCAGTCAACAGAAGTCAGAATAGCATTATAAAGATTCACTTACCTTCGATGATCTTCATCAGGATGCACTCCCAGGAACCCAGTTCCACAATACATGTTTGTTTTGTTCCATAAAGTCCATAATTTATATTCAAATACCTCCTTTTTGTTCACGCGTTTAGTACACAATCCAAATTCACGACGCGCGGGCAAGTCCATGCGAAAGTTTCGACAAAAAGTCATATTACAGTTCGTAGAAACATGTCAAACGAAGTATAGAATCAATCTTTAGGATGTTTTTAACATAAATCTTCAATAATGTTCCAACTGGAGAATTTCTTTGTCTAACTCTCACGTGAGCGCGCGTGACCATCTTGCGCCACTCTGCCAGACCCCTTACTCATTTAGCTCCCATTCCCCCCACCTTCACAGTAGAAACATCAAACAAGGTTCTAAAGACTGCTGACATCTAGTGGAAGCCTTAGGAAGTGTATATTCAATCGGCGATGAGTTGAAAAACTACAAACCTCAGATTTCCCACTTCCTGGTTGAATTCTTTCTCAGGTTTTTTCCCTGCCATATGAGTTCTGTTATACTCACAGATATCATTCAAACAGTTTTAGAAACTTCAGAGTGTTTTCTATCTTCTTTCTAAATTGCACAATTATATGCATATATTAGCAACTGGGCCTGAGTAGTAGGCAGTTTACTCTGGGAAACTTATTCATCCAAGCTACTCAATACTGCCCCCAGCCATAAGAAGTGAAAGACAAACTTCACTCTATATATATATATATATATATATATATTTCATTAGTCCCACTCTTGATGCAGTCCTAAAATGTTTTGCTGTCAAGTTTTCACGATATTGGACTTTCAAGAAGCAAAGTGTCAACAGCTACATCATCATGTTGTGTATTTATATTGTTATTACTATATTATTTACGGTTTATGTTTAAAATGGAGTGACTAACTCTCTTCTTTCATCAGAACTTTTGTTTCTCACTGTTTTTGGCAACCCAAAGGAAACCTGGTGAAGAACCGTGGACAAGGAGATGAAGTGGCCTGTTATGGAAAATCATTTTTAAAAAAGTCAAAAGATGGGCAGCAGTGGCGCTTTCTCGTGAAAGCCTTATGTTCTATGTAGGAACAAAGAGGATTAAGTAAGTACGCTTTCGGTCAATTGTTTTGTAACTCGTTCATCAACCATTTCTAGTCGTGTGAAAGCCCTCTACCACTTTAGGTGTCAGTTCTATGCAGTGAAAGTACAATAATGTGAATATTTTCTCAATGAAGGTGTGCATAAAAGTTTTGCAATATCCAGAGGCCTGACAAAATGTTATGTTGAATCTTTCATAGCAAATCCATACAGCTAAATGATTGCCAAGACTAATATTATTACAACGAGTGCTTTCACTTTAACCAAGTAGAAAGAAAACAACTACTTAATTTCCATGGAATATAATTTCCAAGAAAAATCTTGTCAGTATTCACAGTTATCCGGTTGACCTGTTCACTTATAAATATCAGCTAAATGATCTGGTGGGTATTGCTAGGGAAACGGGCCTGTTGAGAGAAAATGGAAAGCTTATTTTCCACAGAACTCTACGATATTCCGCTTGAATAGATAAGTGAGTGACGTTTCCTGGATGACTCAAACCTTTTTTTGCAAACATTTGCAGTTTGAGAACTTCATGGGAAGAAGGGGGGGGGTCATAGTGAATTGAGATGAACCATAGAATGTTTGTTTGAGTTAACTTGTCCATGTGGTGTTAGTCACTCATGTCACTCCCCAAATATTCTATACAGCCACTTTAGCCAGTGTTTGCAAGCGCATGGTAGAAAATGGGAGCAAACTCACAGCGAGTGAATAATATTGACTTATTTTGCAACCCAACTGAAGTTCATTCACACATTCATAGTACAGTGTACCCACTTTATACTTTGGAAACCACACATATTTAGCTATTCATGGTTTCCTCACATCAGAGGTACACGTACAGTAGCCTACATACAGGATATACACTGTGTACAAAACATTAGAAAAACCTTCCTAATATTGAGTTGCATCCACTTTTGTCCTCATAACAGATTCAATTCGGCGGGGCATGGACTGTACAAGGTGTCAAGTGTTCCACGGGGATACGCGTTGACTCCAATGCATCCCACAGTTGTGTCAAGTTGGCTGGATGTCCTTTGGGTGGTGGACCGTTCTTGATACACACGGGAAACTGTTGAACATGAAAACACAAACCGGTGTGCATGGCACCTGCTACCATACCCCGTTCAAAGTTGCTTATATCTTTGGTCTTGTACATTCACCCTCTGAATGGCATACGTCTCAATTGTGTCAAGGTTTAAAAATCCTTCTATAACTTGTCTCCTCCACTTCATCTACACTGATTGAAGTGGATTTAACAAGCGACATCAATAACGGATTATAGCTTTCACCTCGATTCACCTGGTCAGTCTATGTCAAGGAAAGAGTTGGTGTTCCTAATGTTTTGTACACTCAGTGTAGTGTTCTATTTTTTAATTATGTGTTTCGCCTAAGGGGGTAGAGGAGGGTATTTACTGTAAGATGCAGATTAGGTGAACCAGAACTCTCAGATCCATCCAACAGAACTGGACATGGTGTGTGAACCATTCATCTTGGCTAGCAAATTCATGATTTGAAATATCCTCATATTATGGGTAACTTTCCATCCATGACCTGTACCGTACTTTAAAACATTTCCTGAATTTACAGGAGTGACCTTGCCCACATAGTTTGCACAAAGAGATGCAGCTAGGCCTAGGGTAAGGTGTGTGTGTGTGTGTGTGCATGTGTGCGTGCGTGTGTGTGTGTGTGAGGAGATTACGAGAGCGCGGGCTCACAGGGCAGCTCTGTTCTGAATGGCCACCTTTGTGGTTCTCTCATGCCAGCTCCGTTTCCCACAGGCCTCTTAGAGTTTACATCTCTCTGGTGACAGTGGGGTTGGAGCGGGAGGAGTGGGGAAAGCTCAGCTTTTCTTTCTGTTTTTGTGGCTCTGACTCCTCTTACTGCATGTGCGGATTTGTCCCATTGCTGCAGGCACTCTGACAAGAGAATAAATTGCACAATTTTGTTCCCTAAATGCTTAGAAAAACATTGTGGGTTTTGCAACGCACCTTGTTGTCAGTTAGATTTACCCCGAGTCAGTTAGAACGCTCCCACACTGCTTTTTCCCAGTTGTGCAAGATATGTCTGTACACGATAACCTGGGTAAATGCAAGCTTTTTGTCAACATGCCCTTGTTTTAAGGGGTGAATTTCAGATTTGGGAGGATGGTACATTTTATGCCACACTGTAAAAATTAACAGAGGATAAACAGTTTTCTGAACCTTACCCTCTAGTGTAATTTGTTAGAGTTTACTATAGAGGTGGCCAATGTATTTTGTAAAGCAAGTGGATGATAGCACAAAGAATGAAGTTTGGGCACAGACGTCAGTTCAACATCTAGTTCTGATTTATATTTGGTTGAGTTGTCAACTAATGCAAAATCAACCAACCATTTCACACTGTCATTGGATTTAGGTTAAAGGTTAAAGGTTAAAAAAAAAATAATTCTCTTATGTTGATGACTTTAGCAAATCTAATCAGTTTTCTACGTTGATTCAGCGTCATCACAATGATTTGTTTTGGTTAAAATGACGTGGAAACAACGTTGATTCAACCAGGTTTTGCCCAGTTGTTTTTTTGGTTAAAATGTGGGTGTTTAAAAAACAAAACAAGGCCCACTCCATTGATAACAAAAGGTAGGGTGTGTCAAGCCTGAGAACGTTCGTGAAACCTTGAAGACATTGCCCTGCTATTAGATGTTTGCTTCAACTCTTTTTGTATTTTTCAGCCTAGTTTACGCACTGTAGCAAATCTTTTTATGAATCGACCAAACTCCTTTATGGGGTAATGTTTGTTACCTTGGAGAAATAAAGTGTCAGGGGTTGGATGTGTGGAATGGGGAGTGTGTTTTCAGATGTGTGTGTGTTGAAAAACACACTAAAAGACCCTACGTGGCTTTAATATTTCTGAATTAAGCCCTTATTTAGAGATGTCAGACTCTCCCAGGCCTTTAACTTTCTTGGGCTCCTGGACTTACAGTCCTTACATGGCAATCTAAATGACTTGGACGATCAGACATTTATGAACTAATAGATACCAAATGTATCTCCGTTTGGCAGCAACTCTTCATAGTCATGACAGTACGTGATGATGTATTGTGTCAAAACAATGGTATCTTAGAGACGTCTCCAGTACAGGGAAACCACCTAGTTCATTGCGAAGCTGGCCTGGGTTGTGTAAGCTAGTGATGTAAGTCTAGCTCTGCCTAGCAAAGGCAATAATGCTTGGCTGGGCAGATGTGTTGTTTGGACAGGAGTGTGTCACTGTGTAAACTGAAACATGTCAACTAGTCGTTTAGCACTGAGAGCTACTGCTGATCCAACTCCTTAGTAGCGAACTTGGTCATTATGTTTTGTGGGAATTGCAGGGGCACTATGAGTCAAGCCCGTGTCTGCTGCTGCCGGGGCAAACCTGACAGCAAATCATGATTTTAGCTAATTCACCTTTACAATCATAGACATACATCACAGGTTGTGACAGGACTTGTGCGGGCGCAATTGCATTGCAATGTGTTTATTTTTAATTTTTAATGGTTGTATGCAATGCTTGGTATCCAGACAACTGTACAAAATATTGAGCGTGATCATGGATATTGACGATATTCTTTCATTTTAGTTGACATCTTTCTCTTGGTTTATCCTCTTTGGAAAGAAATTAAGTATTGCCATGTATTATTGAACCAGAATGGAAAATTACAATGGATAATCTACATATTTATTTTAAGTATTGCCATTCACCATGTATTATTGAACCAGAATGGAAAATTACAATGGATAATCTACATATTTATTTTACCTTTATTTAACTAGGCAAGTCAGTTAAGAACAAATTCGATGACAGCCAGATGACAGACAGTGGGTTAACTGCCTGTTCAGGGGCAGAACGAAAGATTTGTACCTTGTCAGCTCGGGGGTTTGAACTTGCAACCTTCCGGTTACTAGTCCAATGCTCTAACCACTAGGCTACCCTGCCGCCCCATAGAGAAAACCGCCTTCAGACATGTGTTCATTGGCTCCCCATACCTTATATAGGACTGTCTGCCCCATGGGACAAACATCTTAACAAGATCTGTAGCGACTCTTGAGAAAGGGAACCATTAGTTCATTCAATTATTGCTGAGTGATATCTTT
Source organism: Oncorhynchus clarkii lewisi (assembly GCF_045791955.1). Lineage (NCBI taxonomy): Eukaryota > Metazoa > Chordata > Actinopteri > Salmoniformes > Salmonidae > Oncorhynchus > Oncorhynchus clarkii. The sequence goes on along the minus strand of NC_092173.1, from coordinate 7,203,055 downwards.
GTGTTATTGCAAATTTGCCGTGTGACCCAAAGTAGGCCAAGACTGTGAGTAATTATGTGTTCACTAAAGATAGATACATTTTATAAATATCACATAATCACAGTGTAAGAGGTACAAAACAGGAGGCTTGAATAACGAACTGGAAGCTTTACTTGATTGTTACACATTTTGAACCATAACCTACAATGCACAAAACAACCAATGATTATCTTTAATAGTTTACGATGTGTACAGTCTACGCTAACATTGGTTTTGTCCTGGTTATTTCTGTATTGAGAACCGAGATACCCAATTCAAAACAAATGTCTATTAAATCCCCCTAGCTCTCCAACCCGTGTGTGTGTGTGTGTGTGTGTCGGGAACATTATGTTTTTGGGCTACACTGTTTCCTGTAATCACTTCCTTGAAATGGTTCTCCTCATTTGTGAAAAGTGCGTGGCACAGATTTTTCTTTCACTTCTACAGAGTTACAAACCCTATTACGAGATAGGTAAACCATCCATTGAGGCAAGCCCATCCTCCACCCTCTCTTCCACTCCTTCCTCTGATTGTTTTCCTTATTCCTGCTGGTTCACAGGAACCTTGTCTCCACAGCAGACCAAAGCATGTCCGTTCCCCTGCTCCACCTTACAACTATCCTTCTGTCACCCACGGGGTGTGGAACACGTCATTCAGCTTCACACCCAACAAAACTACCATCCTGTCCCTCTGCCAGCTCTGCTAGACTGCACTTGATTCCCAGAATAGGTCTGAGACTGAGTATAAGGAAATACAAAAAAAACATGTATTGCCTTGTCACAGTGTTATCACTGAGTGTACAAAACATTAGGAACACATGCTCTTTCCATATTATAGACTGACCAGGTGAATCGAGTGAAAGCAATGATCCCTTATTGATGTCACTTGTTAATAAATCCACCTCAATCAGTGAATATGAAGGGGAGGAGACAGGTTAAATAAGGATGTTTAAGCCTTGAGACAATTGAGACATGGATTGTGTATGTGTGCCATTCAGAGGGTTAATGGGCAAGACAAAAGACAGAAGTGCCTTTGAATAGGGTATGGTAGCAGGTGCCAGGTGCACCGGTTTGTGTCAAGAACTGCAACCCAGCTGGTTTTTTTCACACTCAACAGTTTCACGTGTGTATCAAGAATGATCCATCACCCAT